>NC_140993.1:277852338-278247338 GCF_052327205.1 Somniosus microcephalus
CTCTCCCCAACCCCCGGCTCTCTCTCTCTCCCCCAACCCCCGGCTCTCTCTCTCTCCCCCAACCCCCGGCTCTCTCTCTCTCCCCCAACCCCCGGCTCTCTCTCTCTCTCTCTCCCCCACCCCCCGGCTCTCTCTCCCCCAACCCCCGGCTCTCTCTCTCTCTCTCTCCCCCAACCCCCGCTCTCTCTCTCCCCCAACCCCCGGCTCTCTCTCCCCAACCCCCAGGCTCTCTCTCTCTCTCTCTCCTTCTCTCCCCTCGCTCTCTCCCCCCTTCGCTCTCCCCTCCCTTCGCGCTCTCCCCTCCCTTCGCGCTCTCCCCTCCCTTCGCTCTCCCTCTCCCCCACCCTTCGCTCTCCCCTCCCTTCGCTCTCCCCCTCCCTTCGCTCTCCCCTCCCTTCGCGCTCTCCCCTCCCTTCGCGCTCTCTCCCTCCCTTCGCGCTCTCCCCTCCTTCGCTCTCCCTCCCTTCGCGCTCTCCCCTCCCTTCGCGCTCTCCCCTCCCTCGCGCGCTCTCCCTCCCTTCGCGCTCTCCCCTCCCTTCGCGCTCTCCCTCCTTCGCGCTCTCCCCTCCCTTCGCGCTCTCCCCTCCCTTCGCGCTCTCCCCCTCCCTTCGCGCTCTCCCCTCCCTTCGCGCTCTCCCCCTCCCTTCGCGCTCTCCCTCCCTTCGCGCTCTCCCCTCCCTTCGCGCTCTCTCCCTCCCTTCGCGCTCTCCCCTCCCTTCGCGCTCTCCCCTCCCTTCGCGCTCTCCCCTCCCTTCGCGCTCTCTCCCCTCCTTCGCGCTCTCCCCTCCCTTCGCGCTCTCCCCTCCCTTCGCGCTCTCCCTCCCTTCGCGCTCTCCCCCCTTCGCTCTCCCTCCCTTCGCGCTCTCCCCCTCCTTCGCGCTCTCCCTCTCCCCTCCCTTCGCGCTCTCCCCTCCCTTCGCGCTCTCCCTCCCTTCGCGCTCTCCCCTCCCTTCGCGCTCTCCCCTCCCTTCGCGCTCTCCCCTCCCTTCGCGCTCTCCCCTCCCTTCGCGCTCTCCCCTCCTTCGCGCTCTCCCCTCCCTTCGCGCTCTCCCCTCCCTTCGCGCTCTCCCCTCCCTTCGCGCTCTCCCCTCCCTTCGCGCTCTCCCCTCCCTTCGCGCTCTCCCCTCCCTTCGCGCTCTCCCTCCCTTCGCGCTCTCCCCTCCCTTCGCGCTCTCCCCTCCCTTCGCGCTCTCCCTCCCTTCGCGCTCTCCCCTCCCTTCGCGCTCTCCCCTCCCTTCGCGCTCTCCCCTCCCTTCGCGCTCTCCCCTCCCTTCGCGCTCTCCACCCTCCCTTCGCGCTCTCCCCTCCCTTCGCGCTCTCCCCTCCCTTCGCGCTCTCCCCTCCCTTCGCGCTCTCCCCTCCCTTCGCGCTCTCCCCTCCCTTCGCGCTCTCCCCTCCCTTCGCGCTCTCCCCTCCCTTCGCGCTCTCCCCTCCCTTCGCGCTCTCCCCTCCCTTCGCGCTCTCCCCTCCTTCGCGCTCTCCCCTCCCTTCGCGCTCTCCCCTCCCTTCGCGCTCTCCCCTCCCTTCGCGCTCTCCCCTCCCTTCGCGCTCTCCCCTCCCTTCGCGCTCTCCCCCCTCCCTTCGCGCTCTCCCCTCCCTTCGCGCTCTCCCCTCCCTTCGCGCTCTCCCCTCCCTTCGCGCTCTCCCCTCCCTTCGCGCTCTCCCCTCCCTTCGCGCTCTCCCCTCCCTTCGCGCTCTCCCCTCCCTTCGCGCTCTCCCCTCCCTTCGCGCTCTCCCCTCCCTTCGCGCTCTCCCCCTCCCTTCGCGCTCTCCCCTCCCTTCGCGCTCTCCCCTCCCTTCGCGCTCTCCCCTCCCTTCGCGCTCTCCCCTCCCTTCGCGCTCTCCCCTCCCTTCGCGCTCTCCCCTCCCTTCGCGCTCTCCCCTCCCTTCGCGCTCTCCCCTCCCTTCGCGCTCTCCCCTCCCTTCGCGCTCTCCCCTCCCTTCGCGCTCTCCCCTCCCTTCGCGCTCTCCCCTCCCTTCGCGCTCTCCCCTCCCTTCGCGCTCTCCCCTCCCTTCGCGCTCTCCCCTCCCTTCGCGCTCTCCCCTCCCTTCGCGCTCTCCCCCTCCCTTCGCGCTCTCCCCTCCCTTCGCGCTCTCCCCTCCCTTCGCGCTCTCCCCTCCCTTCGCGCTCTCCCCTCCCTTCGCGCTCTCCCCTCCCTTCGCGCTCTCCCCTCCCTTCGCGCTCTCCCCTCCCTTCGCGCTCTCCCCTCCCTTCGCGCTCTCCCCTCCCTTCGCGCTCTCCCCTCCCTTCGCGCTCTCCCCTCCCTTCGCGCTCTCCCCTCCCTTCGCGCTCTCCCCTCCCTTCGCGCTCTCCCCTCCCTTCGCGCTCTCCCCTCCCTTCGCGCTCTCCCCTCCCTTCGCGCTCTCCCCTCCCTTCGCGCTCTCCCCTCCCTTCGCGCTCTCCCCTCCTTCGCGCTCTCCCCTCCCTTCGCGCTCTCCCCTCCCTTCGCGCTCTCCCCTCCCTTCGCGCTCTCCCCTCCCTTCGCGCTCTCCCCTCCCTTCGCGCTCTCCCCTCCCTTCGCGCTCTCCCCTCCCTTCGCGCTCTCCCCTCCCTTCGCGCTCTCCCCTCCCTTCGCGCTCTCCCCTCCCTTCGCGCTCTCCCCTCCCTTCGCGCTCTCCCCTCCCTTCGCGCTCTCCCCTCCCTTTCGCGCTCTCCCCTCCCTTCGCGCTCTCCCCTCCCTTCGCGCTCTCCCCTCCCTTCGCGCTCTCCCCTCCCTTCGCGCTCTCCCCTCCCTTCGCGCTCTCCCCTCCCTTCGCGCTCTCCCCTCCCTTCGCGCTCTCCCCCTCCCTTCGCGCTCTCCCCTCCCTTCGCGCTCTCCCCCTCCCTTCGCGCTCTCCCCTCCCTTCGCGCTCTCCCCTCCCTTCGCGCTCTCCCCTCCCTTCGCGCTCTCCCCTCCCTTCGCGCTCTCCCCTCCCTTCGCGCTCTCCCCTCCCTTCGCGCTCTCCCTCCCTTCGCGCTCTCCCCTCCCTTCGCGCTCTCCCCTCCCTTCGCGCTCTCCCCTCCCTTCGCGCTCTCCCCTCCCTTCGCGCTCTCCCCTCCCTTCGCGCTCTCCCCTCCCTTCGCGCTCTCCCCTCCCTTCGCGCTCTCCCCTCCCTTCGCGCTCTCCCCTCCCTTCGCGCTCTCCCCTCCCTTCGCGCTCTCACCCTCCCTTCGCGCTCTCCCCTCCCTTCGCGCTCTCCCCTCCCTTCGCGCTCTCCCCTCCCTTCGCGCTCTCCCCTCCCTTCGCGCTCTCCCCTCCCTTCGCGCTCTCCCCTCCCTTCGCGCTCTCCCCTCCCTTCGCGCTCTCCCCTCCCTTCGCGCTCTCCCCTCCCTTCGCGCTCTCCCTCCTCTCCCTCCCTTCGCGCTCTCCCCCTCCCTTCGCGCTCTCCCCTCCCTTCGCGCTCTCCCCTCCCTTCGCGCTCTCCCCTCCCTTCGCGCTCTCCCCTCCCTTCGCGCTCTCCCCTCCTTCGCGCTCTCCCCTCCTTCGCGCTCTCCCCTCCCTTCGCGCTCTCCCCTCCCTTCGCGCTCTCCCCTCCCTTCGCGCTCTCCCCTCCCTTCGCGCTCTCCCCTCCCTTCGCGCTCTCCCCTCCCTTCGCGCTCTCCCCTCCCTTCGCGCTCTCCCCTCCCTTCGCGCTCTCCCCTCCCTTCGCGCTCTCCCCTCCCTTCGCGCTCTCCCCTCCCTTCGCGCTCTCCCCTCCCTTCGCGCTCTCCCCTCCCTTCGCGCTCTCCCCCTCCCTTCGCGCTCTCCCCTCCCTTCGCGCTCTCCCCTCCCTTCGCGCTCTCCCCTCCCTTCGCGCTCTCCCCTCCCTTCGCGCTCTCCCCTCCCTTCGCGCTCTCCCCTCCCTTCGCGCTCTCCCCTCCCTTCGCGCTCTCCCCTCCCTTCGCGCTCTCCCCTCCCTTCGCGCTCTCCCCTCCCTTCGCGCTCTCCCCTCCCTTCGCGCTCTCCCCTCCCTTCGCGCTCTCCCTCCCTTCGCGCTCTCCCCTCCCTTCGCGCTCTCCCTCCCTTCGCGCTCTCCCCTCCCTTCGCGCTCTCCCCTCCCTTCGCGCTCTCCCCTCCCTTCGCGCTCTCCCCTCCCTTCGCGCTCTCCCCCTCCCTTCGCGCTCTCCCCTCCCTTCGCGCTCTCCCCTCCCTTCGCGCTCACTCCCCTCCCTTCGCGCTCTCCCCTCCCTTCGCGCTCTCACCCTCCCTTCGCGCTCTCCCCTCCCTTCGCGCTCTCCCCTCCCTTCGCGCTCTCCCCTCCCTTCGCGCTCTCCCCTCCCTTCGCGCTCTCCCCTCCCTTCGCGCTCTCCCCTCCCTTCGCGCTCTCCCCTCCCTTCGCGCTCTCCCCTCCCTTCGCGCTCTCCCCTCCCTTCGCGCTCTCCCCTCCCTTCGCGCTCTCCCCTCCCTTCGCGCTCTCCCCTCCTTCGCGCTCTCCCCTCCCTTCGCGCTCTCCCCTCCCTTCGCGCTCTCCCCTCCCTTCGCGCTCTCCCCTCCCTTCGCGCTCTCCCCTCCCTTCGCGCTCTCCCCTCCCTTCGCGCTCTCCCCTCCCTTCGCGCTCTCCCCTCCCTTCGCGCTCTCCCCCTCCCTTCGCGCTCTCCCCTCCCTTCGCGCTCTCCCCTCCCTTCGCGCTCTCCCCTCCCTTCGCGCTCTCCCCTCCTTCGCGCTCTCCCTCCCTTCGCGCCTCTCCCCTCCCTTCGCGCTCTCCCCTCCCTTCGCGCTCTCCCCTCCCTTCGCGCTCTCCCCTCCCTTCGCGCTCTCCCCTCCCTTCGCGCTCTCCCCTCCCTTCGCGCTCTCCCCTCCCTTCGCGCTCTCCCCTCCCTTCGCGCTCTCCCCTCCCTTCGCGCTCTCCCCTCCCTTCGCGCTCTCCCCTCCCTTCGCGCTCTCCCTCCTTCGCGCTCTCCCCTCCCTTCGCGCTCTCCCCTCCCTTCGCGCTCTCCCCTCCCTTCGCGCTCTCCCCTCCCTTCGCGCTCTCCCCTCCCTTCGCGCTCTCCCCTCCCTTCGCGCTCTCCCCTCCCTTCGCGCTCTCCCCTCCCTTCGCGCTCTCCCCTCCCTTCGCGCTCTCCCCTCCCTTCGCGCTCTCCCCTCCCTTCGCGCTCTCCCCTCCCTTCGCGCTCTCACCTCCCTTCGCGCTCTCCCCTCCCTTCGCGCTCTCCCCTCCCTTCGCGCTCTCCCCTCCCTTCGCGCTCTCCCCTCCCTTCGCGCTCTCCCCCTCCCTTCGCGCTCTCCCCTCCCTTCGCGCTCTCCCCTCCCTTCGCGCTCTCCCCTCCCTTCGCGCTCTCCCCTCCCTTCGCGCTCTCCCTCCCTTCGCGCCTCTCCCCTCCCTTCGCGCTCTCCCCTCCCTTCGCGCTCTCCCCTCCCTTCGCGCTCTCCCCTCCCTTCGCGCTCTCCCCTCCCTTCGCGCTCTCCCCTCCCTTCGCGCTCTCCCCTCCCTTCGCGCTCTCCCCTCCCTTCGCGCTCTCCCCTCCCTTCGCGCTCTCCCCCTCCCTTCGCGCTCTCCCCTCCCTTCGCGCTCTCCCCTCCCTTCGCGCTCTCCCCTCCCTTCGCGCTCTCCCCTCCCTTCGCGCTCTCCCCTCCCTTCGCGCTCTCCCCTCCCTTCGCGCTCTCCCCTCCCTTCGCGCTCTCTCCCCTCCCTTCGCGCTCTCCCCTCCCTTCGCGCTCTCCCCTCCCTTCGCGCTCTCCCCTCCCTTCGCGCTCTCCCCTCCCTTCGCGCTCTCCCCTCCCTTCGCGCTCTCCCCTCCCTTCGCGCTCTCCCTCCCTTCGCGCTCTCCCCTCCCTTCGCGCTCTCCCCTCCCTTCGCGCTCTCCCCTCCCTTCGCGCTCTCCCCTCCCTTCGCGCTCTCCCCTCCCTTCGCGCTCTCCCCCTCCCTTCGCGCTCTCCCTCCCTTCGCGCTCTCCCCTCCCTTCGCGCTCTCCCCTCCCTTCGCGCTCTCTCCCCCCCTCCTCTCCCCCCCTCCTCTCCCCCCTCCTCTCCCCCCCTCTCCCTCTCCCCCCTCCTCTCCCCCTCTCTCCCCTCCTCTCCCCCTCCTCTCCCCCCTCCTCTCCCCCCTCCTCTCCCCCCTCCTCTCCCCCTCCTCTCCCCCCTCCTCTCCCCCTCCTCCCCTCCTCTCCCCCTCCTCTCCCCCCTCCTCTCCCCCTCCTCTCCCCCCTCCTCTCCCCCCTCCTCTCCCCCCTCCTCTCCCCCCTCCTCTCCCCCCTCCTCTCTCTCTCTCTCTCTCTCTTCTCTCCCTCTCCCTCCCCTTCTCTCTCTCTCCCTCCCCTTCTCTCTCCCTGTCTCACTCCCCTTCTCTCTCTCTCTCTCTCTCTCTCCTCTCTCCCCTTCTCTCTTTCTCTCTCCCCTTCTCTCTCTCTCTCTCTCCCCTTTGCTCTCCCCTCCCTTCGCTCTCCCCTCCCTTCGCTCTCCCCTCCTTCGCTCTCCCTCCCTTCGCTCCCCCTCCCTTCGCTCCCCCCTCCCTTCGCTCCCCCCTCCCTTCGCTCCCCCCTCCCCCCCTTCTCTCTCTCTCTCTCCTCGGCACTCTCTCCTCCTCTCTTCCTCCTCCTCTCCCTCCCCTTCTCTCTCCCTCCCTTTCTCTCTCTCCCCTTCTATCTCCCCTTCTCTCTCCCCCTTCGCGCTCTCCCTGTCTCTCTCCCCGTCTCTCTCTCCCCTTCTCTCTCTCCTCTCCTCTCTCCCCTTCTCTTTCTCTCTCTCTCTCCCCTTCTCTCTCTCTCTCCCCTTCTCTCTCTCTCCCCTTCTCTCTCTCTCTCTCTCTCCCCTTCTCTCTCTCTCTCTCTCCCCTTCTCTCTCCCTCCTTTCTCTCTCCCTCCTTTCTCTCTCCCTCCTTCTCGCTCCCCCTTTCTCGCTCCCCCTTTCTCGCTCCCCCCTTTTCGCTCTCTCCCCCCTTTTCGCTCTCTCCCCCCTTTTCGCTCTCTCCCCCCTTTTCTCTCTCTCCCCCCTTCTCTCTCTCCCCCCTTCTCTCTCTCCCCCCTTCTCTCTCTCCCCCTTTCTCTCTCTCCCCCCTTCTCTCTCTCCCTCCCCCTTCTCTAGTGTTCCCCCCTTCTCTTGCGTTCCCCCCTTTCCTTTTACCCCCCCACCATCCCTTTTACCCTCCCCTCCTCTTCCTCCCAACACAATGTGAGGGCTCCACATCTCGTCACTTAGCAGAGTAGCAACATACCTAACGTACCCAAGGGCTGTGGCGTTGGATGACAGGTAAAACTTGGCCTTGCACCGATAATTTCCAAGTTTTGCTGCCTTGTCTTAATGCTCCCAGCCTTTATTAATATTAAATTCTAACAGTAACTCTTTAGATGTTGAATGTTTTTTGGACGTTTCAATGTGGTCATTAGCATAAGTAGAAGAACGACACTGGATTTAATTCCCATTGACTAAGTAAAGATGCTGGTTTGATTCAAAGTTGCATCATAAATGATCATGATTTGGTGTGGTTAGAGATAGATTACTGCAGGTGTTGGATTAAGTTATTATTTAAACAATATGTTAATTTACAATAACAACATTTCCGAATGTAGCATTAATATAAGTGTCAATCCGTTAGTATTGATGGAGGTTGGGTGTGGGGGTTGTGAGCTTTCGGCCATGTGTTTAACTTCTTGGCCATTGTTTCTTTGTTGCTATTTCTACATTTCAGTTTGAAATTGGCTCTGGAGCTGATGTATTATTTTCATGTCCCATTCTTTTTACATTCAATCATAAGTCTTACAGAAATGTGTTTCACAAGTTTCATTGTTTCTTTACGTATCAAATGAGGGTGGAGGAAATATTGAGACATGATAAACTGATGCTTGAGTGACAACTGAGACTTCATTTGACTGTTTCAATTTGAAACAAATGTTCTGAAAGTTGTGAACAATTGATCAGCGCTGCTTTAGTCCGAGAAATAATTGAATTTTTTGTTTTATTATTATCTCTTTATTTAGAATTTTTCCTTTCAGTTATTTTAAGGCTAAAGGGATCAAGGGATATGGGGAGAAGGCAGGGACAGGGTACTGAGTTTGGATGATCAGCCATGATCGCATTGAATGGCGGAACAGGCTCGAGGGGCCGAATGGCCTACTCCTGCTCCTATCTTCTATGTTTCTATATTTAATGCCAATTATGGTCCACAACTGCCCTCATTTTAGTCAACAAAAACAACACTGCTCCTTGTATTGACACAGCCAGTGAACCAATCTAATGTAGGATTAAAGGACTTGGGGGGAGAAATTCGGTATCGCCCCATTTGGGGCGCAATTATCGGCCGGGCGCAAAGATTAGCGCCTGCCGCTAATTATCGCCTCCGACTGCAAACTTGGCTTTTATCGCCCCTGGAGGTGATTGGAGCGCTAAATCAGGCACTTCACACCTGTCTTAAGGTGCAAAGGCCAAGGAGCGAGACGCTACCTCAGAGCGCTGGCGAAGCTCATGTGATGTCAGTCAGCAATGGAACACAGACACAATGGCGCCGGCCAATTCTTAAAGGGGAGTTCTGATGAATGGTCATCGACCTGAAACGTTAACTCTGTTTCTCTCTTCACAGATGCTGCCTGACCTGCTGAGTTTCTCCAGCATTTTCTGTTTTTATCTTAAAGGGGAGGGTTGATTTTGCTCTCCATCAACATCCTGTTCATTGCAGCCTTGAGTCTTGGCCTGGAGAGACCTGTACATCAAATCTGCTGGAAAGAACAATGGAGAGACCCAGGGAAAGAGCTCAGAGTGCAGCCCCCACAGTCTCTTCTAAATCGATGCAAGGACGGTCAAATCAAAATGAACCTGCAAAGTGCTGCTCAGTACCCAAAACTCCTTCACACAGCGTTGAATCTCTCCAGAAGTCTCTCTCTCTCTCTCTCTCTCAGAATGCGTGGTGCAAAAATGTCACCAACAAAAAAAGGCAGGAAGCGGTCGCCTTTAAATAGCGCTCCCCCAGTCCCTTCCTGACTGCAAAACGCTCCCCTCAACCTGTCGTTGCTAGCGGCAGGCGGTAAGGTAGGGGGCGCCACTCAATATCCAGTCTGGGGCGCTACCGGGGCGTTGCGCACTCGACTGACATCACAATCTGCCGGCGCAGGAGATCGTGGTGGTAGTGTTTAGCGCCGCCACAAAATGTCCGGTCAATTTTGCAAGAGGCGCAGATATCGCCGCGCCCGGGCGCTGGTTGCTTTGCGCCCCATTAGCGCCCTCTTAAGGCGCTAACGGGAGGCGCTACCAACTTAATTTTTCCTCCAATGACTGTTGAATTCCAATTAAAATGGAAACTAATAAAACGCACACCTTTTGTGTCACTTCACCTAATTAAATTTGACTTTAAAGTGTCTTGTCCTTTATATTATTTTATTTTTGCGAGTTTTACTTTTGTATTGTTCCATAATTTCTTTTCTGTCTCTGCCCCTTTAATTCCATTCTTAAAATTCGGTGCGGCAAGGCTCAGAGTTTGGGATCGTGGAAATTTACTATTTAAAAAAAAAAACTGTTTGAAAAGCATTGAAAACTGTGTGGTGTGTATATAAGTGACTAGGTTGTCTAATGAAATAGAATAGGTGGGGGTCAGAATATTTCTGAAATTTCTGATGGGAAGCAAAATTCTAACTGATGGGAAACTGGGTAAGCCAGTAGGTTAGCACAGTGTCCCATCATCTTTAGGGACCCGGGTTTGAATGTAGTTTAGAAAGTCTGTGCTCACTGTGACAGTGTAAGGTGAAAGGAGTTTGGCAACTCAACTCTTAGTTAGGGTGAGTTATAGTAAAACTGCCCACAGTTGGCACTAAATTGACAATCTCATTCAGAGACACCACAAAGTTAACTAATGTAGAAAATGCGGAGGTCACATTGCTGAAATTGGGGAAGTCTCTGTCGAGCTTATTAAGCTTTCCGGCAGCACGGATGAATTTACTTGCCTTGATGAGTCAAGCCCCTTCTGTGATTTGTTTGTGACAACGTCAAAAATTGGCCTGACTGCATGTGTAGTGCCGTCACATAAACTTTCACATTGTGGAATTTCTAAACTAATACTCAGTCAAAGGAAATCTTTTTCTTAAAAGGTGCTCATGGCTAAAAATAAATAGTGAGAGTCAGTGCTATGTTCATGGCCATGCCATTTCCCCTCAAGTCATTCTGCCTGTGTTATGGTCCATGAGAGAACCTCAGAGTCTTTCCACAAATTCCTTTTCCGACTGTTCCTTTGTCATATTGACGATTGCCTCCAGTCTTCTAATCCTATGCGCTGTTTTGATGATAATTCCATTCTGCAACTTCCTTCAAATTGCACACCCACGGTGCGCACGGCCACAATTCCTCTTGCAGTGCAGTGGCGGAATCACTACATCTTTATCTCCTCTGTGCCTTTTGATGGGACAACGAAAATCATGTTTTTCAATTCTTCAGAGTTTCTTCACGTCTCTGGCAAGAATCATTTTCCCCTATCAACCTTCATCTTCAATGGTTCTAGCCTTAGTCTTTCTATAGTTATTGTCTTTCTTTCTTCGGTACCTCCTTTGAGCTCGAATGTTTGAAAGCATTGTTCAAGTTGCCTTCAAGAAGCTTGCTTTCTTTTGTGCCAATACCTTTCTTGTCAACAATTCTTAATTCTCTACAAAGGCAAAATCCATCCAAAACTGGTTCATATTTACAGAGGCTCTTCTGAGCGCAATGCAACAAAAAATGTGTTATGTAGCAGCTTCCTCTGACTGTCTAGTCTCCTCCAGCTCTTTACTGCAACATTTCTTATGTCTATTCTATTGATGCTGCAATGCCTAGTGCACCTCTGAATGTTTTTGTTCCTTCTAAGCGACATATAAGTCATCCTACACAATCTTCTATGTTCCTACATCTTTACTGCATTGAAATCAAGGCTTGTTACAGGATTTACTACTCTTCCTCATTATTTTCCAAGATCTCAAAACTGTGGGACTAATTATCTCCTCAAAAGTCTCTACTTCCTACGTTCTAAAACCCAAATTTGGTGTTAATTTTTTCCTGATTTTTTTCCTTGATTTAGTTTATTACTGTACCTCTTTTATTCTTCTTAACCTTGGTGGTGTCTTGATCTATGAGCTTTAGCCCTTAATTTTGGGTCCAAATCTTTTTTTTGAAAAAATAGGGAAGTATGAAACTGGTAAAAGGCCTAAGAGGAAAAGCAATTCGAGTTGATCAGTAAAAGTAAGAGAGGTAGAGAGTATGAAAGAAAGGTGAGCATAATTGAAATGTTTCATATTTATTAAAAAAAAAGAATTCTAGTGCTTATTTAAGGTGCCTTGCCACTTAATGCATTTCTGCGGAGAAGTTCCGGAGCTGGTTCCTGACCTGACTCGCTCCTGATTCTCAGAGTTCGATTTACAGCCAGGCAGCATAAATCAGGTTGTGCCAGGCTGGAATTGATTTTGTAGGTGCTGGTCTCAGCCCAGTAGCTAGAGCGTAAGCTTTTGCAGTTTAAGGTTAATATTATGGTAATACAGGTGCTCCTGACATTTGAGTTGTTTTTTTCCTTTTTAATCATAGTACAGGAAACTTTGTGTTATCCGGAGGCTAAATGTCCGGCAAGCTCGAGCCACTGGCAAAAATCAGGAGCCGTTTTGTTAGGTTTTTTTTCTTCTCGTGGCTTTTTTTCCAACAGTCAGGCTCTGCAAAGTCACTCTGAAGCTGTTGCTAAGCGACAGAGATGCTTCCAAGGTACGGCCGACTGTTTAGAAGCTGTTGCTAAGCAACAGTGTTTGTTGTCAGATACGGAGCTCAAAAGCTTCCGTATGTTTTAACATTAGCGCTGGTTTGTCCGGCAGTTTTGAGGGAACGGCAACAGCGCAGTCCCGTCGGTGCCGGATAGCGCAAAGTTTCCTGTATATAGTTTCAGCAGCATGTGCGTGAGGTGAAACTTATATAAAAATGTCTGGAGACAAGAATTTCTCTGGACATGCTGGCCATCTAAGGGTTAGGAAACATTGTTGGCACAGAGTTTATAAGATGACTTTATTTATCATTTGGTTATACTATAGGTCAAATGGAAGTGCTTGGGGTGACCAAGATACCAAAATGTTCATTCCCCATTGTAAAGTCCGCGCCTCAATAATACACGGACTTCGGGAGAACAGTTTAACAGGTACTTTACTGAACAGGAGGCAACGTCAGACTGAAATACAGAAGCCTGCTAGGGCCTTTTATACAGGGGTGGTCACTGCCGGTACTGCAGTCTAAAACCAGTTATTCCCTTAAAGGTACATACACAACAATTCCTCCCCTTTTAGATAAACAGTACATAACATTCATTTAACAACTAAATAATAACTAATTACAATTACAATTTTCTCGGTACTATATACATCAACTGAAATAATCATTTATAAGTTCAGTCTTTGAGGAGGCTTCCTGATCCTGACAGGATAGCGCCTTTCTCGAGTATCCTGTTCTTGCGGTGGAGTCGATTCAGGCTCAATGTCATTGGTTGGTTCGTCAGCTTCCAATATCACTGCTTCTGAGGTAGACGCAATCTGTACTTCGGGCTCATTACCAGGTGCACCTGCTCGTGGTATGGGTTTGGCTTGTTCCTGTGACTCTAGAATCTGGTCAGCGTGGCGTCTCACGATGCTCTCTCCAACGTCCACTGTGTACATTAGTGGTCCCTGCTGTGTGCATATCGTTCCTGGCTGCCATTTCTCTGTTCGGTAGTCGCGGGCCAAGACTGGTTGCCCTATCTTGAAGCTCCTGGTTGGCTTCTCATTTATGTGCTGGAACTGCTTATCCTCAACATCTCGTCTTATGTTTGGTTTGAGCAAATCCAAGCGACATCTTAGCCTTCGGTTGAAAAACAGTACGGCTGGAGTTTGGTTGGTTACTGCATGTGTCGCATTCCGGTAAGCAAACAAGAAATTATCCACCTTGTGTTGTGGTATGTCGTCATTATACATTGCCTTTATGGCCTTTTTAAAGGTCTGAACAAACCTCTCAGCCAGTCCATTTGTGGCTGGATGATATGGGGCAGATGTGTAATGTTTCACCCTATTATTCTTCAGGAACCTCCGGAAATCCTCAGACACAAACTGTGGCCCATTGTCGGAGCAAATCTGTTCTGGCAACCCATTCCTGGCGAAGATGGTCCTTAGGACTGCAATAGTTTTCTCCGTGGTGGTGGAGGACATTTTGATGACCTCTGGCCATTTTGAATGGGCGTCCACAGCGATTAGGAACATTGAGTCCATAAATGGACCAGCAAAATCAATGTGTACCCATTGCCATGGAGATGAGGGCCACTCCCATGGATGTAGCGGGGCCTGTGGTGGAGCGTTTTGGACCTTCTGGCATCCTGTGCATCTCTTGGTCATATCCTCGATTTCTTTATCGATTCCCGGCCACCACACAAACGGCCTGGCTAGGCTCTTCATCTTTACCCCTCCCAGATGACCCTCATGAAGCTCATTGAGCACTCTATCTCTCAACTTGGGTGGAATTACCACTCGGGATCCACACATCAAGGTCCCCCGGCACACTGACAGTTGTTCTCTCCTTGGCGAGAATGCTGGCAACAGTGAGTCGCCATATGCTGGCCATCCCTTCACCGTCAAATCATAGACCTGAGAGAGTGTCGGGTCATTTCGGGTTTCCTTCTCAATACTTGCGTTTGTAACAGACAAACATTCGACTATGGTCGCATGGAATATCTCCACAGGATCCACTGCAGGTGCTTCTTCCATCGTAGGCAACGGTAGGCGCGACAGCCCATCAGCGTTTCCATGCTGTTTCGTACCCTTGTACTCTATGTCGTACTGATGTGCCCCTAGAAAAAGTGACCATCTTTGCAGCCGTTGCGCCGTCATCACTGGAACGCCCTTCTTTGGGTTAAAAATGGAGACCAGGGGCTGATGATCAGTCAGTAGGGTGAATTTCTGCCCGTGCAGATAGTGATTGAACTTCTTCACCCCCCACACCAGGCTGAGGGCCTTCCTGTCAATCTGGGCGTAGTTACGCTCGGCTGAGGTTAGCGAGCGCGATGCAAAGGCTATTGGCCTCTCTGAACCGTCACGGAATTTGTGTGACAGCACCGCTCCAATGCCGTAAGGTGACGCATCACACGCCAACCGAATCGGTAGTGTTGGGTTGTAGTGGGCCAATACTTCTTTCGAAGTGATTAGGCATTTACATTCCTGAAAGGCACGCTTACACTCATCACTCCATTTCCATGTTACTCCAGTTTGTAGCAGGGTGTTCAGTGGGTGCAGAATTGTAGATAAATTCGGCAAGAACTTATGGTAGTAGTTCACCAACCTGAGGAACGACCTTAGTTGCGACACATTTTCCGGTGCTGGGGCCTTGACTACAGTCTCAATCTTGTCCGGCGACTTATGCAACCCTTCCTCATCAATCATGTGGCCACAATACGAGATTTGTCTCCTGAAGAACTCGCATTTGGGGCGGTTGGCTCGTAGCCCATATTCCTGCAATCTCGTGAGCACCTGCTCCAGGTTGGCAAGGTGTTCACTGTCATTTTCGCCCGTCACCAGGATGTCATCCAAATAACACTGGGTCCCTGGGATCCCTTGCAGGACTTGTTCCATTGCCCTCTGCCAAATAGCCGGGGCTGATGCTACCCCGAATACCAGTCGATTGTACTAGTAAAGGCCTTTGTGAGTGTTTATCATGAGGTATTTCCTAGATGCTTCTTCCACCTCCATTTGTAGATAAGCTTGAGCCAGATCAATCTTTGTAAAACGTTTCCCTCCAGATAGTGAGGCGAAAATATCTTCTATCTGCGGAAGTGGATACTGTACTGTGTGCAGGACTGGGTTCACAATCACCTTGAAGTCCCCACAGATGCGAACCTTCCTTGGCTCCCCAGGCGTGCTGCTCAATGCTTTCTTCATTACAGGAACGATGGGTGTGGCCCACTCGCTCCAGTCCACCTTGGACAGCACACCCGAACGCTCCACACTCTCCAGTTCAGCTTCAACGGCTGGGCGGGTCACGTATGGCACCGGTCTGGCCGTGAAAAATTTTGGGTTTGCGTTATCCTCAATCTTTATGGTTGCCTTTACTCCTTTTAAAGTCCCAAGCCCTTGTTGGAACACCTCTTCCACGTCAGATAGAATTTGTGACAGACGTCCAGGTGCGACATCATCATCCTTTTTGTCAGTCACAGTTAGCGCCAGAATGGAATGCCAATCCAATTGTATTTTCCGGATCCATTCACGTCCCAATAATGGCGGTCCTCCATCTCGTAGTATATACATATATAGTTTCTGTGTTTCCTTGCCGTTGTATTTAACTGGCACCCTTATTTTTCCTCTGGGGTAGACCTTTTGCCCCGTGTATGTCTTCAATACAATGGACATGTCCTTTAAGGGTATGTGTGAGAATAGCCGCTCATAGTCTCGTCGATTCATGACAGTTAGGGCTGATCCTGTGTCCAATTCCATCTTTACTGGGGACCCTGCTATCATGAGGGTGACCCAAATGGTTCGGTGATCTTCCTTTGCGATCACGTTGTGTAACTTTAGACAACTTAGTCTCCTGCTCCCGGAGTCCTTATCACTCTCCTGATCTTCCGAACTACTGTCTGTCAGTTTCTTTACTTTCCTGTACTGTTCCTTAGTAGTTCTTGTCATGTTGGTTTTCTTCCCCGACCTGCAGACTCTTGCTATATGTCCCATTTTTCCGCATTGCCTGCATACTTTGTCTTTAAACCAGCAGTCCTTCTGCTCATGGGTTGTTCTGCCGCAGCGATAGCACTTTTCTGCTCCATACGCCATTTCGTTAGCACTGTATTCTTGTGGTTTCTGTTGTATTTCCGCAGCTCCCTGTGCTGCTGCTTCGTAGGATACTGCCACGCTGAAAGCCTGTTCTAGCGTCGGGTCCTTTTTTGAAAGTAGTCGTTTCTGGGTTCCTTCACTCTGGAGCCCGCAGACAAACTTATCCCATAAGGTGTCTGCCAGTCCTGCTCCGAACTGGCAGTGCTTCGATAACTTGCGTAGTTCCGTAAGATAGTCAGCATTGCTCTCATCTTTGTGCTGGTTTCTTTTATGGAACTTGAATCTATCTGCTATCAGCAGTGGTGTAGGGCTTAGGTGTTCCTGTAAGATAGGAACAATCTCCTCAAAACTTTTCTCCTCCATTGGTTTAGCTGGGGTAATTAAATTCCGCAATAGGCCGTACGTACTCGCGCCCATCAGATTTAATAATACCGACGCCGCCTTTCCATCGGCCACCTCATTTACCTTGCAGTACACTTCAATTCTTTCCACATACGTGGTCCAGTCTTCTCCCTCGTTGTCGAAAGCAGTGATACTGCCACTTTTCGGCATCTTGGGTGATTTAAAATGGCGCCTCCCGCGCTTTTGCTTCTTCCCCAATGGAATAAAATGGCGCCTCCCGTGCTTTTGCTTCTTCCCCAACGGGATAAAATGGCGCCTCCCGCGCTTTTGCTTCTTCCCCTTGCTGCCACGCTGCTCCTAGCGTTCTACAGGGTAATGGCGGCGACCCGCGGCTTCGACGCATCTCGCTTTCCTTCCCCCCCCCCCATTTCTTTTCTCTCCGCTGCCCTGTTCTTGAGCACCGACCACGCCCTGTGCGCTCCACCCTCTCTCTCTCTTGTTTCCTTTTCCCGGCGATGCTGCGCGGCCCGTTTTGTAGAGCCGCTCAATCGAGCTTGAGCCCGCAGCAATCCGGAAGGGTCAGCGCGCTACCTGCTACCAGCACGATTTGCTGGAACACCTTAACCGGGGAGCCAAGCACAGCTCTCCACAGTCTCTCCCGCAATTCTCCGAACACCGATGAATTCTTTGGGCGGTTGCCCGCGGTCGACGCCCGTTGCTCAGACTACGACCTCCAAGAACCCTCCTCTCAGGGCGAGATACCCATGAGATGATGCCACACTGCAGGTGAGTTCGAACTTACTCGTCGCCACTGTAAAGTCCGTGCCTCAATAATACACGGACTTCGGGAGAACAGTTTAACAGGTACTTTACTGAACAGGAGGCAACGTCAGACTGAAATACAGAAGCCTGCTAGGGCCTTTTATACAGGGGTGGGCACTGCCGGTACTGCAGTCTAAGACCAGTTATTCCCTTGAAGGTACATACACAACACCCATTACTGACATTTAAGGAGCACCAAGCGTTTACTGTCCTAATATTTGTCACTAAAGTTATAGGCCTAGAAATTCGCTATCGCCGCGCCAGGTCGTTAGCGCCCGAAATTTAGCGCTCGCCCGGATTCCCGTAGCGCCCACCTGAAATTCAGTTGCAGCGCTCCAAGACGGAGGCGGGCGCTATTGCAGGGTTTGGCCGCCTCGCTTGGGGCGAAGAAAGTCAGTTTCAGGCGTCCAGCTGCCGCTGCGCCACCCGATACGGTGTGGCAGGCTGGGGTACTGCAGGCCTCCTCCTCTTAAGGAGGAGGTGCCTGCAGCCGTGAGATCGCCGCTGGATTCCCCCGGCAAATGAGCCCGGCACCACGGAGAAGTGCCGGGCTCGCGGGAGTCAGACACCAATGCCGCGGGGGGGTAGTGCAGGAGTCCGGGGAGGGAGGTGCGGACAGGCGGCCGCCGGGAAAGCGGCCGGCCGCCCCTCCACCTTTATGCGCCGGCCTCTCGGAGCTGCAAGGCCCCGTTTTGCAAACGCTGTTTGCGGCCGCTACGGGCGAGGCGGTCGCAACTGAATTTGGCCTTCGGCACGGAATCGCGTTGGAACCGGGGCGCTGCGCACACCGATGACGTCATCGGTGCCGGCGCAGTGCTACCGGCTAACACCGATTTTAGGGACCAACTGAATTTCGGGCACTAACAAACTTCCGGCGCAAACCACTCTTTAGCCAATAAGTGGGCGCAAACGCGACTGAATTTCTAGGCCATAGTCTTTTCATTTTCCCTATTACAGGAATTAACTGCAGAAATTAGCTGGGTTATTGCAAGTAACTTTAGTATCTGTTCGTGGAGTGCGACTAATTGGGGAGCTCTTTCAAAGAGCCGGCACGGGCGCGATGGGTTGAATGGCCTCTTTCTGTGCTGTGTCATTCTATGATTCTATCTTGTTATTCAGTTTAGTGGAGTTCTGAAGAGAGCCAGTATGATTTTTCAGCAACAATCTGCTTTTAAATGAAATTGCCCTATTGTTGATGTCCCCGTATATTAGTTGATCTGAATCTTTCAGCCTAGTTTGTAAAGATGAGCTATCTACTTTTCAAATAGAAAAACCCTGCAAAAAGAAATGAATATCAAAAAACTTTATTATACAACTAACATTTAAATACTTTGTTGGGAAAATTGGAGATAATAACTGTTCATAGAAATGTTCGAACAGAAAGAGGCCATACTGCGCATTGTATCTGCATTGGTGTTAACTCCTTTGTTTTCCCATATCTCTGTATCTTTTTTCCTTTTCAAATACTTATCCAGTTCCCTTTACCTTGCCTCAATAGCCACTTGCGGTAAAATAATCAATATTCTAAAAACGTGTGAAAATATTTCTTTTAATTTCCCTCTTCATTTCTCTGTGCCACCTTGTACCAATTTATCAAGCAGTAGAAACAATACTTCACTATTTACCCTTACAACCTTTGTAATATGTTTTAAAACAGGTTGGCGAGGAACTCTAGTTTTTGATATGCAAGGTCATTAATGGATAATCAATTGCCCATGGTACAGGTCACCTTAAGATCTCTGGGGTGCAATGCAGCTGGAAATAAATCTTATTGATAATTTCAACTTAATAGTTTCAGAGCGTGAAATATCTGGAACAGCCTTGTGTGGAAGTCTGCACGTAACCGTGTTGTCTTAATGTGTTTGTATATCACTATATCCACTAGATATTCAATTAGGTAGAACTGACAATTACACTGTTGTGCTAAAACACGTCAAAAAAGTTACGGCTTGTCCATTCCAGTCTAAGAACCTTTTCAACAGCGTGATAAGTCTTAATTACTGCCAAACAACCTCTTTGGCATTGAAAATTGACGTTTACAAGTGTGGAGTCTCATTCCTTCAGCTTTTAATTATTGTTGGAGATTTAAAAAAATACCTCAAATAATTTTTTTTTCTTTCTGTCGCTTTTATCTCTCTTAATCTAATCTTTCTTTCCCTCTCTTTATTTTGCTTTCTTTAGAGAATTTGACATTGAATTCACTATTTTAAGCATCACTTCCTGGATCAGACTCTGCGCTGCTCATTAACGATTCTTCAATCTGATTGGTTAATAAGATACAGTTGCTTGCCTTGTTCACACAAGTCCTAGACGTCCCGTAGAGGGCACTGCGCTGTTTGGATGCTTGGCATGCAGAAGTCCATAGAAAGTCTATGGGGAACTGCAAGTCTAATGAACGTCTGCTGCCGTACATTTGCCGCTCAGAGTAAAATCCGGCTTATCGCCAATTTAAGTGGCCATTCTGATCACACACTTGGTTAAATCTCGGAGCTCAGAGCGTTCTTCATTGAATTCACACTAGGATGGTTAAGCCCTCATATCTCTAAATAATTAACAGCTTAGAAGCCAGTACTACTCTTGATATTTTGTGCAATTTAAAGAGGTATGCGTGACGTGGTTACACAGACGAAGAACGACTGCTTTACTAAGGGTAAGCAAACTGTAGATAATGTTAAGTTAATAAATATTTCATCGTGTGCCACCATCCAAGAAAAAAGATTTTAATTGTTTTTCGACACAAATAAAACATTTAACTGGGCCAACTAGTAATTTCAGTTTCATTCTAAAAGGATCTAGATTCAAGGAGCTATTTCTTAAGTGGGTAATGCATTCTCTGCCTCTCTCCTTGGAACACATATAACCTCTGTTGCTTTCTTTATTTAACTTTCATGTACAAGTGATTGGGCCGCCATCCAAACAGGAGAAATGAAAGGATCCTGTCCCTCAAAGTTTTAACTTCCTTGCAGTGGCTGTTCTTTTTCTCCTGTTGTTGATGGGCGGTCTCCTTTTGTTCCGTAAAAAGAAAATTTGATCAGTCATTTATCAATTCTCCAGTGATTCATTAAATCATGATAAATAAGTTTGGAAGAGGGCTTTCCTGCTGAATAACTAATATGACAAGAATGAGTTTATCCAGTGAGGAGCTGAACCCTACAGATCAATAGGGCCCCAGGTTGAACTGGACTTAGTCATGTCCATGGCCATGATGCTAGTAAGTTTTATTGGGCTGCGGAACCTCACTGCCGAAATTCAGTAGGGGAGGAAAGAAATGGGCGAGGGGAAAAATATTCATTAACTAGCTGGTCATGTTCTTGTAAAGTTAATGTGTTTTTATTGTTGCATCCGCTCCATCACACTGCTTTGGTAGATTGTTAAGTGCTTCTTTAAAGACATAAAAAAGAAAAGAAAGACTTGCATTTATATATTTATCGATCTCAGGACATCCGAAAGCGCTGTATAATCAATGAAGTACTTTTGAAATGTATTCGCTGTTGTGCAGTAGCCAATCTGCGCACAGCAAGGTCCCATAAACAGCAACAAAATAATGACCAGATAATCTGTTTCCAGTAATATTGGTTGAGGGCTAAATATTGGTCGGGACACTGGAGAGAACTCTCCTGTTCTTCTTCAAAATAGTGCCATGGAATCTTTTATGTCCACCGAAGAGGGAAAACAGGGCCTCGGTTTAACATCTTATCTGAAAGACAGCACAATGCTCCCTCAGCACTGCACTGGAGTTTCAGCCTAGATTATGTGCTCAAGTCCTTGGAGTGGGACTTGAACCTTCTCTGACTCCGAGGCAAGAGTGCTACCACTGAGCCACAGCTGACACTGGGTTTACATGGGCTGATTAACAATTTTCTTTACCAGTCCTTAAGTGGCATCAGCCAACAGTGATTTTAAAAGTTGTATATCCTATCTCCTGGTCATCCAATTAATAGACAATACAGCACTGCTTATTATTGTCACAGCGTCAGGCAACTTTCTTCGATGCGCAATGTGTCCCTAATTGTTGAACATGGCTTGATGTGAATGACTCAAATGCTGGAAAGAAATTCTGGAAGATATGGGGCCAAATCTTGCTGGAAAACAATGGAGTGTTAACGAGGCATGCCGTCATTAATGCACAAATCGACCAGTAAATTCAGGGGACTGAGAGATACGCCGTGAGTTGCGAACCTCCAGAACTTGCTGGTCGATTTACGCTGCTCTGCCGTTTGCTTCGCACAAATGGCATCTCGCTCTCAGCCTCCCCATTATTTTTAAGAACTTGCTGGATTTGCACATTAATGACCCATTAAACTCGCCGCAGAAAGTTAGGGCTGGTAATTTAGAGCATAACTACCCTTTTAATGACGTGATAATTGCTAATTCAATGCCAATCAATCTCTCTCACCTAGAAAGGGAACAATTTAAACTGTTGAGTCTTATTCCTGTATGCAGTAAATTATTCTTACAGATTTAAAACATTTCAAATTTCAAATTTTTATATTTTTTCTTACTTTTGCATTCTTTCTCTCTTTTTTCTCTCTCAATCCAATCTATCTTTTTCTCTCTCTATTTATTTTTCTGTACCTGATTTCACTCTAATTCACCCACCTCTCTGTCATTCCTCTGTTTTGTTCTCAATCCTTAAATCTCTGGTTAAAAAGATACACTGTTGGTCCGCTGCTCACTTGCCCAGATGCCTTGTTGCCTTTGCCACGCCATTATCAGCTTGCACTTCCAGAAGGTTACAGTGCAAACATTTTGATGACAAACTAATAACATATTCCGCGAGGTGCCCCACTCCAGCAAGATTTGGTCCATGATGTTACCACTAGATCATCTTTGTTCTCAGAATCCAGTTTGCATTTGAAATCTAAGGAGCACAAGAATGCGAATACAAATGTAAAAATCTTCGCTGGCCCAAAAACTGTGCTATGTGTGGGAAAATCACCAACCAAGTTGGAAAGAACATGCATTAGTAGAGCACCTTTCACATCCTCAGGATGTTCCAATGGGTTACTTCTGAAGTGTACTCACCGTTGTTATGTAGGCAAATACAGCAGCCAATTTGTGCACAGCAAGTTTCCACTAGCAACAAATGAGATGAAAGACCAAATCATTCTTGTTTTGATGACTGTTGGCCAGGATACTGTGAAACTTCCTGTTCTTCAAATAGTCCTATTGAATCTTTTATATCCATATGAGCGGATAGACTAGTTTCTCAGTTTTGCATCTCATCCAAAAGACAGTGGGCTCGATTTTCATTGGGCCATTGAGGCGGGATTGGAGGCGTGTGGGGGGGGTTAAAATTGCAAAACTGGCGGGCGGGCCCAACCCCGCCTCCAAGAGGCGGGATAGGCCGTTAAGGCCCTTAACAAGCACTAAATTGCCTCTATAATGCCATTTTGATAGGCCTTTGTGATTTTAACCCTTTTCCCACGTGAAGCCCACCTGTTCTGAAACACGACGGTGAAACCCGACGAGAGCACAATTGGATTGCTGACTATCAGCTGCAGCTCCACCATTAAATAGGAGATTTGATCAGCCATCATTTGCAGGTGGCAGGACTTTGTTGTCTCAGGTCTGGGGAACTTTTAGAAGGCATAACCACAGCTGTGGAAGTTTGGAGCCTGACACCCATCTCCAGTGTGACCTCCTGGGGAAACCCCTCTCGCCACCTTCACTGAGCGCTTCCTCAACTGAGGTATATACCAAGTAATCCTAAGCCCTCAATGTAGAAGTCCCATTAGCAAAATGACACACGCCACAACTACAGCAGTAGCCATCAGATTTTTTATTTACAGTAACCATCTGATGGCTTTTTAATTTTATACATCAAATTTCACCCAAGTGACTACCTTTGTGACTATTTCTGCAGTATCTTTCTCTTGCACGTGCCATACGTGGTGCTTCCCCTGTGGCTTCAGCAGATGTGGAGGCCCCTTGCTCACTTTCTTGCTGCTCCTGTCTCGACATCTTTGGCGGGCGTCCTCTGGGGTTGCGAACCTGTGAGGGCTCGCCAACAGTCTGCTGCTCCTGCGGCTGTGCAGGGGTTGAGATGCCGATCTCAGTTGGGTGTTGTAGTGTATGTACCCGTCTACCTTTAAGAGAACTATTGTATGTAACCGTCCACCTTTTAAGAGAACTACTTTAGGTGTTGCACTACTTTGTTGGCTTCTGTATACTGTAATACCGACGGTGACCACACCGGTATATAAGTGCTGTGTCAGGAGTTATTGGGCAGATTTGCCCTGACCTTCGAATAGTAAAGTCCTGTTTTAAGTTACTCTGGTAGTCTGTGTATTAATTAACTAAACAACCCACAGACTTTACAGTGGCGACGAGTCCGATCGTACCCTGCGGCAACAATACTTCCGAAGCAGTTAATGAGCGTCGAGAAGAGGCAACCGCCCTCGTCATTCTGCTGGGAGAAAACTCGAGTCTGCAGAGCTGGAAAGGAGGAAGAATTCAGAGACAAAGACTTCCATCAGCAACAGGCACTGACTGTCCCTTCTGCCACGGTGAGGAGTGAGCCGATCAGCACGAGAAGCAAGCTGGCCACGGTGACTGTGAGTAAGGGAAAAGTAAAAAGAATAACCGGAGGATAAGGGCGGTGCACTCGACCACGGTCGAGGGGGGAAAGGAGCCGGACAGAAGTCGGGCCCAGAGGCGCTGAGACTGGGGCAGCGTGGAGCAAGGAAGCCGCGGTACAGACAGGCTGGGGACGCAACGGCGTCGTGAGACAGCTAGACCGCGACCGGCGAAAAAGGCCGGGCAGCGACCGAAGCCACGAAGCGCTGCGACCGGGAGCGTAGGCGCGGGAAGATATAAAAACTCAGCCGCAGCCGGGGAGGGAAGCACCGGACTGCGAGAGGGCTGGGAGGCGCGATTGGGAGCCGAGCGAGCGGGAGAGGCAGAGCCGACCAAGGGAGACTGAGCGAGAGCCAGTCCAGTGGCTGAAACTGTTCGCCGTCAACGGGGTGTACCCAGCGCCGGTAGAGCTGAGCGAGCGGGAGAGAGACAGAGCCCGAGCAAGGGGAACTGAGCGAGAGCCAGCCCAGCGGCTGAAACTGTTCGCCGTCAACGGGGTGTACCCAGCGCCGGTTGCCCTGCCGAGAAAAGGGAAAGCACTGAAGCCGACGCGCAGGCTGTGAACCTGAAAGCCAGCGGCCGTCGCCCGTGGGGAAAGTGTACCCCTCCCGCCAGGGGAAGAAACGCGGGAAGCCGCCATTAGGCGGAGAAGACGACAGAAGCGGGAAACCGCCATTGAAGTGGGTGGGGAGAGAAGATAAGCGCGGGAAACCGCCATTTTCGCGGGAACCACCATCTTGGGGAAAAAAAAGAAAATTTAAAGAAATAATTCGTGGTGTTATCAGGAAGAGAGGAAGATGCCTAAGCATGGTAACGTCAACGATTTTAATTCCGAGGTAGAAGACTGGGCCACGTATGTGGAACGCATTGAGATCTATGGTGAGGCCAATAAAATAGAAGATGATGACAAAGCTATAACCTTGCTAAACTCGATGGGCGCGAAGACATACGGGCTCTTGAAGCATCTACTATCACCAGCTAAACCGGCGGATCAGACTTTCGATGATATTGTGGCTGTTCTGAAGGATCACTTGAACCCCACACCGTTGATGTTGGCGGAACGATTCAAATTCTATGCGAGAACGCAAAGGAACGATGAAAGCAACGCAGAATACTTGGTCGAACTGCGTAGACTAGCGAAACACTGCCAGTTTGGAGGGAATCTGACAGAGGCATTGCGAGACAAATTCGTGTGCGGAATGTCGAAGGAAGAAACACAAAAACGACTGCTCGAAGAGAACGATCTTACACTTGAGAAGGCTGTCCTTATTGCTGCATCGAACGAAGCCGCAGCGAAAGGAACGGCGGAAATGCAGCTAAAGGCAGCGGCACTCAGGGTGCAGCAAATTACTTCAGGTACAACGAAATGCTATCGTTGTGGGAAGACAACACACGACCAGAACCAATGCTGGTTTAAAAACCAGGAATGTAGGAAATGTGGCAAGCTCAGTCACATAGCTAAGGTATGCCGGTCAGGAAAGAAGACCAACAATAATGAGTCACCACAAAAGAGGTACAGAAAGGTACATGAGGTGACTAGGAAGAGTCCGGAAGAACAGAATTCGGACTCACACTCCAACTGCAAGGAACTGGATAGTCTGAGAATTCACAATGTGAGTAATGAAGCTGACCGACAAGCTATCTGGATCACACTACAGATTGCAAAAGTCCAAGTGAAAATGGAAGTGGACACCGGATCGGCGTTGACGGTCATGAATAAGCATGATTATAAAAAGTTATTCAAGCATATTCCCCTACGGGATACGGAACTAGTATTGAAGACGTACACGGGGCACAAAGTATACCCCATCGGAAAGATAGAAGTCAAGGTGAGATACAAGGACAAAGAGCACCAAAGGATGGACCTGTATGTGTTGCTTGAGGGAGGTCCACCACTTCTGGGACGGGAGTGGATCAGGAAAATAAAGATAGACTGGCATTCACTAAACACCATGACGGTAGATTCCGGAAAGGAAGATGTCAAACCTGAACGGTTGTCCAGAATATTAGACGAAGCTAAAGAGGTATTCCAGCAAGGACTGGGAACACTGCGAGGAATTAAAGCAAAGGTTAAGATTGCAGAACATGCAAGCCCAAAATTTTTCAAAGCCAGATCGGTACCTTACGCGATACGACCTGCTGTGGAGGCAGAACGGGAAGAACTTGAACGATCAGGGGTACTGTCAAAAGTGGACTGGAGTGAGTGGGCCACGCCCATTGTTCCCGTCATGAAGTCTTCACCAAGTGACAAGCCAGGGGGACCGGGGAAGGTCCGCATCTGCGGAGACTTCAAGATCACAGTGAATCCGGTGCTTCACACGGTACAATACCCGCTTCCACGGATTGAAGATATCTTTGCTTCGTTGGCTGGAGGGAAACACTTCACCAAGATAGACCTGGCACAGGCATACTTACAAATGGAAGTCAAGGAAGAGTCGCGTCAGTACCTCACCATCAACACACAGAGGCTTGTATCGTTATAATAGACTGGTTTTTGGGGTAGCTTCGGCTCCAGCAATTTGGCAGAGGGCCATGGAGCAGGTATTACAAGGAATTCCAAGCACGCAGTGTTACTTAGACGATATCCTGATTACGGGAGAAGACGAGGAAGAACACCTCACAAATTTGAAACTGGTGCTCACTAGGTTGAAGGAATATGGCCTTCGAGTTAATCGCAAGAAATGTGAGTTCTTCCAAAAACGGATCTCGTACTGCGGTCATGTCATTGACCGAGAGGGGC
Organism: Somniosus microcephalus; assembly: GCF_052327205.1. NCBI lineage: Eukaryota > Metazoa > Chordata > Chondrichthyes > Squaliformes > Somniosidae > Somniosus > Somniosus microcephalus. The sequence continues at coordinate 277,878,483 of NC_140993.1, forward strand.
TGCACAAGTCACCTGACAAGATAGAAGCTGTCGTGAAGGCCCCCGCTCCGGAAAACGTATCACAGTTAAGATCATTCTTGGGGTTGATTAATTATTATCACAAGTTTCTGCCGAATCTATCCACGGTGCTGCATCTGCTGAATGCTCTGTTGCGGAAAGAAGTACCATGGAAGTGGAGTGAGGAATGTAAAAAGGCCTTTCGCAGAAGCAAGGCGTTGATTACCTCTGAAGAAGTGTTGGCTCATTTCAACCCAACGTTACCTCTTCGTCTAGCTTGTGATGCTTCCCCCGATGGAATTGGAGCAGTACTTTCACACAAGTTACCAAATGGCTCGGAAAGGCCAGTGGCATTCGCGTCCCGATCATTGACCTCCGCGGAGCGAAATTATGCTCAAATAGATAGGGAGGCCCTCAGCCTTGTGTGGGGCGTAAAGAAATTCAATCATTACCTGCAGGGCAAGAAGTTCACATTACTGACAGACCACCAGCCGTTGGTGTCCATATTCAACCCTAACAAGGCCGTTTCCACCATGACAGCGCAAAGGTTACAGAGGTGGTCCGTGTTACTTGGGGCACACCAATATGACATCAAATACAAAAGGTCCAAACAGCATGGAAATGCTGATGGGTTATCGCGCTTGCCATTGCCGATAGTAGAAGAAGCGACTACAGTGGACCCGGTAGAGATGTTCCACTCATCTATAGTGGAATGTCTACCAGTAACAAATTCGATGATCGAAAACGAAACAAGAAATGACCCGACTCTCTCACGAGTCTATGATTTAACGGTGGAGGGATGGCCAGCACAGGGCGAACCAACGCTGCCAGCATTTTCGCAGAGAAAAGAACAGCTGTCAGTGTGTCGAGGAACCCTGATGTGTGGATCTAGAGTGGTGATTCCACCCAAACTTCAACAGAAGGTGTTAAAGGAGCTGCACGAGGGACATCTGGGTGGAGTGAAAATGAAGAACCTAGCAAGAGCGTTTGTGTGGTGGCCAGGCATTGATGGGGACATCGAAGAAATCACTAAGCGCTGTCTAGGATGCCAGAAGGTCCAAAACGCGCCACCACAGGCTCCTCTGCATCCATGGGAGTGGCCCTCATCTCCTTGGCAAAGGGTACACATCGACTTTGCTGGTCCATTTATGGACTCAATGTTTCTAATAGCGGTGGATGTACACTCCAAGTGGCCGGAGGTAATAAAGATGTCCACCACCACCACGGAAAAAACCATCACAGTGTTAAGGACCATGTTTGCTAGGAATGGGCTGCCGGAACAGATCTGTTCTGATAATGGACCGCAATTTGTGTCCGAAGAATTCAAGAAATTCTTAAAGAGCAATGGGGTTAAGCACTACACGTCAGCCCCATACCATCCCGCCTCCAATGGATTGGCTGAAAGGTTTGTCCAGACCTTCAAGAAGGCCATAAAGGCCATGGGTAATGAAGCCATTAACTTACAACATAAGGTGGATAGCTTCTTGTTGGCGTACAGGAATGCAACACATGCAGTCACAAATCAAACTCCCGCCATGATGTTTTTTAATAGACGACTAAGATGCCGGCTGGATTTGCTTAAGCCAAACGTCAGAAGGGACGTAGCGAACCGGCAATTCCAGGGCATGAATGAAAGGCCAACTAGATCTTTTCAGATAGGTCAACAAGTTTTGGCCCGGGACTACCGTACCGAGAAATGGCAACCTGGAACTATTGGAAAAAGGCTAGGGCCGTTGATGTATACGGTGGACATTGGGGACAGTATAATAAGGCGCCATGTTGACCAGATCATAGGGTCAGCCACAAATGGCCAATCTACTCCACCACCTTACACGGTTAATGTTGAGACAGAGATACCCAGAACACCTACCTCCGATCTGGTAATACTGGAATCAGATGAACCTGACACTGTCCTTCAAGCCGAATCGACCTTGCCAGAAGCACCTGCTACCCCGCCGGGAGTTACGACACCACCGAGGCGTTATCCGGACAGAGTCCGGAAACCTCCAGAGAGACTGAATCTGTGAACTGTCTTGCATAAAGTTGTATATATGTTATAATGTATGTTTAATGGGGAATCAGTATGTTGTAAGCTAAAAAGGGAGGATTGTAGTGTATGTACCCGTCTACCTTTAAGAGAACTATTGTATGTAACCGTCCACCTTTAAGAGAACTACTTTAGGTGTTGCACTACTTTGTTGGCTTCTGTATACTGTAATACCGACGGTGACCACACCGGTATATAAGTGCTGTGTCAGGAGTTATTGGGCAGATTCGCCCTGACCTTCGAATAGTAAGGTCCTGTTTTAAGTTACTCTGGTAGTCTGTGTATTAATTAACTAAACAACCCACAGACTTTACAGGTGTGGACTCTGGTGGGGCTCTGACCGAGGGCTCTGCAGTGGCATGGAAGTGGAGCCCCCACTTCCTTGATGTCTGCCACCAACTTCCCTCTCATGGGTCAGGTCCCCCTCAGCGCTTGCAAGTGGCTTCAGAGCACCTTGCTGCACAACAGGGGGGGCCATGGGGACCTGTATCTGCACTGGCAGTCCGACTCAGAAGGACTTCCATGAAGGTCTGGTTTCTCTGTTCAATAGATGACCATCGCTCCTCCAGAGATGTCATTCTATTCAGAACACTCACCATGTTTTCTGCACTCTGGCGACTTATCACCTCCATGGAGGTTGCCATCCTTTCCATGGTGATGCATTCATGCGCCAATGACTCCACAAAGGCTCTGCTCATGTTAGCAATGGACTCCTCCATTCGCTCCACACTCGCAGCGACCCTGGAGACAAAACCTGCCAGAGACTCCTGCATCTGTTCCTGGAGTTCCAGCACCGCTGATCTTATGGATGGACCCAGAGGCAGAGGGTCGACATGCAGCTGAGCCGAGCTGGCAGAGTCCTGCGCCCTCCGACTAGGACTCTCCACTGCTGTCCCTGTCTCCACAATCTGCTGATGCTCACTTGTGAGCTGTGATACACCAGGTGACAATACTACTCTATCACGCGATGCTCCCACCGATGTGTGAGTGTCTGCGCTGGTGCTGGGTGCGCTGAATTCTGCTGATGCGTCCTCAGAGGTTGCAGCTTCCTCTGAGGAGTCTGGAAGCTCAGGCTGTTCCTCCTGGATAGTGGGGACGGGTGCTTGCGCTGGTCCTGTGGGGGAGTAAAGGAAAGAGTCAGAGATGTGATGCCAAGGTTACATGCACATTGCATATTGCAGATGATCATAAGTCCATCTGTTAGAGCTTCAGAATCATTATCAGCGACTCATGCAATGTCAATGAGAGAGATGGAAAACTATTCTGTCACCAGCTTGCTGTGATGCACCCGTCTGTCTGTCCCCCACTTGCGCATCGTCCTCCACTCCCACGATCTCGAGGACCACCTCCTCCCAGGGGGTGAGCTGGGCTACTGAGGGTGGCCCTCCTGTCCTCGCTCTTTCTCTCTTATTGTGAGCTCTCTTTTCCTGTAATGAGGGAGACAAGTAGAGTTTGAGTGAGAATGAAGGAGTGAGTATAGAGAATCCATAGCATAGATGCTTAGAAGGAGACAAAGATGGAGTGAGGTGGCAAGACCAAGGACCCTCCCTGTGTGTTGTAAGTTGTAATTGCATCACCGTGATAGGGAGTGTGAGGGCTGCATAGTCAAATAGTTAGGTGAATGTGACCATAGAGGGAATGGGTAAGGGTGCATGGATGTCAGTGTCAAGTGGGATGTGGAGGAAGAGATTGCTAAAGCTGAGTGCTGGTGAAGAGAGGCAATGGGGATCAGATTGAGGGTGATGGGAAATTCATACTCACTTTTCCAGTGTGCAGAAGTTCATGAAACCTCTTCCTGCACTGAAGCCAGGTTCTGTGGGTTATTGACAAGGAGTTGACCTCCTGGGCCACCTGGACCCACACAGCCTTGGTCTGCTGGGGAGGCTTCTTCCTCCCTGAAGAAGGGAAGAGCACCTCTTTATTTGCTCTTGCTCCCTCTACTAAAGTCTGCAGGGTAACGTCATCAAAGCGGGGTGCAGACCTAGGTCTCCCGCTGGCCATTCTTCCTGCAGGTGCCTCTAACACGCAAGGGCAAAAGGTTGGCAGTCTGCAGAAGAAGCAAGGCTTGTTGCAGACCTTAAATGCAGCAGCAATGATGTCCTCATCGGAGGCGACTTGCAGACTGGAAAAACTCATTGGCCATGGGTTCCCACACATTGGAACTCAATTGGCCAATTAAGTTAAAATGGCATAATTTTCCCACATCGATTTAGAATTGGGTGGCTAACATGAAATGCAGATTACACGACCCCAGCCCGCCCCAGTATCAAAATCCATCCCAGAGACTCCAACAAAGTACTGTAGCATTCCCTCAGAGTGCTGCGCTGAAGTGTCAGCCTAGATTATTTGCTGAAGTGTCAGCCTAGATTATTTGCTCAAGTATTGGGGCAAGAACCCACGACCTCTGACAGAGGCAAGAGTGCTTACAACTGAGCCAAGGTGACATTACATTTTATGTTATGTGTAAGACCAAGAAGAAGATGAATCAATTATTTGGAACTGGTACAGCCTCTTCCAGCTTCACTAAAGAATCAGAGGCTAGTCATCAGAGCAAAGTGTTCCTTTTCCTCTAGACTATGGACATTGATGCAGGGTCAGTCCTTTAGTAAAAGTGCACGGACTGATAACATTTTGTGGGAGCTGTTTGTCATATCACAACTAATCCTAACTACTATGTAGGAGTCAATTAGGGAAGTGTTATCGGCTCCACTCTGTTTCTCATTCTTATTAATGACCTTGTGGATAGCATTCAACGTGATGTTCTCTTTGAAGATGTCACATTATTCAGAGCAGTTTACCCCTTATCTGAAAGACAAGTTACAACCAAATTTCCCTAGGCAGGCATTAGTTCGTGTGCATACAGACCATGCATTGTCTTCACCACAGAGATGGTCACATCAGTAGTTGTTGAGAAAAATGGATGTTGTGTTTTGGTTGGTGCATTCTTTGGGGAAGTTATCTGTGGCACTCCGAAGTGGGTTTGATCATACCATGGTAGTGTGGTTTGTGAACAAGATGAAACTTGCTGGTGATCACTATGCAAGCACACAATACATGCCATAACCTCTCAATTTTATTTGCTCAATACTTTACAGTGGTGCAGATTATTACAGTATCTGCCCTGAGGTGAGCTGCATGAAAGGACCCTCCATCACAAGTCACGACACAAGATCTTGGACTTGGGTTACTTGGGGATTGTTCTCATGGAAACCTGGCCGAACACCCAACAGCTAAGATTTTGGTGAAAGAGACACGAAAGCCAAGTGGTCACTCTTGTTATCCTGCCAGTCTTTGGGCAGGAATGTTTCTGTGTGGATTGTATTCATATCATCCCATCTCCACTATCGTTCCATTCATACCGTCCCATCTCCACTATCGTTCCATTCATACCGTCCCATCTCCACTATCGTTCCATTCATACCGTCCCATCTCCACTATCGTTCCATTCATACCGTCCCATCTCCACTATCGTTCCATTCACACCGTTCCATCTCCACTATCGTTCCATTCACACCGTCCCATCTCCACTATCGTTCCATTCACACCGTCCCATCTCCACTATCCTTCACAAGATCTGGTTGTAGATAGGGGGCAGCCTGTCGGACTCCTTACTCAATCAACAAAATCTGAGGGTAAAACTTTTGACCTGAAAAGTTCAGGTGGAGCATTTAATGTGCTCTTCCTAATGCCCTTTTAACACAGGCATTAACCCACTTACTTTAAACTAGTACACACCCCTGTGTAAAAATAGCACACACAGGGATGTATACAACCGCATTAATTGTTATGGTCTATCTGACAAAGTGGAGGATCATTCTGTGGCCATTTTATGTCCCAACAAGCAAAGACAGCAGAATAAAGTAATGTACACGCAAAGAAAGCATTTCTGTCTTGTACTAGTAACTCAGGGTGCCTTTAAAATTATGTATGTTTTTTGTTCTATGATAGAATTACAGATCTGTTCATAGAGAATGGAAAAATGAGTTAGAATGGTTGATTCTTTCCTTCTGATCTGTCTCATTTTCTGAATGTAGTTCAGTCTAATAAAAGGCTCCCTCACACTGCCCCTTTTTGTGCGCTCTCACTGACTCTGAGCTCTTGTAACTTATCAAACCAGTGAATGTACTTGATTCCTTCTGTTCCAAAAAACGATGCAAATTCAGAATGACGTTTTCAGTGAAATGTTGGAGGGTGGCAGTCATGTGACTTTAAAGGCTGCTGCGGGGAAGCAAAAGGGACTGTGCCCTGTGATTTCTCTTGTTTGGATAATAGCGTATTCATTTGTATGCGGAGGTTGAACTGCATTCAAAGAATAAGTAAGATCATACCCAAAGCGGTTTTCCTGCTATAGAGAGGGGGACTTGATGGGTGACTTCACCTCTAGCTCTTTGTCATGGTGATGGAGACCTTTTCTGTTGAAACACAAAACAGCTTTAATGTTGCTGGAGTGGTTGACACTGGTTAAGGGCGTAACCTTTCCCAATACACTTACTTGCTATAGAAATGTCTATTTATCCGAGTTGCTGAAGGCACTGCTTGATTACACCTTAAACTGGAACAGGAGTGGAGTGAAGATTGCCTTTGATACAGTGCTACGCACCAACCGCTCTAACTTTTCTTGTCATTGGAGGCTGAAGATCTTTAATTATTTTTATAGCACTTAATATTGCCCTGATCTACAAGACACTGCAAGATCAATATCTTGCTGCAGCTGAATAACATCTGCAGTAAAAACTATGGTGAGCCCTAAAATAAATTGTTTTCAAATGGTCTTTGTACTCACCCCCTCACATTTTCAAGGATACCGGCTAATATATAAATAAGGACATTTAAAAGACAGAATCAGAAAGGAAATATACCATCCTGATATTTAACTACTTGCCTCCCCATCCCAATAATCTGTTCTACTTGCCCTTCCAGTATTGAGCTGTACTTTACCGCATATAAAATGGTCCAAATGAACAATTGAAGAGGCAGAGGTCCTGATATTTATGGGGAGGCGGGGGCGGAAGAAGGGGTTTCCCTCACGTCCTGCGTTTCCCACTCACAGCCAGCCAGACTGAAAGGCTGTCGGGTGGGTAGGCTTCCGGCATTAAGCCGCGGCCAGGGACGGGCGAGGGGAGGGGGGGGGGATCAGAAAGGAGGAGCGGGGGATCGGAAAAGAGGGAGGGGTGGGGGAAGATCGTAGGTCAGCGGGAAGGCTGGAGGGGGGAGATTGGAGGGGAAAGGAAATCGGAAGGGAGGAGGAACGGAAGGGTCGGGGGTGGGGGGAGCGGAGATCGGAAGGGTCAAGGTGGGTGATTTGGAAGAGTCGGTTGGGAAGGGTCGGGGGGCGATCGAAGGTCGCAGCGGAAAGTGCAGAGGAGGGATGGATCGGAAAGACTGGAGGGGGAAGGGGAGATTGGAAAGGCCGGGTCGGCGGGCCATTGAGGCTCGAGGAAGAGATTGGATAACGGGGGGATTAGGGGAGGGCGGAGTCCAATTGGGGGGCTGGGGGAAAAGCAGGTTTGCTTGGTGGGCCTGGGGGAAGCAATCTTGCTACCCCTGGCCCACAAGCAGTGCTGGAAAGGCACATACCCGCTGGATCCAGCAGTCCTTGCCTCCTGTGAAACTCGGCCTGCCAGCTTAAAATTTAAAATGGAGGTAAAATGTGAGGCATGCTGCCTCATTAAAATATTTAAATGAGTGACCCACCTCCTGGGAGTGGGTTGGTTGCCCGTCCCGCCTCCGTTAAAACCGGAAGTGGGCGAGTTCGAAGCGGGTTGAGTTTGGGTTTGAGATTTTTAATATTTTAATATCCCACCTGACCCAAACACACCCGATTTTGTAGGTCTTCTGTTGGCTAGGCCCTAAGCTCTGGAATTCCCTGCCTAAACCTCTCTGCCTCGCTACCTCTCTTTCCTCCTTTAAGACGCTCCTTAAAACCTACCTGTTTGACCAAGCGTTTGGTCACCTGTCCCTAATTTGTCCTTCTGTGGCTCAGTGTCATTTTTTGTCTTGTACCGCTCCTGTGCAGCACCTTGGGACGTTTTACTATGTTAAAGGCGCTATATAACTGCAAGTTGTTGTTGTCTTCAAATGGCAATCCTTCGAGTGTTGTATGGCCTGATTGTGTACATCATCACTAAATTGTTGGTCATTTTTGGTTTAAAAAAAAAACTTAGCAACCGCAATAAAGTGTGCTTTAAATAGACACCACTAGAATTCTGTACGGGCATCATAACTTCAGATTTGCTGAGTTAACGTTTAACACAATTAAGAGAGAAAAAAGAAAAAGAAAAGAAAACCCCCTTCCCTCGCTCTTGTCATCCCCTGTTCTGAACCATTCCCTGGCCAGGGAGAAATTGTAGATGTCAATGTATGTCACTAAGCCACAGTGCCACCAGACTGACCTGGAACAACTAATCTCTAATGAAATCTTCCACACCTCACTCTCGAGTAACAGCTAGAGAAATGTGATTTCTTTGGGTATCTCCACATGTTAACTTATTTAGCCGAAGGGACTGGCAGCCAGTTTGGTGATACCAATGTCAAAAGTAGTTTCTTTTCAGTAATAAAACCGAGCAAGATCAAGTCCTTAAATCTACTGAAGCTTTCGAGAGATGTTGGATAGAACCATCATTGGCTTTGAGGAGGGCTGGAACGACGTCTTGGGTCAAACCCATTTTCAACATAAGTGAGGGAGGAGGGAAGGTTGTGTTTCGACTTCAGAGCAAAAGAAATGAAATTCAAATTTGTACATTCTTAATACTGAATACTGATTCAAACATCGGGATGGGTGTATTTATACTTCATACCAGCAGATGTAAATTGGGTGCAATCTGACCTGGGGAAAGTTACACCCCTAGGTGGGAGTTAATCAAATAATCTTACAGCACAGAAGGAGGCAATTCAGTCCATTGTGCCTGTGCCGGCTCTTTGACCGAGCTGTCCAATTAGTCCCGCTCCCCCTGCTCTTGCCCCACAGTCCTGCAAATGTTTCCTTTTGAAGTCTATACCTATGTGCTGCATAACATGTACATAAGAACACAAGAGACTATGAGAATTCCCCAAACCAGAACTCTTCAGATGTTTTAGTAGCTAACTGCATCATACGGTGTGGTGCTAAGCATACATTTCAGAAGATCCCAGGTTTAATTCCTGGTCTGTGTTGAATTAGTTGATATCAGCTGGAAGTAGCAGTTTGAGATGAGCACCACAGCTGGCCTCAGTTCTTCTGGGTTAGGGAAGAGCAAACTCAGCCAAGGTTTCTGCTCCTTGTTAGCCAGTGCCCTACTGGATAATGCATGAACGTGTCGAGCAAGGAAGAGAGCTGGCTCAGCCACGATGCGTCGCACCATCATGTAGCCCGCGGACAGTCTGGACTCGGTCATGAAGTAGTACTGGAGGCTTGCTGGCAGTTGTGGAACACTTAGGCTGGTAATTTGCTCACCTCGGTGGGTCCATGGCGGGCAACGTTGGGGGCGGGTCCCTACCCTGCTGCTGGCTTCATCCCGCTGCCTAAAATGAATTTCCCTTGATTGGGCTTCTTAAGCCCGCCCAGAGCGTTTCCCAGCCAATTAGAGGAAGTGGGTCTAGTGACGTCATTTGATGACACGTCATCAGCCAGTTTCCTTAAAGGAACCATGTCCAAATTTATTTTGACATTTGTGCTTATGGAGGGAGTCACAGCATGCAGGGAGGCCCTCTTCCCTTCCCATGGGCGGAAGAGACCTCCCCAGGAGACCAACGCAGCCTGGTTGCACATTGCAGATGAAGGCACAAGCAGGGATGTGGTCAGGAGGACCTGGGTGCAGTGTCGCAAATGTTTCAATGATCTCAGTAGATCATGAAACATTAGTACAAAGCCACACTCAACCTCATCCTGCCTCTCATCGCATCCCCATCACTCTGCCTTCCCTACCCTACTCCTGCACATCCTTACTCACACCAACTTACCTTGGACCTCCACCCATCCCTCTCTATCAACATTATCACATCCCCATCTCACTAGCCACCTCTCACACTCACCCTAGTGCAATCATGTGTGTCAGCTGTGGCTCAGTGGGCAGCACACTCACCTCCGAGGCAGCAGGTGGTGGATTCAAGTCCCACTTCAGGGACTTGAGCACAAAATCCAGGCTGACACTCCAGTGCGGTGCTGAGAGAGTGCTGCACTGTTGGAGGTGCTGCGTCTCTCCTCTCAGGTGGACATAAAAGATCTGATGGCACTATTTGGAAGAAGAGCAGGGGAGTTATTCCTGGTGTCCTGGCCAATATTTATCCCTCAATCAACATAACAAAAAAAAACCCAGATTATCTGGTCATTATCACATTGCTGTTTGTGGGAGCTTGCTGTGTGCAAATTGGCTGCTGCGTTTCCCACATTACAACAGTGACTACACTCCAAAAAGTACTTCATTGGCTGTAAAGCGCTTTGAGACGTCTGGTGGTTGTGAAAGGTGCTGCAGAAATGCAAGTCGTTCTTTCTTCCCCAACTACTAACACACAAGGGTGGACACTTGGGTCTTTTAGCCAATGTTCATGTAAAGTTTCTGGTAATGTGTTGTCAAACATTGAAACCTTTATTCTCAACACTTTGTGTTCTTGGACAGATTTGTGTGCACCTTTGGAAGTGGCTTAGTGAGTTGCAGCGAATGGTGAGACATAATGTCCCCCCCCCGTAATGGTGATGAGTGTGAAAGGAATAGCTTGGACATTGTAGGGATGCTTTATGGTGTTGGTGTGGGGTGGTGCCAACCTGGCGCATCATGTGGCAACCAGGGTATACAGCATCAAGTGAAGTAAATCTGGCCATGCTGAGGCCATCCCTGGCCTCCCGGGCAGCAATGTGGTCGGGTGCTGATGCCTTCTGTCCTCTGCAGCATTAGTTGATTGCGGAGAAGGGTGGTGTTGGTGCTGCTGGTGTGCCTGCTGCTGCTGGTGTTGGGGCTGATTGTGGTGGGATTCTGAGGATCAGGGTGAGATAGTATAAAGGGCACCCATGCTGATGGAATAGATGGCAGGTGAAGTAGAGATGACAGAAGTGATCTGTCAATGGTGATAGAGGTAATGAGGTCAGACTGACTTGCAGCCTGCAGAATCTGTGCTGGAAATGCAGTGAGGAAGAGCTTGTGGCTGAGGGAAGATATCGCTGTAAGGTGGGAGCTTTTACTTTACATTTGAAGCTGTCAACTCATCAGCTGATTCAATGGCAACTGAACTCCCACCTCAGCTTGACAGACGTGGGCCATGACCAGCGTGGATCCCGTGGGCGAGCTGTCAAATGCAAAAGGTAAGCTGAAAATCATTCTTAAATGGCTCGAAACAAGCCACTAATTACCTGAATGGGGTCGCCCGCCGCTGCCTGTCGGGTCTGTTCAGCGCTGACACACCCGACATCGGGAAAGGCGCGTGGGAGCGAGTTGACAACGGATTCCTGACCCGCTGTCAAAAATATCAAATTTCCCACCCGACCCGCCATCAATCCCACCCGCTGACCCCTCGGAAAATTCTGGCCTTAGAGTCTGTGCCTTTGGAAGAAGAGAGAAAAATGTAAAGAGAACAAGTTTTTATTTGAAAGAAGGAATAGGAATGCCCCAGACCAACTACTTTACACATTTAAAGTGATTTTTTTGTTTTCCATGTCCCCAACATCACGCACCATGATTTATTTTTAGGGCAGCTTTCTTTGGTTGAAAAACATAAAACAAGGCTTATACTCGCTGGAGTTTAGAAGAATGAGAGGGGATCTCATTGAAACTTATAAAATTCTAACAGGACTAGACAGACTAGATGAAGGAAGGATGTTCCCGATGGCGGGGGAGTCCAGAACCAGGGGTCACAGTCTAAGGATAAGGGGTAAGCCATTTAGGACTGAAATGAGGAGGAATTTCTTCACCCAGAGAGTGGTGAACCTGTGGAATTCTCTACCACAGAAGGCAGTTGAGGCCAATTCATTAAATATATTCAAGAAGGAGTTAGATATATTTCTTAAGGCTAAAGGGATCAAGGGATATGGGGAGAAAGCAGGGACAGGAACTGAATTTGGATGATCAGCCATGATCTCATTAAATGGTGGAGCAGGGTCGAGGGGCCAAATGGCCTACTCCTATCTTCTAAGGCAGCATAAGCCTTGTGTTCAACTCCCTCCCCGGCCTCGCCTCTCCCTATATCTGTAACCTCCTCCAGCCTTACAACCAAAGTTCCCTGTAATTTTATTTGACCCTGCGCGAGCGATTCATAATACGGCGCATGCGCGGTTTTTACATTGAAAAGCCGGCTGCGCGAGTTCCTTCGAGCGCTGTGCTGCTGCGAAGCTTAAAAGGAACATTGCTTACAACCCTCTGCGAACTCTGCCTTCCTCCAATTCTGGCCTCTTGTGCATCTCCCACTTGTGACCATGCCTGCAACTAAACCCTGGAGTTCCCTCCCTAAGCCTCTCCACTTCTCTCTTCTCTCCTACTATTAAGATGCTCCTTAAAACCTTTGACCAAGCTCCTGTCCTAATGTCACCACCTTTTGGCTCAGTGTCGATTTTTGCCTGATTATGCTCCTGTTAAGGGACATTTTACTACGTTAAAGGTGCTATATAAATGCACGGTTATTATAAAAGAATTTTATTCATTTTTTCTTCGCATATGAAACCGGGTGCGCTAGCATAGTGGTTATATTACTGGGCTAGTAATCCAGAGGCCTGGAATAATGATCCAGAGACACAAGTTCAAATCCCACCCATGGCAGCCGGGGAATTTAAATTCCGTTAATTATATAAATAAATTGTAAAAAAAAGCTAGTATCAGTAATGGTGACCATGAAACTACCGATTGTCGTACAAACCCATCTGATTCACTAATGTCCTTCAGGGAAGAAAATCTGCCGTCCTTACCAAGTCCGGCCTATATGTGACTCCAGACCCACAGCATCGTGGTTGACTTTTAACTGCCCTCTGGAATGCCATAGCAAGCTACTCTGTTGTACCAAACCGCTACGGAAAACTATAGTAAGAATAAAACCCGACGGACCCCACCGGGCATCGACTGAGGCATCGGATTCGGACACGACAAAGGCACACACAGCCCAGTTGACCCTGCAAAGTCCTTCTCACTAATATCTGTGACAAAATTGGGAGAGCTGTCCCACAGACTAATCAAGCAACAGCCTGACATAGTCATACACACAGAATCATACCTTCCAGCCAATGTCCCAAACTCCTCCATCACCATTCCTGGGTATGTCTTGTCCCACCAACAGGACAGACCCACCAGGGGTGGCGGCACAGTGGTACACAGTCGGGAAGGAGTGGCCCTGGGAGTCCTCAACATTGACTCTGGACCCCCATGAAGACTCATGGCTTCAGGTTAAGCATGGGCAAGGAAACCTCCTGCTGATTACCACCTACCACCCTCCCTCAGCTGATGAATCAGTACTCCTCCATGTTGAACACCACTTGGAAGAAGCACCGAGAGCAGCAAGGGCACAGAATGTACTCTGGGTGGGGGACTTCAATGTCCATCACCAAGAGTGGCTCGGTAGCACCACTGCTGACCGAGCTGGCCGAGTCTTGAAAAACATAGCTGCTGGACTGGGCCTGCGGCAGGTTCTGAGAGAACCAACACGAGTAAAACCTACTTGGCTTCTTCCTCACCAATCTACCTGTCACAGATGCATCTGTCTATGACAGTCGTGGTAGGAGTGACCACCACACAGTCCTGCTGGAGACGAAGTCCCATCTTCGCACAGAGGACAGTCCACAAACAAGAGATCAAATCAAAGCTCTGCAGTCCTGAATGGTGGGGGACAGGTAAAAAATTAATGGGAGGAGGAGATTCCATGAACATCCCCATCCTCCATGATGGCGGAGCTCAGGACGTGAGTGCAAAAGACAAGGGGGAAGCGTTTGCAACCACCTTCAGTCAGAAGGAATGATCCCTCTCGGCCTCCTACTGAGGTCCCCACCACCACAGAAAACAGTCTTCAGCCAATTCGATTCACTCCACAGGATATCAAGAAACGGCCGAGCGCACTGGATATAGCAACGACTATGGGCCCCAACAACATCCCGGCTGTAGTGCTGAAGACTTGTGCTCCAGAACTAGCCGCGCCTCTAGCCAAGCCATTCCAGTACAGCTACAACACTGGCATCTACCCGACAATGTGGAAAATTGCTCCGGTATGTCCTGTCCACAAAAAGCAAGACAAATGCAATCCGGCCAATTACCGCACCATCAGTCTACACTCAATCATCAGCAAAGCATTGGAAGGGGTTGTCGACAGTGCTATTAAGCGGCACTTATTCACCAATAACCTGCTCACCGATGCTCAATTTGGGTTCTGCCAGGACCACTTCGCTCAAGACCTCATTACTGCCTTGATCCAAACATGGACAAAAGAGCTGAATTCCAGAGGTGAGGTGAGAGTGACTGCCCTTGACATCAAGGCAGCATTTGACCGAGTGGCATCAAGGAGCCCTAGTGAAACTGAAGTCAATAGGAATCAGGGAGAAAACGCTCCACTGGCTGGAGTCATACCTAGCACAGAGGAAGATGGTAGTGATTGTTGGAGGCCAATCATCACAGCCCCAGGACATCGCTGCAAGAGTTCCTCAGGGCAGTGTCCTCGGCCCAACCATCTTCAGCTGCTTCATCAATGGCCTTCCCTCCAACATAAGGTCAGAAGTGGAGTTATTTGCTGATGACTGCACAGTGTTCAGTTCCATTCGCAACTCCTCACATAATGAAGCAGTCCGTGTCCACTTGCAGCAAGACCTGGACAACATTCAGGCTAGGGCTGATAAGAGGCAGGAAACATTCATGCCACACAAGTACCAGGCAATGACTATCTCTAACAAGAGAAAGTCTAACCACCTCCCCATGACATTTAATGGCATTACCATTGTTGAATCCCGCACTATCAACATCCTGGGGGTCACCATTGACCAGAAACATAAGTGGACCAGCCACATAAATACTGTGGCTACAAGAGCAGGTCAGAGGCTGGGTATTCTGTGGAGAGTATCTCACCTCCTGACTCCCCAAAGCCTTTCCACCATCTGCAAGGCACAAGTCAGGAGTGTGATTGAATAATCTCCACTTCCCTGGAAGTACAAGATCTACAAGATGCACTGCAGCAACTCCCAAACCCACACCTAGAAGGACAAAGGCAGCAAGCGCATGATAACACCACCAATCCAAGTTCCCCTCCATCTTATTTGGAATTATATCGCCGTTCCTTCATCGTTGCTGGGTCAAAATCCTGGAACTCCCTCCCTAACAACACTGTGGGAGTACCTTCACCACACGGACTGCAGCGGTTCAAGAAGGCGGCTCACCACCACCTTCTCGGGGGCAATTAGGGATGGGCAACAAATGCTGACCTCTCCAGTGACGACCACATCCCAGGAACAAATTTTTAAAAATGTACAGATCATTTGTGGTTTGCTATTTGTGTTGCATTGCTTTCCATTGACTTTACCTGTACTTCAGTTGTATGTCAATTAGACACTCTTTTGATCGTAGCTTTGGTTCGGTTTATTTTGTTTGAGGCTTCTATATGAATATTGCAAAGCTTTGCCATCCTTAATGATCGCCTTTGCGAAGATTATAGTTGGTTCCCAGAGCATATAGAAGAAAAGTTAGTTAAGGCAGTGGCAATGGCACAAAGGAAGCTTTAATACAGAGATTAGGTAAATGGCAAAATGTAAGAGGCTAATTGAAATCCTCTAATCTGTGACTCCAGTTGAAAGTGCTGCCTGGCACCATCAGATTGTCACTGCTACTTGACTTTAAGCAACTCATCTCGCTAATCTGGTATTTAAAAGATGGAGAGAGCTTCATTTTAAAAGAATTGAAAACAATTGCAAAATAATGAGAGCTGTGTTAAATTTTAACTTGTAAAAGGAAATTTGAGCTGCAGGAATAATTTTAGAAAGCAGAATGCTCTTGTAAATAAGATATTTGGGGAAATTGCTGTTTTTTTTCCCCTCATGTAAGTATTCTAAATTCTTAAATTTCAGTCCTGAATGAACACCTTGCTGAATTAATTGGCTTCTTGAAAAAATGGTAAATGCAATTTTTAAATTGATTCTCATCTTTGCAGTTACCACAGGTCACTCTTTACAAACTAATATCAGTGTCTCTGCAATGTGAAATTAATATGTTCTCGGTACACCCAGGATCACTGCCTAGGTACACAGCAATAGCAGGTCAAAGCTCTAATGGAACTACAGGTACAAGACTTGGCTTTGTTGAATATATTAATCGGTAAATTGCAGATCTTGTTCTTTTTATACATCATCTAGATTTGAATTTATTTGTTGCACAGTTTTGTCGAATTCCTAAATCCCCATGATATTTTGTCAGTCAGTTCAATAGGACTGATAAACAGCCCTTTCTGCTTGAGCAGAGAGTCTAATTTCCTGTTTGTTTCTCTCACCTCCTCTTCTGTTTCTCTTCTTTTATAGTTTATACTGTTCGAGTTTTATTGTATCCCCAAAGACTGCTTTGAATAGAGCAGATCAAAGCTTTACAGCTGAACACCACAAATACTCGGGCTTATTTCTTAAAAATTAAACATGTTATGTTTGCTTGCGCAGTGATCAGAGTGCTCTTTACGCTGATAACAATCAGTATGAACTTTCCTGCTGCTGATGTAATGATGATGAATGCTGTGACACTGCTGCTTTGGACAGCTCTTCCCAGAGGAGGCGAAGCAGTTGCTAATGAAATGAATAAAAGTAAGACTGCATGAGGAAAAAATGGGGGATAGCAAAAGAAAAACAAAGTGAGGATCAAGTCACAGTAGAAAACAAAAAAAAAATCAGCAGTTAATGCAAAAATGTGAAAATTGAGATGGGAAGAGATCCAAGGAGAGCTAAGATGTTGCAGTGGGATTGTAAGGAATGAAAGAGCAGGCAAAGTTTATCAATTTGAATTGATAAATGGAAGGAAAAAGCAGACAGAAAAGGCACTGGACAAAGGAATAAAGCACGGCTCATGTTACAGGTGGCACATATAGTTTTTTTTCAGATCTTCACTTCAACCAGCAGTCACATTATAAAAATCGTAGGGTTATTTAGCAAGGGTTTATATTGGGCAAGAATGGTGCATTCCTTCAGTTTGCGCACCCCTCCACTTTCAAAAGCTGTGCAGTGACCGTCTGGGAAGCCTGCTGCAATTGCAGACTTTGATATTGCTGCATAAGTCATCGCGATCAGGTTTAGTGATTTGTTTCATGCACGGTTTTTGATGGAATGTGTTTGACTTCAATAAAGTTCTGATTTCTGCCAGTTTCTGCAAATTTGCCAAATATTTGCTATGCTTTGGCTGTCAGGTATGTTTAAGGTTTCTCATCTTTGGCAGAAATCCATAACTGTGCTTTAATCAGAAAGACACACCTGTGTGCTGATTGGTATTATGTTAAAAATAAGGCCTGGGACACTAGCTTTCAAACTTGTTCAAAAATACAAAAGGCACGGCTTGGCTGACTGTGTCTAGACTTTGAAATGTTAGAAAGCTACTTTTTTGCTGCTGTTTACTTGTGAGAGTTGATGTATATTGACAAGTTTAAATTGCAATTTGCCTCAGCAATAACTGGAAAATAGGCCTTTATTTCGGTGTTTGGTGGCGAGATGCAAATGTTTTAAATTGAGATCATGGGGCAGGCTTTCTGGAAAGTTGTATCTGTGCTGTTACTTATTCCTGCATCTTTGATGGCTGGTATTTGAGAAATGTCTTCCTAACAATGTTAGATTGTAAGAGTAATAGAAAAGTTTGCTTAAAATAAATTTAACAGGTTCTTTAACATATTACCGTAGCTCACTACAGACTTGTGAAGCCTTGTATAAAGCGAAGATGTGGATTTTAATTTAAAATATTGTTCCATTAAGGAATCCTAATTCATGAGTGACTGTGTGATTTTTTTTGTGGTTTTTTTTCCTGTCCCTTTCTTTTTCTTATAGCTGTGCTGGTGTTAAGAGCTGAGGGAATGAAAAATCACCATGGATGCCCAGTCACACAGTGCTTCTGCAGCTGAAAAGAAAAAAGTAGAAAATGCCATTGTAAAGGGCTCTTCTCGCACAGATGTCAGTGAAAAAGCCGTAGCCTCCAGTACAACATCCAATGGTAAGTAGTGCAGTGTACGGGGATTTACTAACAGTGAGAGCAGCAATTATTTTTTTTGTTCACTGCATTCCTCGTGAATGGATCAGCTGCACCTGGATTTTTGTTTGTTTTGGGAAAGTGTTGGTGGTGGGTGGAGGAAGAAGAATTTGGAATTAAAGTAATCCCTGTTATAAGCCCAATGCAGAGCAATTTTTCTTTCACGCTGCTGGGTTCTGTTCCATTTAAAGCTGCTCTTTGTAATTTGATGAGATTTACCGTGATTTTTTTCCCCTTCTTTAGTGGGCTGTGCAGTTGCTGCATGAAGAGTTGTGGCCAGTTGCACATACGTGCAAATTGATTCTCCTTCCTCCCTTAAATATGCACTGGAGTGTTGTGCCCGTTGAGCTGTCATTATTGAGTGTGTGGTGCTTGCTCTAGTCTTGTGTACACACTTTCTTGTTTGTGCAGGGGGAGAATGGGCACAGGGAGCACAGATGATGGTAAGCGGCCTAAATTGGGGCCTACTGATTGAACCCGTGACTTGCGGAGTCCTGGAGTCCGGTAATAAAATGTTAGATTCAGACTGAGGCACAAAAGCAACAAGTACCCTGTGCACACAACTGGGGACCATCTTACACATAGTGAGAGGAAGAAAATTATAATTTGGATGCAGGGATGAGGGACTTCAGTTATGTGGAGCGACTAGAGAAGCTGGGATTCTTCTCCTTAGAGCAGGGAGATTAAGGGGAGATTTGATAGAGGTGTCCAAAATTATGCGGGGTTTTGATAGAGTAAATAAGGAGAAACTATTTCCACTGGTGGGAGAATTGGTAACCAGAGGGCACAGATTTAAGATAATTGGCAAAAGAACCATAGGGCCGATGAGGAGAATTTGTTTGACACAGCGACTTGTTGTGATCTGGAACGCGCTGCCTGACAGGGCGGTGAAAGTAAATTCAATAGTAACTTTCAAAAGGGAATTGGATAAATAGTTGAAAAGGAAACATTTGCAGGGTTATAGTGAAAGAGCGGGGAATGCGACTAATTGGAGAGCTCTTTCAAAGAGCTGGCACAGGCACGATGGGCTGAATGGCCTCTTTCTGTGATATAAGATTCTGTGTGAATATCCCTCATTTTTCCATCCTGCCCCCTGCTCCCTTCTGATCTGGTGCCCTCTGCTCTGAGCCGGCACTTGGGACCAGTTGGAATTTCACCCTGGAAACATATTTGTGTCCCTGCTGCAGATGATCTTCAACTATTCAAGAGGACAGCTGACCCTTTATCATTTGTGAAGCTTTTTTTTTAGATATGTTGTTATTTGATGATGATTGAACAGAGCTCTGAGCCTTAAAATGAGTTCTGCAAAAACGGTGAATCTGAGAGATGGGTTTGTACTTTATAAGTTATTGAGTACAGTGACTTAATGAAATCTGTGTCAATGCCAAAGATGTGGCCGTTTCCTTTAATCTCCTTGTTCTTATGTTCCAAAGGCAGGTGGACATTCCTGGTTTTCTTTTAATTGTGCAAGAGCTGATATTGTAGAGCTGCAGAATTTGAGGTCTGCCAAGAGGAACTAAAGTTGTTAACATTTTCATCCCTGTGCCCTTCTCCCCTAGCCCGCGCTTGTCCCCCAAAGGTTGCGACGCCGATGAATCCTTGCTTCACCCCCCCACCCCCCTTCCTTCCCCTTTAATTAGCATCTTTCATTCCGTGGAGTCTGGCAAGGGGGGGGAACAATTTAAAAAAAACTCATTGTAGGGTGGCAATAAAAAGAATCCGTGGGGCTCGTGCGAGAAACACTTCCTATTGCAGTGGTCGCTTGTACTTTGCAGCCAGCGTTGCTATAAAAGGAGTGTTAAAACTTTTTACCCATTTATGGCCTCATGGTCAGAATGAAGTAATACGTGAGTCACGTTGTGTGGGTCAGAGTTGAAAAGAGGCAGTGAGCTATATGGAGAGCTTAGTCTGCATTTAACATTCTGAAAGGGGAGGAGAGGGGGGGGTGCTCACATTATGATACAAGGCAGTCAGGAATGCCGTGAAACCCAATCCACAGTGGCTGATAAGGATCTTTGACTCCCCAGGGACAGGCCAGATTTTAGCCCTATTCTGAAAACCTTTCTCGCCACCCCCCCGCCTCCCCCCTCCCCCCCTCCCCCAACCCACCCACCTACCAAAATTAAAAAGAAACATTCTAGAATTAGTAAAAATTTCACTTTTTTATTTGTTACGAGCGTGAGAGGCTTTTGAGTTAGAAATGTATATTGCTTAAGGGTTTCTTTTACTCAGTTACACTGGTTTCACAAAACCTCTGGACATTTTTAAAAAAATAAAAGTTTAAAATAATACTGCATTATTTAAAAAAAAAAAGTTCTGTTTAATTTTGTTTTTGGAAAGCCAGCGCAATTTATTTTTCAGAGTTTAAGTTTAAGAGTCTGCTAACTGAACTTCACAAGCTTTAAATGTTCATCATTTGACCTCATCTAAAATGCCTGATTCAGAGAGTTATATTGCAGTGTAGCAAAGGCTAGGGATTTTCCACTAACTTTCTTTTTTTGGCCGGGCTAGCTCATGCTGTTTTTTTTTAGTTAAAGTTGAGTACCATCCCAATTATTAAATCTTAGGAGACCATTCCTGTATCTTTCTATAAATGGTAGCTTCATCCCAAGTTCTTTCATCTCTTTTTCACCTCTCCTGGTTTGACAGTTGAAAAGGTCTGACTGTGACACACAATGGTTTGATTGGTTTCTCTGGGGGATGCTTTTCCCTGCCTCATCATTCGCCAGGCAGGTGGACCAGAAAGTCTTCTGATTCTTTTGTTGCTTCTCAAAGTCTGGGGTCTTTGAGAGAATAAATCCACCGTCATGGGATAATTTGCTAAAGGAGACTGGAGGAGGTTAGAGAAAAGCCTCTCCACTTGGGTGCGGAATTAATGAAATACTGATGTTCCAGTCCTTGCAATTGAAAATCTCTGGGAATGCAATGGGTGGAGACGGCACTTGTCATGTTTTTAAAAAAAAAACTGTGCTCATTACTTCAGATTTATGAAGCTTAAACTAATGCAAAGTTTGTAAAATAAAAAGCACAAATCTTTACCCCTGTGTGTAATTTTGAGTTATTTAAAATTTATGGGGTGGGGGCCATATGTTCAAAGGAAAGTTCATGCAGAAAAGATCAACGCTCACATATACTCCTTAAGCCTTTAGATTACCCACTAACAGCAAATAGTAGGAATTCCATGTGACAGAAGTAAGCTTAAGTTAACACAGGATAAAAAGTAAATTACAGATAGGCTGTCCTCAGCCATCTTTGTGGCTACAGATAAGGTTTCATTTCAGAACGGACAGGCGACTTTTCCACTTACAGACCCATTCTGCTGCACCTGTGATAACAACTCCTGGATTCTAATTGAAATTGGTTTGAAAATGGATTTTTAGTTTTCTGTGTCTGTGAAAATATTGAATGGAGTCGAGCTGCCAGTAAGTATCCCAGACTGTGGAAATGTGGCAGGAAACTGGAATCATCTTTCAAGCCTGTATCAATGATACGACAGTTTTGTGATCTGTCATATTAATGAAATCATTGATCACTTGATGGAGTGGGTAATAAACTGTTTTCTGAAAATATTGTTCAGAAAGGCTGATCAAAGTCTGTGGAGATGAAAAAGTATAAAGCTCGAAATTGTCGAGCCACCTACATTAATAGGTGGATGGCAGCTTTTGTTGTATGGGTTTTCAAACAACACATATCTATTGATTTTTGAATTTGGCTTCAAATATACTGTTGAGGGCACATTAATCAAATTGTGGATGTTAACCTGGGCATTTTAACTTCTGAGCATTTGAACGAGTGCCGCTTCATATTTCTTTCTGTGTCTCTGTGTCATCTTTCTTCAATGCAAGAGGGGAAAACATTTCCTGGATTTTTCTCATTTATTTTTCTGTGGCTCTGTCCTCTCATGCTGACTCTGCACCCTTTCATTTCCAGGCTCACTGATACACGTGTTATTGCTGCTGTAAGCTTTCTGTCATTCCCCATTGCTGTGACTGGGTTGTTTGCACTTCATTTTTAAGACTTTACTCTTTATTAGCGCTGCTAAATCGACTAACTTTAAGACCAATATTTAACTTTGTGCTACTCATAGAGGTAAATTTATTTTGTGTTTTTTTCCAAGACAGTTTTTATGTGGTACTTTCCTGAAACTGTTTAAAGGCGCTGTGGTGATAATTCAGTTGGTAAATGCACAATGAGTTATTTTGATCTGTAATCCGGTTCAATCCCTGAACTAGCTGATCTCAGTCAGGGATGGTGATGGGGCCTCTTAAATGCCCCTGGGCTAGGGAAAGAATTTCAGCCAGGATTCCCACTGGCAATCACTTCCTGTTGGAAGTAGAGATGTGTGGAAATCATGCAGGGAAAGGATCTGGATTGTCTGATGCCACTTGCCTCCCATGGTCAAATAGCCAGCCAACACTCTGCTTACATTCACACATAAAGGATGCGTATTTAAGTGAGGTACTGGAGGGCTTTTGGCAATTCTGGTACTGTAGGGTTAATTCAGCAAGGCGATATTCCCAAGACATGATGGCAGTTGGCCAGATGGGTGTGCAGGTCAGAGACTGGTTTTCAGCTATGTGGCACTGATTCTCCAACCTACGCTCGAATCTAGCGATGCTCTATCCTTGGAGTGCGAGGTTGCCTAATATAAATATTTTAAAATATACAAACTCCCAAACTTGTCAAACAGAGCACTGTGTAGCATCATGCATACAGAGCAAGGGACTGCATATTACAGTAAAGCGTTATGAGGTATTAATCTGTGGTTCACGTGAGATAAATTGGTGACTGTTACACTGAATTTATGCTGTATTATAAATCTATTGTCCATTACCACCTGTTTGCCCACTGGTCATTGAACTGTAGCCAGAATTACATCACACTTAATTTTCCCCTCTCTTTAGTGTTCCAGCTCGCATCTTCCTGCTGTGGCACTCACTCACTCCTCCTCCTCTTCAAAAAGTAGTAGAGAGTCTATTTACTGCTCGTCGTGTTTCACTTTGTGACTGGCTGACAGGAAGTGTATCTCTTTGCTATGGGGAGGGGAGGATCTCGCTGGTCTACCCCGCAGCCCTGCTCCCTCTTGTGGCCTGGTCAGCAATTGGGGACAAATAGCCCAGGGAGGGCAAGAGTATTGTGGCTGGAGTACCATCGCACCCTAATATGATTGATTCTAGACTAATTAAAAATATATGCCCTGCATTTATATTTAAAACATGTAAAAGGCTTTACACAGGCTGATCCATTTGCTTTGCTGTACACTGCAGGTTGCATACCACAGGACAGTGTTCCAACCAAGTGATTTTTACTATAACTAGTTGGGGGTGGGGAAGGAGGAGTTTTATTTGTATGCGGTCTCATTGTGTTAGAGATTTAAGTGTCAGCTTGGCTCAATTGATGGTACTCTCAGCCCTGAGTCATAGTTCTGGGTTCGAGCCCGACAGCAATTAATCAGACTGCAGTACTGAGGGAGTTCTATCTTTTGGGTAATACCTGGAACCAAGGTTCTGTCTACCAGCTGAGGCAGATGTTAAAGACCCCATGCCATTATTGGTAAAGAAAGAAAGACTTGCATTTATATAGCGCCTTTCACGACCACCAGATGTCTCAAAGCGCTTTACAGCCAATGAAGTACTTTTGAAGTGTAGTCACTGTTGTAATGTGGGAAACGTGGCAGTCAATTTGCGCACAGCAAGCTCCCGCAAACAGCAATGCGATAATTACCAGATAATCTGTTTTAGTGATGTTGATTGAGGGATAAATATCGGCCAGGACACCAGGGAGAACTCCCCCTGCTCTTATTTGAAATAGTGCCATGGGATCTTTTACGTCTACTTGAGAGAGCAGACGGGGCCTCGATTTAACATCTCATCTGAAAGACGGCACCTCCGACAGTGCAGCACTCCCTCAGCACTGCACTGGAGTGTCAGCCTAGATTTTTGTGCTCAAGTCTCTGGAGTGGGACTTGAACCCACAACTTTCTGACTCAGAGGCGAGAGTGCTACCCACTGAACCACAGTAGAAAGGATGTCCTGGTCAATATTAATCCCTTAACCAACACACCACACCAACAAAACCATATTATCTGGTTAATCATCTGTTTGTGGAACCTTGCTATGTTTTTGCATTTGCCTAGATAATCACTTCAAAACTAGTGCACTGATTACAAAGTGCTTTGAGACACCCTGAGGATATGTGTAAGGCACCATATAAACGCAGGTTCTTGCTTTCTTTTTGACTGCACTGTCTAAAGACCCACTGAAGGTTGAAGTTGCCGTAGTAATTCATCGTCCCTGACAATTCAGTTGATTTTCATGTAGGTGGTTAGCTGCTGGTTGATCTCTATTGGTGAATCCATTGTTAACCCAATGAAAGAGAGTTGAACTGCAGATGGCCATCCAGTGGCTTTCACTAATGGTGTCGGTTGCGAATGGCTCTGCCTCCCTCCCCAGTGATGTGTAGTCTATGCTTTTCTCCGGTATTTTATTTGCTAGCACTTGTTTTTGAAAAACAACAGTGCCCCAGCAGCATTGCTGGAGAGCCGTCTCGTGGCCGTTTTGGAGGTTGAGCGGCAGCCAACAAACTTGTATTCAGCCCTTGGTGGAGGAATAACCAATTGTTAACTGGTCAAGTCTCTTGCTTAGACCACACGGGATGAAATTTGGGCAGTTGGGTTGGTAGCCACCCTTCCCCTTCTTTAACCAGACAGACCCTTCTGATGAAGGGTCCCAGACCTGAAACGTTAACTCTGTTTCTCTCTCCACGGATGCTGCCTGGCCTGCTGAGTATTTCCAGCATTTTCTGTTGTTATTTCAGATTTCCAGCATCCGCAGTATTTTGCAATTATAGACCCATGGCGTCCCTGCCATTGGCTGGCAATTCTGGACAGCCAGCACGGCAGAGATGAACATCAGAAACCGGGTTGTTTATTTCTGCTGCGATTGGCTGGAAGTAGCCCCAGTATGGGCTGCAAATCTTTGCAATTAAAGCTGCTTCTATGTTGTGTTTAGTGGGTGCGAGACCTGGTGGTTTCCAAAATGTAGCTGTCTCTAAGCTGGTGAATTTGTCTGATTTGCTAAAGCTGGCTGATGGGAAGCCCTGTTTTTTTTTTAATGGCTTTAGTGAATCTGGCAGGTTTACTCTGGGGTTGCCACAGGTTGTGGAAAACCCACGGGTCGGGATTGGTGACCTCAAGCACCCCACTGAACTGAAAAGTATGAAGATGCTTCAACGTTTGATCAACGTTAATTTTCAAAGCTATTTTTAAATGGGTTTTAAATTTGTGAAATTCATGAAGTGATAACTTTTTTTATTGAACACTTTATAAAGCTTGCCATCAAACTTCTGGGAGATGCCTTTCCGATAGAAGTAGTGACCTTCGGTATCTTCAGCTCCATACTGGAGCAGTTGGTGACAAAAAAAGAAAAATGCAAATCTCAAATAAAAGAAAAGAACTTGTGTTTCTATCGCATCTTTCATGATCTCGGGATGTTCCGAAGCACTTTCCGGGCAATGAAGTACTTTTGAAGTGTAGTCACTGTTCTAATGTAGGAAAGCACAGCAGCCAAGTTGCGCACGGCAAGGTTCCACAAACAGCAATGAAATAAATGGCCGGATCATCTGTTTTTAGGTTTGCTTGAGGGACACCAGAAGACCTCCCAACTCTTCTTCGAATAGTACCTTAGGATCTTTTACGTCCACCTGAGAGTTCAGATGGGTCCTAACCGAAAGATGGCACCTTATCTGTGTCTTATCCGAAAGACTGGTTCTGGTTTTGGATGCAGACCCTCCCTTGGAACGCGATGATGCTCCTGTGCCGGGTGCTGTTGGAGAAAAGGGCTCTGGTTGCAGTGGAGTCGGAGCCCACAGCTGCACTTCCTGCTCCTGAGCAAATTGAAAATGGCAGGCCTGGCAGAGGAGCTGGAACAGATCCTTCAGTCCTTATTGTTAGAGGAAGGGGGTGGGGGGGAAGTTTCCACATTTTTAAACAGAATGACAGTTTAATTATATTTGCTGTTTAACTGCATTGCAGTTTCAGCCATTAAAAGCTCACGTCTTGGCGGCGTTCCTGCTTTTTAAATCAAACTGAAGTTTAACCTGAAGCTTTAACCCGTTCCAAACATGCAAACTTATTTTGGTTCTTTATTTTGGAAATAAAATTGAGCTGGCAATTTTCTAAAAGGAATTTTATAATGATTTCATTATAGGGTTTGGTAATGTGAGTTTGAAGTGCTGTGCGGACCTGTCGGGGTTAATTTAATCTAAGATTTGTATTTGAATGCCGTGCAGTACGATTTTATTTTGCTGCTGTCACTGTGGAGTGTGTTTTGTTTTCCTTTAGGATACATCATTTCTTTTTCCCTCTTTCCTGAGGAATGATTTGATGATTGCTCCGATTTCACTGTGTTTTGTCTCCGAGGTATTCTCTCCATTCTTTCTGTAAACCCAGGTCACTCCAACTGTGATTGTGAGCTTGAAAGAAGATCTGTGATCAAAGGCTTTAATGATATCATTGGTCTTTGGTGATTGATTAAGAACAGAAGTTCTGAAGCATTTTACATGCTTGACTTTTTTCCCTCATTACTCCAGGTTGTGTGAGTTTCTTTTAACCATTAGGAAAGTTTATGTTTTGTTTTGCTAACTGAAGTTAATTAGATTACAATAAACACAACAGGAAGAATATCCTCACTGTTTTTGCTCTGACAATAGTGCTTTTGATATGGAGCAGGATTACATGGAGCCAATCAGAAAGCATTGTGCACACCATCATTTAGGATAAATTTGATTTAAATTTGAAGCATCTTTTGAAAGGTCTTTCAACCAAGAGTTGGTGCTTTATCACTTGCGCAGTTAATATAAAAAAAAATTCCAATTATGTCGTTTTGGTTTTATTTATCCAAGTGAGGGGTTTTGATGCAGAGCGCCCCCCCCCTCCCCGACAGGGCGAGATTGACCGTCCCGAGCTCCCTCACCCCCGCCTTCTGTGCCGCCAGAGCGAGGCCTCTCCCCCACCTGTGCTGCCTGGGTGACGGCTCCCTCCCAAAATGAGATTATTCCTCCCGCCAGGGCGCAATTGTCCCATTTCCCCCCGCCCCCCCACCCAACTAGGCTGAGGTCCCCCCAACGTTGCCATGGCACAGACCTCTGCAGCTCTCCTGATGGGATTGGGTGATTGGATTTAATTGACGCGCTCTTCACACCAGGAGGCGACGAATCCTAACGCTGCCAAAAAAATAGAGGCAATTGAAGAAAAGGATGGTCCTTTTTATCACACACTGCCCCGTACACACCCCGTAAAAATTACATTAGGCACACCAAAGTGTTTTAGTTTGATTGCACTTGAAATGAGAAGTTACAGAAGTTACAAATTTCCTCCCCCTTTGAAGAAGGCAAAATGCAGAAGGAACCATCAATCACCATTTAACTGACTTCCTATGTTTCACCATTTGCTATTGCGGAAGATTGCCTCCAGCTTGTTTATGGTTTATTCCCTCCAGCACTGACTTCAGTTTGTAGACGGGCCCCTGCAATGGCTTGATAACTGTGTTTATAGACTTGAGGGAGTATCCAAAGATAACAAAAAATGCAGATAGATTATTTTGATAAGCCACTGAAGCATTTATAGATAACACCTGGTCGTCAAGATGTGTGTGAATGGCACCTTTCGTTCAATTACCTTCTCATTTGCAGCTTTTTGGGCAGTTTGTTTTTTAAAGAGTGCCTCAACACCACCAGCCCATAACTTACTGTTCTCAAGAGTTGATTGAAGATAATAACTTCACCGAGTTTGCAGTCAGAGATTTGGGGACCTTCCTGTTTATAGACTGTCGATGCTGCTGTTGTCTTTAAGCAGTGTAATGCACCTTATTAACACAAACATATGTGTAACTTAGCATTCTGGCTGGCCATCTGTTCCTTTTGAATATTGTTTTACAACAGCGAAATTCCGAATTTCAGTATAATTAATTTAACCTATTAACAATCACTGTGCCGAGATCAAAAATAAAACTTGTTACAGTAAATTCTTTCTTATCCGGCTCCTGGGGACCAGGTTGGTGCCGGTTGATGCAACATTCTGGATAACAGAGAGTATACCTACCAAGGCAATTTTTAACACAAACAAAAATAAAAACCACTGACTAACTCGGCCACCGCTGGAGACTCGGACATGGCAAAACGAGTGCTGGATGGATTCGGCAAGATTACCGGCTATCTATTTTGCCAGTTATTAAAGTATTCCGAATGATTAAGTGCGGTTTAAACAAGAGTTTACTGTAATTTGAGGAATATAACTTGGTTCTGCATTCTCTAATTTTGCTTTTTTTTAACTTTTAATTGGACTCTCTTGAAAATAAGTTTGTTTACAGGTGTTTTATGGAAGTGTACATTCGCATATATTTACGAAACCATTGTACGTTTTGATTGCGTGGTCCCTGTGGGCACGGGGCAGGTGAAGCTAATTTTATGGCGTTTTACTTTTTAAAAATTTATGAATTGACGTTTTCACCATTGTATGGGTGGAAAAGCTGCAGAAACTAATGACTCTCTTTTCATTAACCTTTTCTTGCCAAACTGTTGCTTTTTTCCCCACAAGATTCCAAAGTATTTGACTTTTTTTCAAAGGCGAGTTCTAATCAGATCTATGTACAAATATCCAACATTAAAGAAAAGAGCCTCAGTAACTATTGTAAAATGCTACGTGCACTTTGCACTAATGAGGGATTTCCTTTTGAAACTCTGCAGTTTTCTTTTCCTGAAGACTTGTACCCTTTTGGATTGGTTGAACTAGTTCCTAATAGTTGACCTTATTACCAGCTGCTAATATAAACAAGAACTCATGTGCCTCCATTTTTTTAAATGCCTCAGAGGAGTTGGTGGTGTTGAATGGCTTTATTGTACCTTTTGAGGTCCTGTGTGTACTTAAGCCAAGCTACAGATGAGCAAAGTGTTGATAGCTGTCTATATAAACACTTTGTGCGGACAATATGCTCTTGGAGGAAGGGATCTCTCTTTTTATATAAGAGTTACTATTTTTGGATGTGTCACTTGCTTTTGTTAAAAGTGGGAAATCGTGAGTTTGTAAGGTTAATCTGAAGGAGCAGTCGACAAAGAAAGCAGCAAATCCATTGTCACCTCTTCTAGCAAATGATTAACATTTCACTGGTTTAGATAAAGACGAGCCATCCCAAAACAGCTAATAAGGACTAATTATGTTCTTTGCATAATGGTGCCACAATACACATTGTCCTGCTCCTGCTGGGCAGTTTAACAGTTTGTCCTAAACAGAGATAAATAACAATTTCCTGAAGGGAGTGACTCGCGCTGTGGTACAGCTCCACAAGTGCCAGTGGTGTACTGAAGTGTATACTAGGATGTGCAGAATACACCCATTAAAAAAAAAATATTTGGAGGTAAAAGTATGTTTAACAACAACTTGCATTTATATAGCCCCTCTAATGTAGTAAAACGTCCCAAGGCACTTTGCAGGGGTGCAATCGAACAGAAACTGACACTGAGCCAAAGAAGGAGATTTAGGACATGTGACCAAAAACTTGGATAAAGAGGAACATTTTAAGGGGGTGGGGGGTCTTAAAGCAGGAGAAAGGTGGATAGAGTTAGGGAGGGAATTCCATAGTTTAGGGCTCGAGACAGCTGAAGACACCTTTTTTTGGGAGAATGTAATTGCAGGTATGAAAAGTTTACCCACTTTTCATTTTTGGAGGTTAAGTCATAAATAAGGATTAAAAATAATGGGGGTGGATTTCCGCGGGAATCTCCCGATCGTCAGTCGTAACTTTGGCGGAGGATCCGTGGAGTTTACTCTGTTTCTACAGGATGTTCGCAGATCTTCCACCAAAGTTATAAGGAAAGGACTTGCATTTATAGAATTCCTTTCTCGAGCTCAGGAAGTCCCAAAGCGCTTCACAGCCAACAGAGTAGTTTTGAAGTGTGGTCAGTGTTGTAATGTAGGAAACGCAGCAAGCTCCCACAAACAGTAATGTGATAATGACCAGATAATCTGTTTTAGTTATGTTGGTTGAGGGATAAATATTGGTCTAACTCAGCAGCGGGAGTTCTACCATGACTTGGCAGATGAGTGGGAGAACCCCCACATGGAAATTAATGGCGAGTGTATAAAGTTAGTCCTCACGAGCATATCCTCCAGATGCAGGTGTACATAAGGTCACACCTGTGTTAGGAGTATCACTTGAAGGTTCATTTGCTAATATCGCTAACAGTAGTTTCTAGGCTCAAAAAAGTTTATTGCCATAGCAAGAAACAAGAATCAAGAAACAGATTGTATTCATTATCTTAATAATTGAGGACCCCTAATAATTTTCTATCCTGGTTATGGTTTCTTTTTGCAGGAAGTAATATATGTCAGCAAATGTTTACATTTATGGAAAAGTCTACTCCAAATGTAAAATGCATCAATTAAATTGTCAAAAATAGTTTTTTTTTGGGGGGAGCCCACCCTTGGACCCATCCAAGAAAATAAATCTTGTATGTGATGTACGGTTTACCCACTTTGAAAATTGGCACTGCCCCACTGACCAGTGCTGGCAACTTTGTTGGACCTCATGCAAATGTCAACTCTCTTTTCGTGTGAACCTGGACAACGTGGCTGAGAAGGCTGTTCCATCATGGCGGGATGGAGTGGGATAGTGCGCTACAGTCGAGCTCAATCCTGTCAAAAACATGACCTCCATACACCCACACATTCCAGCAGGAGGCACTGGTTAGGAGTGAGGGCCCTGGACAGAATTAGGGTTGTCTTTAGTCCAGGGACATTCTCCAGCAGCGAGCAGGGGCAGGATTATCATTCAGGAGTCGGGTTGGAGGCGGGACTACAACTTTCGGGGTTCATCGAGATGCGGCCAATCCACGCTATTTTAACTTGATTAACCTTGTTGAGCCCGCCTAGTGGGCTCAGCAGGCCAATTAAGGGCCACCCGGCAACAGGTGACATCACAGATTGATATTTCATCTGTCAAGACCCTTTGACAGATGAAATATCAGTGTTTCACAGCTGTTTGAAGCTGTCAAACACTGACAGTTTTACTTCTAACATGAGTCCTTCTCCACAGACTCAGTTAGAAATCTCTCCTGCACAGTAAGCTGAAGGCTGTCACTTTTGACAGTTCGCAGCCATTCTGCTTTCTGTGCCGGTGAGATGAGGGACTCCCGAGACCTAAAGGAAGGAAGGCTGAAAAGGTAAGAAAAGGTATGTAAAACTTCTTTAATCACTTTAGACACACCAAACACACTTACCTTTGCACTCATGCACACATCACTCACCTGAACACTGATATCTCGACCCCTCCAAGTCCTTCAACCCGACGGCCCGACTCCTCTAACCTGGCGTGGTTTGGAGCCATCGGGAATCCCACACTTCAACCTTAAAAATAGGGATTAGGCTAAAAACTGCCTGTTAACTACCTGTTAACAGACAGTTAATTGGCACTAATCCCTTCCCGCCTCGGGTAGGCGGGTCCCAGTGCGGGGCGGGTACCCGCCTCCTTTGAAACTGGCATGGAGGCGGGTTTGGGTGCGAATGGGGTCGGGACCCCTGATTTCGGGATTTTAACCCCCCACACATTTATAGGTATGTGAAGAGAAAAAGATTGGTGAAGCCAAGCGTAGGTCCCTTACAGTCAGAATCGGGGGAATTTATAATGGGTAGCAAAGAAATGGCAGACCAACTAAATACATACTTTGGTTCTGTCTTCACAAAGGAGGACACAAATAACCTCCCAGAGATGCCGGGGAACATAGGGTCTAATGAGAGGGAGGAACTGAAAGAAATCAGTATCTGTAGGGAAATGGTGTTAGGAAAATTGATGGGACTGAAGGCCGATAAATCCCCAGGGCCTGATGGTCTACATCCCAGGGTACTTAAGGAAGTGGCCCTAGAGATAGTAGATGCATTGCTGGCCATCTTCCAGAACTCGATAGACTCTGGAACAGTACCCATGGATTGGAGGGTAGCTAATGTTACCCCACTATTCAAAAAAGGTGGTAGAGAAAAAGCGGGGAATTATAGACCGGTAAGCCTGACATCGGTAGTGGGGAAAATGCTAGAGTCTATTATAAAAGATGTAATAGCAGAGCACTTGGAAAGCAGTGACAGGATTGGACAAAGCCAACATGGATTTACAAAAGGTAAATCATGCTTGACTACTGGAATTTTTTGAGGATGTAACTGGTAAAATAGATAAGGGAGAACCAGTGGATGTGGTGTATTTGGACTTTCAGAAGGCTTTCGATAAGGTCCCACATAAGAGATTAGCGTGCAAAATTAAGGCACAAGGGATTGGGGGCAAGGTATTGACTTGGATAGAGAACTGGTTGGCGGACAGAAAGCAAAGAGTTGGAATAAACGGGTTGTTTTCCGAGTGGCAGGCAGTGACTAGTGGGGTATCGCAAGGATCGGTCCTAGGACCCCAGCTGTTCACAATATATATTAATGATCTGGACGAGGGAATTGGATGTAATATCTCCAAATTTGCAGACGACACAAAGCTGGGTGGGAAGGTAAGCTGTGAGGAGGATGTTGTGAAACTCCAGTACGATTTGGACAGGTTGGGTGATTGGGCAGAAACATGGCAAATGCACTATAATGTGGATAAATGTGAGGTTATCCACTTTGGTGGCAAAAACAGGAAGGCAGATTATTATTTGAATGGCAATAGATTGGGAGAAGGGGAAGTGCAAAGAGACCTGGGTGTCCTTGTGCACCAGTCGCTGAAGGTAAGCATGCAGGTGCAGCAGGCGGTTAAGAAGACAAATGGTATGTTGGCCTTCGTAGCAAGAGGGTTCGAGTACAAGAACAAGGATGTCTTGCTACAGTTGTACAGGGCCTTGGTGAGACCGCACCTTGAGTATTGTGTGCAGTTTTGGTCACCTTACCTGAGGAAGGATGTTCTTGCCATGGAGGGAGTGCAGCGAAGATTCACCAGGCTGATACCTGGGATGGCAGGAATGACGTACGAGGAGAGATTGTGTCGATTGGGCTTATACTCACTGGAGTTTAGGAGATTGAGAGGGGATCTCATCGAAACCTATAAAATTCTGTCAGGTCTGGACAGACTAGATGCAGAAAGGATGTTTCTGATGGCCAGGGAGTCCAGAACCAGGGGTCATAGTCAAAAGACAAGGGGTAAGCCATTTAGGACTGAAATGAGGAGGAATTTCTTCACCCAGAGAGTGGTGAACCTGTGGAATTCTCTACCACAGAAGGCAGTTGAGGCCAATTCATTAAATATATTCAAGAAGGAGTTGGATATATTTCTTAAGGCTAAAGGGATCAAGGGATATGGGGAGAAGGCAGGGACAGGGTACTGAATTTGGATGATCAGCCATGATCTCATTGAATGGCGGAGCAGGCTCGAAGGACCGAATGGCCTACTCCTGCTCCTATCTTCTATGTAATCCTGACTCCACGGCCCAATGAAAATCCTGCCCCGGGATCTAACGAGGACAGTACTGCCTTCTATGTTGAGTGCCACACCATGTGAGACAGCCAAGTTGGTTTGAGTTTAGAAGATCTTCTCTCGCTGTTGTTTTTTTGTAATTAGCGAAGAGACGGTATAAAGTGTAGCTCGGTGCTGAGCACAGAGAGCAGCTGTTCATTTTTGAAAATCTGAACATGCCACAAGCACCTCTGGGGTCTTTTAACATTGCTGTGACCATGTTCATTACTCAGCGGGGCGTCTCTCTGTCATTAACGGTTTGTTTTTACTGTTAAGCAGAGTGTCTCCCGATAGGCCTTGAAACCATTTACACCCCTCGAGATCTTGGATTTGGGCAGTTTATGTTTTCGGAGAGTAGGGTGAGGACACCAGTGACTGCCTCGGCTGAAAGGCTATTCTGGCATGACGTGAGGCACCTATTTGTTCACACTGAGCTGTGTGTAACCCACAGTTAGGGAATGTGAGTTTCCGCACCAGTCTTTTTTCTTCTGAGGGGGAGAAAGTATAAAGTGCCAAATTACATACATACCAGATTTACTGTGTGATGAACTTGGCACTGTAAACACAGGGTATTTGTTAGTTTTATATTTCCTCGGATGACAAGCTTGTGAAATTTTACTCCGTAACATGTTAATCTGACATCGTGCTAACCCAAATATGTCTACTGAGATGCTGCCTGGATATAAAGCAGCCAGACAGCTTGGTTTAGGTTACCACACTTAACTGGTTAGAGGAGATTCA
The DNA here is from genome assembly GCF_052327205.1 of Somniosus microcephalus. Taxonomy (NCBI): domain Eukaryota; kingdom Metazoa; phylum Chordata; class Chondrichthyes; order Squaliformes; family Somniosidae; genus Somniosus; species Somniosus microcephalus. Next base: position 277,912,877 of record NC_140993.1, read on the forward strand.
CTTTTCTCTAGCCGGGATTGTTACGAGCTCAAAACCAGACTAAATCAAACCTTTAAAGGCTTTGAAATATAACCACTTAACACTGTTGTGCCAAATACCCATTCAATATATTTTAGTTACAAGGTTTAGAAGAGTAAATAAGAAGATTGATGCTGCTGTTTTCAAAATAACAACAGCGTGACCCCTGAACACATTTTTAGCACAATCGGACAAATTTCACCTGGACCAAGCAGATTAAACAAGCCGTGCAAAGTTGACGCAGTATTTATTTAAACTAAAATGTCATACCATTAACACAGTGATTTTTATCGTGTCTTAAGTAGCAGTCAGATTTGGAGCAGAATTCTGTTCAATTTACAGTGCCAGTAAATAGCCTCAACAGCCCAGTATATGGATCATTTGGTACTGCAGGAAAGGAAAAAGCACATCTTGGAACACTGACACCCCCCGTGAGACGAGGCTTTGGATGATGTGCCGTTTCTTCAGTTTCACCATTGCAGAGAGGTCTCGACTCAGCGTCGTTAAGAATACAGAGACGGTTTAGAAGGGCACGCATTACTCGCCATAAGTTTAACACTGAGTTTAAAAAAAAATCCCATGAAAGACTTGGGGGGAAAAATTGGGTATCGCCAATTTTGGGGCGCTAATATCAGCCGGGCGCCAAGTTTAACGCCCAGCGCTAATTGTCGCCTCCGACTGCAAAATTCGCCTCTATCTTCCCTGGAGTTGATTCGCACAAACGTCGGGGAGCGAGGCGCTACCTCAGAACGCTACCCAAGCTCAGGCGATGTCCGTTACCATGGAAGCCAGACAGACTGGCGCCATCAAGTTCTTAAAGGGGAGGGGCCATCTTGCTGACCAGCCACATCCTGCTCATTGCAGCCTTGAACCTCGGCCTGGAGAGACCTCTAAAGCAATTGTGTTGGAAGCACTAATGGATAGGCCCAGGGAAAGAGCTCGGCGCTTAGGAACCTCAAAAGTGGTGCTGAGGACCAAAACCTTAGGACAGCGTTAAATCTCTCCAGACGTGTCTCTCCCTCTCAACCTGCGTGTTCCAAAAATTTCGCTGACAAGAAAAGGCAGGAGGCGCCTGCCTTTAAATAGCTCTTCCCGACTTGAAAACGTTCCCCTCTACCTGTCGTTCCTAGCGACAGGCGCTAAGGCAGGGGGCGCGACTCAATATCTGGTCCGGGGCGTTGCACGCTTGACTAACGTCACGATCTGCGGGCGCAGGAGATTGTAGCGGTAGTGTTTAGCGCCGCCGCAAAATGACTGGTCAATTTCGCGAGCGGCGCTAAAATCGCCGCGCTCGGGCGCTAAGTTCCTAGTGCCCCGTTAGCACCCCCCGGAAATGCTAACCAACCGAATTTATCCCCCTTAGACCTGACCAACTGTAAAAAGTGCTGTATTGATTTCAACTCTTTATGACCATTCCTCATGGTCCTGTGTCACTTCAGTAGCAGAAATATTTGTACTTTTTTGCTAGCACACATTGAGCACCATCCAAATATGGAATTTGTTTCTAAAAATTACATTCTGGTGAGCTTAAGTTATGCTAAACTTCAATTAATCATTGGTTCGGCCCCAGCTGGAGTATTGTGTTCAGTTCTGGGCACCGCACTTTAGGAAGGATGTCAAGGCCTTAGAGAGGGTGCAGAGGAGATTTACTAGAATGGTACCAGGGATATGGGACTTGTGGAGAGACTAGAGAAGCTGGAGTTGTTCTTCTTAGAGCAGTGAAGGTTGAGGGGAGATTTAATAGAGGTGTTCAAAATCATGAAGGGTTTTGATAGAGTAAATAAGGAGAAACTGTTTCCAGTGAAAGAACAGTCGGTAACCAGAGGACATGGATTTAAGGTAATTTGGAAAAGAACCAGAGGCGAGATGAGGAGAAATGTTTTTACACAGCGAGTTGTTGTGATCTGGAATGCGCTGCCTGAAAAGGTGGTGGAAGCAGATACGAGAGCAACTTTCAAAAGGGAATTGGATAAATACTTGAAGGGGAACATTTTGCAGGGCTGTGGGGAAAAGGCAGGGGGAGTGGGACTAGTTGGAGAGCTCTTTCACAGAGAGCTGAATGGCCTCTCTCTGTGCTGTATCATTCTATGATTTTACGAACTGAATTAATGCTGCTGAGAGCTTCGTTAACCAGGTGCAAATTTTCCCCCTGATCACAAACGATGAAGTCCGTTCAGGCTTAAAGATAAATGAAACTGCAGTTTGTAAAAATAGAAAATGTACGATGAAAAATATATCATTGATAGGAATAAGTGTCGACGAACATCCCATATTTTTCCCTCAACAAACATGTTTTTTATTTTCAACAGTATAAAAATAATCGGAGTTGAATCCATGGCTGTACTGAATCCTGGTTTGTTCTTCCAGAAGACATTTGATAAAGTCCCTCATAAGAGACTGTCAGTTAAAGTTGAAGTTAAGATTCACCAGGCTGATACCTGGGATGGCAGGAATGACGTATGAGGAGAGATTGGGTCGATTGGGCTTGTACTCGCTGGAGTTTAGAAGAATGAGAGGGGATCTCATTGAAACTTATAAAATTCTGACAGGACTGGACAGACTAGATGCAGGAAGGATGTTCCCGATGGTTGGGGAGTCCAGAACCAGGGGTCACAGTCTAAGGATAAGGGGTAGGCCATTTAGGACAGAAATGAGGAGGAATTTCTTCACCCAGAGATTGGTGAACCTGTGGAATTCTCTACCACAGAAGGCAGTAGAGGCCAATTCATTAAATATATTCAAGAAGGAGTTGGATATATTCCTTAAGGCTAAAGGGATCAAGGGGTATGGGGAGAAAGCAGGGACCGGGTACTGAATTTGGATGATCAGCCATGATCGCATTGAATGGCGGAGCAGGCTCGAGGGGCCGAATGGCCTACTCTTGCTCCTATCTTCTATGAAGCCCATGGAATTGAAGGCAAATTATTAACCTGGTTAGGAGATTGGCTGAGCGGCAGGAGACAGTAGGGATAATGGGCAGGTACTGTAATTGGCAGGATGTGACTAGTGGCGTCCCACAGGGATCTGTGTTGGGGCCTCAACTATTCACCGTGTTTATTAGCGACTTAGATGATGTGATAGAGAGCCACATATCCAAGTTTGCCGATGACATAAAGATAGGCGGCATTGTAAGCAGTGTAGATGGAAGCATAAAATTACAAAGATATTAATAGATTAACTGCGGCAAGTGAATTTTAGTATAGGCCATTCTCTTAAGGTCATCCACTTTGGACCTAAAAAGGATAGATCAGAGTACTTTCTAAATGGTGAGGAGCTAGAAACAGTGGCGGTCCAAAGAGACTTGGAGGTCCAGGTACATAGATCATTAAAATGTCATGAACAGGTACAGAAAATAATCAAAAAGGCGAATGGAATGCTGGCCTTTATATCTAGAGGACTAGAATACAAGGGGGTAGAAGTTATGCTGCAGCTGTACAAAGCCCTGGTTAGACCACACCTGGAGCACTGGGAGCAGTTCTGGGCACCACACCTTAGGAAGGATATATTGGTCTTGGAGGGAGTGCAACGTAGGTTTACCAGAATGATACCCGGACTTCAAGGGTTAAGTTATGAGGAGAGATTAAACAAACCAGGGTTGTATTCCCTGGAATTTCGAAGGTTAAGGGGTGATTTGATCAAAATTTTCAAGATATTAAGGGGAACTGATAGGGTAGACAGAGAGAAACAATTTCCGCTGGTTGGGGAGTCTAGGACTAGGGGGCAGAGTCTAAAAATTAGAGCCCGGCCTTTCAGGAGTAAAATTAGGAAACACTTCTACGCACAAAGGGTGGTAGAAGTTTGGAACTCTCTTCCGACATGGCAGTTGATGCTAGATCAATTAATTTAAAATTTGAGATTGCTAGATTTTTATTAACCAAAGGTATTAAGGTATATGGGGCAAAGGCAGGGATATGGCAGATCAGCCATCATCTCATTGAATGGCAGAACAGCTAAATGGCCTACTGCTGTTCCTATGTTCTTGTTGGTTTTTATAGCCTTGACCGCTTTGGTTCTGTATTGAATGAACCAGGTGTTTACCGATTGTTGAGCGTTGTGGCAAGATTGATATTCTGGGTGATGGGCGCCAAGTAACTCGATGGACAAGAAGAGCAGCTTTGATGCTGAATTTTTAGATCTGAACCTGAGCTCAGTGGCAGTTTTGTGAATCTACGACCGTTCAATTCCTCGGTAAAAATGCACAGGTTGTGACTCAGAAAAAATATATAATGACCATGGCGATGCTTCTTGACTTGATTCATTCGTGAGACATAGAACCTTACAGCACAGAAGGAGGCCTTTTGACCCATCGTGCATGTGCTGGCTCTTTGAAAGAGCTCTCCAATTAGTCCCACTCCTATTTCCCCATAGCCCTGCAGATTTTTCCTTTTCATTTATATATGCAATTTCCTTTTGAAAGTTACTATTAAATCTGCTTTCACCACCCTTTCAGGCAGTGCAAAACAAATCATAATAACTCGCTGAGTAAAATTGTTTTTCCTCATCATTTGCCAATTATCGTAAATCTGTGTCCTCTGGTTATCGACCCTCCTGCCAGTGGAAATGGTTTCTCCCTATTTACTCTACCAAAACCCTTCAAATTTTCAGCATCTCTATTACATCTCCCCTTAACCTTCCCTGCTCTAAGGAGAACAATCGCAGCTTCTCTAGTCTCTCCACCTAATGGAAGTCCCTCAACCCTGGGACCATTCTAGTAAATCTGCTCTGCACCCTCTCCAAGGCCTTGACATCCTTCCTAAAATGTGGTGCCCAGGATTGGACGCAATACTTTAGCCGAGGCTCAACCAGTGTTTTATAAAGGTTTATCATAACTTCCTTGCTTTTGTACATGGGTCCAAAGAACATGAATGACTTGGTGTCTCTCACTTGACTGTGTTCTACAACTCTCAGTATTTACTGTGTGTTGGATGCTCAAATACAGCCAATAAATGTCCAATGAGTGTGCACATTGGCAAAAGGACTCGCATGTCAATGCCTGGTGTCCACGAGTACTCACGATGCACATAGCTTAAGGGAATGATGGATTCTCCAACTGTTCAGGGTGACAGTAGGTTGAAAAGCTGGTAGCTCCGATATATGGATTACCTGCTCGAATCATGGCTCAGGGACACCAGTACACAATCCCTGTACTCAGTGAGCCCAGCAGTATACAGTTAGATGTATTCAAGAGGCAGAAACAGCCGAGAGTGGGCATTTGAGCTGCTCTGCAATATGATCTGGAGAGAATTGGCATAATGATATTGTCTTGTTGCATGCTGAACGACATTCTCATGGAGAGGCTAAAGCATAATTGTGGATGAGGAGCTGTAAAGAGTGAAAGAACTTGCATTTCTATAGCATCTTTAACAACCTCAGGATGTCCCAAAGCACTTTACAGCCAATGAAGTACTTTTGAAGTGTAGTCACTGTTGTAATGTAGGAACAAGTCATGCAACTGGAGAGAAAGAGGACCAGGAGCCGCTAGTGCAGAAAGCAATACAGCCGTGCTGGGCATTGATTGAGGAGTTCTCGCTTTGAAGCATGCACTGGGTCTTAGCAGCAAGTATCCTGACAAATTTGAGGGACTTGCAAACTATGCTTCACTTCAACATATTTTACCATTTGGTTAATATTGCTTATGGCTATTATAGTCATAGAGTTATACAGCACAGAAAGAGGCCATTCGGCCCATTGTGTCTGCGCCGGTCATCAAGCCCTATCTATTCTAATCCCATTTCCCAATACTTGGTCCGTAGCCTTGTATGCTATGGCGTTTAAGTGCTCATCTAAATGCTTCTTGAATGTTGTGAGGGCTCCTGCCTCTGCCACCCTTTCAGGCAGTGAGTTCCAGATTCCAACCACCCTCTGGGTGAAAAAGTTTTTCCTCAAATCCCCTCTAAACCTCCTGCCCCTTACCTTGAAACTATGCCCCCTGGTTATTGACCCCTCTACTAAGGGGAAAAGTTCCTTTCTATCTACCCTATCTATGCCCCTCATAATTTTGTACACCTCAATCAGGTCCCCCCTCAGCCTTCTCTGCTCTAAGGAAAACAACCCCAGCCTGTCCAGTCTCTCTTCATAGCTGAAGCGCTCCAGCCCAGGTAACTTCCTGGTGAATCTCCTCTGCACCCTCTCTAACGCGATCACATCCTTCCTATAGTGTGGCGACCAGAACTGCACACAGTACTCCAGCTGTGGCCTAACTAGCGTTTTGTACAGCTCCATCATAACCTCCCTGCTCTTATATTCTATGCCTCGGCTAATGAAGGCAAGTATCCCATATGCCTTCTTAACCACCTTATCTACCTGTCCTGCTGCCTTCAGGGATCTATGTACACGCACACCAAGGTCCCTCTGATCCTCTGTCCTTCCTAGGGTCCTACCATTCATTGTGTATTCCCTTGCCTTGTTAGTCCTCCCAAAATGCATCACCTCACACTTTTCAGGGTTAAATTCCATTTGCCACTGTTCTGCCCGTCTGACCAACCCGTCTATATCGTCCTGTAGCCTGAGGCTTCCCTCCTCGCTATTTACCACTCCACCAATTTTCGCGTCATCTGCGAACTTACAGATCATACCTCCTACATTCATATCTAAATCATTAATGTGCACTACAAACAGCAAAGGACCCAGCACCGATCCCTGCGGTATACCACTGGACACAGGCTTCCAGTCACAAAAACAACCTTTGACCATCACCCTCTGCCTCCTGCCACTAAGCCAATTTTGGATCCAATGTGCCAAATTGCCCTGGATCCCATGGGCTCTTACCTTCTTGACCAGTCTCCCATGCGGGACGTTGTCAAAAGCCTTACTGAAGTCCATGTAGACTATATCAACTGCACTACCCTCATCCACACACCTAGTCACCCCCTCGAAAAATTCAATTAAATTGGTTAGACATGATCTCCCCCTGACAAAGCCATGCTGACTATCCTTGATTAATCCTTGCCTCTCCAAGTGGAGACTAATTCTGTCCCTCAGAATTTTTTCCAATAATTTCCTGACCACTGATGTTAGGCTCACTGGCCTGTAATTCCCTGGTTTATCCCTACTACCCTTCTTGAATAATGGTACTACGTTAACTGTCCTCCAGCCCTCTGGCACCTCCCCTGAGGCCAGAGTGGTTCTGAAAATTTGTGTCAGAGCCCCTGCAATCTCCTCCCTTGCCTCACACAGCAGCCTGGGATACATCTCGTCTGGGCCTGGGGATTTATCCACTTTTAAGCCTGCTAAAACCACTAGTACCTCCTCCCTCTCAATGCTAATTTGTTCAAGTATATCACAATCCCCCTGCCTGATTTCTACGCCTACATCATCCTTCTCCATAGTGAACACAAATGCACAATATTCATTTAAAACCTCACCTACATCTTCCGGCTCTACACACAGATTTCCACTTGGGCCCTACTCTTTCCCTGGTTATCCTCTTGCCCTTAATATACGTATAAAACATCTTGGGATTTTCCTTTATTTTGCCCGCCAGTGTTTTTTCATGCCCCCTCTTCGCTCTCCTAATTTCTTTTTTAAGTACCCCCCTGCACTTTCTATACACCTCTAGGGCTTCCACTGTTTTTGGTCCTTTGTATCTGCCAAAAGCCTCCCTCTTTTTCCTAATCCATTCTTGTATATCCCTTGACATCCAGGGTTCCCTGGACTTGTTGGTCCCACCCTTGACCTTTACAGGATGTGGATTTTCCTACAAGTAGCTAATCCCAGTCCACTTTGGCCAGATCCTGCCTTATCATATTAAAATCGGCCTTCCCCCAATTTAGAACCTTTATTTCCGGTCCACCTTTGTCCTTTTCCATGACTACCTTAAATCTCACCGAATTATGGACACTGTCACCAAAATGCTCTCCTACTGACACTTCTACCACTTAACCGGCTACATTCCCTAGAATTAGGTCCAGTACCACCCCCTCTCTTGTAGGACTTCCTACATGCTGGCTCAAAAAGCTCTCCTGGATGCACTTTAAGAATTCCACACCCTCTAAGCCTTTCACACTCTGACTATCCCAGTTAATATTGGGGAAATTGAAATCCCCTACTATTATTACCCTATTATTTCTACACTTCTCTGAGATTTGCCTACATATCTGTTCTTCTATCTCCCCCTGACTGTTTGGGGGCCTATAGTACACTCCCAGCAAAGTGCTTGCCCCCTTTTTGTTTTTAAGTTCTACCCATATGGCCTCATTAGAGGAACCTGCTAAGATATCATCCCTCCTTACAGCAGTAATTGACTCCTTGATTAATATTGCGACACCCCTCTCTGTCTCACCTGAAGATTCTATACCCCGGAATATTGAGCTGCCATTCCTGCCCCTCCCTCAACCATGTCTCTGCGATAGCAACAATGGCCCAGAAATTCGGGTCGGAGGCTTCCCGCGGGTGCAAGCCCCCGACCTGCACTTACCTTGCGCGCCGGCAGTTGAGCTCTGGGCTCCCGTGGAATTCCGCTCCGGAACCTGCTCCAACTCCCGGCGCGCTGTGCTTGCGTGTCCCAGGGGCGTAGTTAGTGCGATGCGTCCCCTGGGATCACGTGAGCCATGGGCAGCCAATCAGAGGAGGGAAAAGCCCATTCATAAGATTGACAGGACCTGTCAAAACTTATAAATACTACGGGCCCCAAAATAACAGTAAACCTTCAAATAATTTTTTTTTTAAATCACACTTTTTAAATAAACTATAAATTACATTAAATAACTATTTTAAACAATAATTTAAATTTTTGAAAAAAATAATTTTATAAAAAAACGGGGCTAAAAATAAACTTACCTTGCTTTAAAGTATTTAAAAATAATAAACCTGTGGAAAAAATGTTTTAATTTTAATTAATTGACCACTTACCTTTTAAAATGCAGGCCTTACGCCTGGTTTTTACATTTCTAAAATCTAAAGACTTACCCTCACGGAAAAACCTGTAAAAAAAAACGTAAGTTCAAAGCGCATGCGCAGACTCCCGCGCGCACGTGTTCGACCTCTGAACCCCTTTGTTCAGAGGAACGGAAGTGCCGGTTTCCCGCGCATGCGCAGTGCACGCAAGAAACCGGCACTTCCATCGGGTCCACGCGTGAGTACCCCGTGCGCACTCACGTGTTGGGACCCGAATTTCTGGGCCAATATCATACTCCCATGTGTTCATCAACACCTTCAATTCATCTGCCTTACTCGTAAGACTCCTTGCATTAAAATAAATGCCATCCAGCCTTGCCATACTCCCTTGTGCCGTTACATATTTGCTCTGCCTTCCAGACTGACTTGTTTTTTCCTCTATATTTGGCTGTGCATCACCCCCTACTATAGCTCCACTTCGTATCCTACCCCCCTGCCAAGTTAGTTTAAACTGCCCCCCAACAGCACTAACAAACCTCCCTGCAAGGATGTTGGTCCCGTTCCAGTTCAGGTGTAACCCGTCCGACTTGTACAGGTCCCACCTTCCCCAGAAACAGACCCAGTGATCCAGGAAACTAAAGCCCTCCCTCCTGCACCAACTCTTTAGCCACGCATTAATCTGCTCTATCCTCCTATTCCTATACTTACTAGCACGTGGCACCGGGAGTAATCCAGAGATTACAACCTTTGAGGTCCTGCTTTTTAATCTGCCACCTAGCTCCCTAAATTCTTGTTGCAGGACCTCATCCCTCTTTCTACCCATGTCGTTGGTACCAATGTGAACCACGACCTCTGACTGTTCACCCTCCCCCTTCAGAATGCGCTGCAGCCGTTCGGTGACATCCTTGTTTTCTGTCATAAAGGGACAGTCAAAAGGATTTCAACCAATCTTCAACTTGACGTGCTTTGGTTTTATTCATGTAATGCTGCATATCTCGGCTGTATTCATCACGTGCAGCCGTTCTGCTCCATTGAGATATCTGTACAAGACCTTTGTGTGCTGGAGATGCTGAAATCCAACGCTGAGTTTTTGCAAGCTGTCTGGTGTTTCCTTGCACTTGTCTGGAGGCGGAAGGTGGCACGGTGCTGGTGGTGATTGGAGAACCATGTGCTCTTTCTCGTGTTTTTGCACACATGCTGCTGGAGGCCTAATCATCAAGCCACCCTCTGACGGGACGTGTTTGAGCATAGACTGGTGAACTTGTACAAGGCCTCCAAATCTCTCCCAAGTGTCTGCAGAACTTTTGAAACTGACCTTTTGAATTGCAGACTCTTAACACCTCGCCAGCATCAGTGATGGCATTCTTGAGAGGGTGTTGCTACTGTGATACCCATCAGTGTGCCTACAGCTGTCAGCGATGCTGTGTGCTGCTCAATGATGGCCCTCGGAGCAGTCAATCATTGTTCTAGGGCAGGTGCTAACTGGATGGTAAGCCTCCACAATGCTACTCAGACCTGCCTTTAGCTTCTTTTTCAATGAAGTAAGTGGCTGTGTAATGTTCTCAGTCCAAAACCATGTTCTATTTTATACATGAGCCTGTGAGGTCAAAATCACAAAGTGACTCGGGGGGGCCAGTGGATGTACGAGGGCTGTGAAGTAGCAGCTGCCTCTCCTTCAGCCGCCACCATTTCCCTCGCCATGACTGACACTTTACTTACATAGAAACAGAGAAGATAGGAGCAGGAGTAGGCCATTCGGCCCCTCGAGCCTGCTCCGCCATTTAATGAGATCATGGCTGATCATCCAAATCCAGTACCCTGTCCCTGCCTTCTCCCCATACCCCTTGATCCCTTTAGCCTCAAGAAATATATCCAACTCCTTCTTGAATATATTTAATGAATTGGCCTCAACTGCCTTGTGTGGCAGAGAATTCCACAGGTTCACCACTCTGGGTGAAGAAATTCCTCCTCATCTCAGTCCTAAATGGCTTACCCCTTATCCTTAGACTGTGACCCCTGGTTCTGGACTCCCCGACCATCAGGAACATCCTCCCTGCATCTAGTCTGTCTAGTCCTGTTAGAATTTTATAGGTTTCGATGAGATCCCCTCTCATTCTTCTAAACTCCAGCAAGTGTAAGCCCAATCGACCCAATCTCTCCTCATACATCATTCCTGTCATTACGTCCCCTTTCCTCCTCAAACTCACTAAAAGCAATGGAAGTGTTTGTTTTTCGAGCTGCTGCCTACTTTAAGTGATGTTGGTGAGTGCGAGTACAACACTGAGGCTTGTTATCCTGAAGGATTGTGTGATATCTGTGAAAAGAGACAACGATTTATGATCACCTGTAAAAAAGAAAAAAGAACCTGCATTTATCTAGCACCTTTCACCAGCTCCGGAAGTCTCAAAGTGCTTTACAACCAATGAAATAGTTTTGAAGCGTGGTCACTGCTGTAATCTAGGAAACACAGCAGCCAGTTAGTGCACAGCAAGCTCCCACAAACAGCAATGAGATAATGACCAGATCATCTGTTTTAGCGATTTTGGTTGAGGGACAAATATTGGTCAGTACAATGGGGAGAACTCCCTGCTCTTACTTCGAATAGTGCCCTAGGATCTTTTACGTCCACCTGAGAGGTCAGACGGGGCTTTGATTTAAGGTCTTATCCACAAGACGGTGCCTCTAGACAGTGCAGCACTCCCTCAGCACTGCACTGAAGCGTTAGCCTAGAATATGTGCTCAAGTTTCTAGAGTGAGACTTGAACCCACAATCTTCTGATTCAGAGGCAAGAGTGCTGCAACTGAGCCATGGCTGACCATACAGTTGTTCCACTGCCAGTATATGGGTCAGGAATTTCCTTGGTGCTGCTCCTGCTCCCTTGCCTGAAGTGTGGCACAAACACCATTTGCACACAGTTTCAGCTGTACCTCGGCGAAAATAGGTGGTGGAGCAGGAGCACAACAGTTCCTAGAAAATTCCCAGCCTCGGTGTTTTGTGGCATGGCTAACCTGCTGAAAGTCACGTTCATGGGAACAGTGAATGTATGTTGATGTAATTGTAAAAGCCAGCAAGGTGGTCATCTCCTCTAGCCTGTGTGTCACAGAAACATAGAAAAATAGGAGCAGGAGTCGGCCATTCGGCCCTTCGGCCCTTCGAGCCTGCTCCGCCATTCAATATGATCATGGCTGATCCTCTATCTCAATACCATATTCCCGCTCTCCACATTCCCCTTGATGCCTTTTGTGTCTAGAAATCTATCTATCTCCTTCTTAAATATATTCAGTGACTTGGTCTCCACAGCCGTCTATGGTAGAGAATCCCACAGGTTCTCCACCCTCTGAGTGAAGAAATTTCTCCTCATCTCAGTCCTAAATGTCCTACCCCGTATCCTGAGACTGTGACCCCTCGTTCTTGAGCCCCTAGCCAGGGGAAACATCCTCCCTGCATCCAGTCTGTCTAGCCCTGTCAGAATGTTATACGTTTCAAAGAGATCCCCTCTCATTCTTCTAAACTCTAGTGAATACAGGCCTAGTCGACCCAATCTCTCCTCATACGACAGTCCTGCCATCCCAGGAATCAGTCTGGTGAACCTTCGCTGCACTCCCTCAATGGCAAGTATATCCTTTCTTAGGTAAGGAGACCAAAACTGCACACAGTACTCCAGGTGTGGTCTCACCAAGGCCCTGTACAACTGTAGTAAGACATTCTTGCTCCTGTACTCAAATCCTCTTGCAATGAAGGCCAACATACCATTTCCCTTCCTAACTGCTTGCTGCACCTGCATGTTTGCTTTCAGTGATTGGTGTACAAGGACACCCAGGTCCCTTTGTACATCAACATTTCCCAATCTATCACTATTTAAATAATACTCTGCCTTTCTGTTTTTCTTACCGAAGTGGATAACTTCACGTTTATCCACGTTATACTGCATCTGCCATGTATTTGCCCACTCACTCAACTTGTCTAAATCGCCTTGAAGCCTCTTTGCATCCTCCTCACAACTCACAATCCCACCTAGTTTCGTGTCGTCAGCAAACTTGGAAATATTACATTTGTTCCCTCATCCAAATCATTGATATATATTGTGAATAGCTGGGGCCCAAGCACTGATCCCTGCGGTACCCCACTAGTCACCGCCTGCCACCCTGAAAAAGACCCATTTATTCCTACTCTATGTTTCCTGTCTGTTAACCAGTTTTCAATCCATGCCAGTATATTACCCCCAATCCCATGTGCTTTAATTTTGCACACTAACCTCTTAGGTGGAACTTTATCAAAGGCCTTATGAAAATCCAAATACACCACATCCATTGGTTCTCCCTTATCTATTATACCAGTTACATCCTCAAAAACTCCTGTAGGTTTGGTGTCTCAGTTGCCTCCCAACCTATGTACTCCAATTGGTTTGCTTAGCCAGCTATCCTGCGATGGTTCCAACTATTGACAGCCGCTGACCCTGACAAAAGGGAGGACAATATATAGGCCTTGTCTGCCCTCTCAGGTGGACATAAAAGATCCCATGGTACTATTTGAAAAAGAGCAGGGGAGTTTTTTAACATTTTAATATCCCACCCGACCCAAACACACCTGATTTTGCAGGTCTTCTGTTGCCTCGGCCCTAAGCTCTGGAATTCCCTCCCTAAACCTCTCCGCCTCCCTACCTCTCTTTCCTCCTTTAAGACGCTCCTTAAAACCTACCTCTTTGACCGAGCTTTGGTCATCTGCCCTAATATCTCCTTATGTGGCTCGGTGTCAAATTTTGTTTGATAATCGCTCCTGAGAAGCACCTTGAGATGTTTTACTATAAAGGTGCTATATAGTTGTTGTTGTTGCTGTCATTGACTCTTGCCCTCGTTGCCAGGTTATCACCTGCCCTGGCGCTCAAACAACACTAGTGTTCTCTGTAAAGACAATTGCCTGCGGGTGCACACACCCAGCCCCGCTAAACCGATAAGGGGCAAAGCAACCTGACAGGGGGATGAGCTGAACACTGTGCCACACATCCCCCCCCCCCTCCCCCATAGTAAGTAGAACTGGTAACTTACTGTGGACTCCAATGGCAGCCCGCAATAGGTAACAAACATTCTTGATCTTGAAGATGATCTCGGTGTGATGCATCGCCTTGTAACAAATCTCAGCATACAGCCAAGAGACCATTACAATAGATAACCTTTTAGAGCACAATTTAGGTAGTCAATTATGTTGACTGACTTATTGCATAATAATTAGAGTTAAAGATCAGAACAAGTTACTGCAACATATAAAAACGTTTACTACCCCTCAAAACTCCAAGAAGTTCCGAGACTACAGCTGGGATATTCCCACTGACCTGCCACAAGAAGAGCTTGGACTTTTTGTTCTCTTGATGGGATGAGCTGAAGGGTGGGAGGAGGCTCATGTGGAGCATAATCACTGGCATAGACCCGTTGGGCCGAATGGCCTGTTTCTGTGCTGTGAATACTATATGACAAAAGCTGATTCTTCTGAGATTAAAAGTTTACAGTTGCCATGGTCTCATTATAATCAAACACCTTGAGTGGAGGGTGGGGGGGGGGTCGTTTAAAACCCGATTAGATTGGCCTTGGGTAGTGCAATGAAAGTGGAGAGGTCGATACTTACACGAGTGTCAATCTTGTCAGAAGCTAGTTTATCTGGCTCTAGGGGAGATTGGGTGCACCTCGTCGCTTCGAAACCATTACTTCACTCATCTCGATCAGGTTTCTCGGGAAGAGATTAGATTAGATCACAAGTGAAAAACAAACACTGAACAAAGACAGAGAGCCAGGAAGATGTATTGGGGCCAGGAAGCCATTTCTTGCACTAACTGAAACATCCTGAAGAAATGACACGGCCCCGCGCTGGTTGTGGAAAGTCATCGGCTTCTCCGCATGTTCCCGCTACTCGTGGGACTGATCCTGGAAAAACTTGGCAAAGTTCTTCGGCGCAACATCATCCTGGACAAAGCAGGCAGACTGAAAAAAAAGGAAAATATAGAGTGAATTCAGGGGAATCTGGAACCAACTTCTTAGCACCCTAGAGAAGGCAACAGTCTCCCTTACGCAATCCTGAGGCATGGCATGAAAGGATAGGCAGTTGGAATTAGTCATTTCAGTTGTTTCCAAGGAACCGGTGCTGTCTTTCGATGACGGTGGTGCAATTCTCGCGCATGCACAAATTGTCGTATTTTTTTCCGGTGCATGTGCAAATCGCCAAATTGACGTCATCAAGCATTCGGCGCGAATCCAAAAAAAATTCAGAGATTTAGGAGTTCCGTTGTGAGATCATGAATGATCCTTTATTTCACTCAGAAATCACATCTCTTGGAGGGATTCATAAGAACATAAGAAATAGGAGCAGGAGTCGGCCATTTGGCCCCATCGAGCCTGCTCCGCCATTCAATAAGATCATGGCTGATCTTCTACCTCATCTCCACTTTCCTGCACTATTCTCATATCCCTTGATTCCCTTAATATCCAAAAATCTATCGATCTCTGTCTTGAATATACTCAACGACTGAGCCTCCACAGCCCTCTGGGGTAGAGAATTCCAAAGATTCACCACCCTCTGAGTGAAGAAATTTCTCCTAATCTCAGTCCTAAATGGCCGACCCCTTATTCTGAGACTGTGACCCCTGGTTCTAGACTCCCCAGCCAGGGGGAAACATTCTCCCTGCATCTACCCTGTCAAGCCCTGTGAGAATTTTGTATGTTTCAATGAGATCACCTCTCATTCTTCTAAACTCTAGAGAATATAGGCCTAGTCTACTCAATCTGTCCTCATAGGACAATCCCCCCATCCCAGGAACCAGTCTGGTGAACCTTTGTTGCACTCCCTCTATGGCAAGTATATCCTTCCTTAGGTAAGGAGACCAAAACTGTCCACAATACTCCAGGTGTGCTCTCACCAGGGCCCTATATAATTGCAGTAAGACGTCTTTACTCTTATACTCAAATCCTCTTGTAATAAAGGCCAACATACCATTTGCTTTCCTAATCGCTTGCTTTACCTGCATGTTAACTTTCAGTGATTCGTGTACAAGGACACCCAGGTCCCTCTGAACACCAACATTTCCCAATCTCTCACCATTTAAAAAATACTCTGCTTTTCTATTTTTCCTACCAAAGTAGATAACCACATTTCTCCACATTATATTCCATTTGCCACGTTCTTGCCCACTCACTTAGTCTGTCTATATCCCCTTGAAGCCTCCTTGCATCCTCCTCATAACTTACATTCCCACCCAGCTTTGTATCAGCAAACTTGGATATATTACATTTGGTCCCCTCATCCAAATCATTGATGTAGATTGTTAATAGCTGAGGCCCAAGCACTGATCCTTGTGGTACCCCACTAGCTACAGTCCGCCAACCCGAAAATGACCCGTTTATTCCTACTCTCTGTTTTCTGTCCATTAACCAATCCTCAATCCATGCTAGTATATTACCCCCAATCCCATGAGCCCTAATTTTGTTTAATAACCTCTTGTGTGGCACCTTATCGAATGCCTTCTGAAAATCCAAATACACCACATCCACTGGTTCCCCCTTATCTATTCTGCTAGTTACAACCTCATAACAGATTTGTCAAACACGGTTTCCCTTTCATAAATCCGTGTTGACTCTGCCCAATCCTATTATTATTTTCTAAGTGCCCTGTTACCACGTCCTTAATAGTAGATTCTAACATTTTCCCGACTACTGATGTCAGACTAACTGGTCTGCAATTCCCATTTTCTCTCTCCCTCCTTTCTTAAATAGTGGGGATAGATTTGCTACCTTCCAATCCGCGGGAACCGTTCTAGAATTTATGGAATTTTGGAAAATGACAACCAATGCATCCACTATCTCTATAGCCAACTCTTTCAAAACCCAAGTGCAATGATCAATAACATGTCATTCTATAGTGGACACTAGGTGGAGCCGTAGAGCTGTGTAGAGCTGTATATAAGACTACACTACCCAGCTGTATATATATATTAAGACTACATTACCCATGAGGCACTAGGCCACCCACAAGGCAACAGTCAAGATGGAAGCCTCTACAGATACTGTACCAGTCCACATGTGCTCAATAAAGTAACTAGCAAAAGCTAGCTGTGTTCATAATAAGAATTTCTATTTATTAATGAACATAAGATGGTACCAGGGTGGTGAAGATCTGCTGAAAATTGTGAAAAGCGGCATGGAGAATCTGAAGCCACCAGAGCGTTTGAAACTCACAGGAAACATCGACTACAATTGGCAGACTCTTAAACAACAATTCGAACTCTACATTGCAGCCATCGGATTCGGTACGAAGCCAGACGCAAGGAAGATAGCGTTGCTGCTTACGGTTGCAGGCCCACAGGCGATAGATGTATTTAAAACATTTTTTTTAATCCAGTGGAGAACAGAGAAAAATTAGATGTGCTAAAAAAATTTGATGTACATTGCTCTCCCAAAAAGAATGAGACCTATGAAAGATACATCTTCTGTTCTCGGACACAGCAGCAAAATGAGACTTTTGATAGCTTTATAACTGATCTGAAACTGAAAGCACAGACATGTAATTTCTCTGAGCTCAAAGCATCCATGATTCGTGACCAGATTGTGTTTGGTATTCATGATAAAAAAGTCAGGGAACGTCTGTTGAGAGAAACCGAACTAAATTTGGAAAATGCGGTGAAAATATGCCAAGCCAGCGAGCTAGCTCGAAAGCACACGAAGACTTTCAGTGAAATCAATAATGATGCGATTGTAACGAGTGATAATGCTGCTGTCGGTGCTGTGTCCTATAAGGGGAAGAAACATGAGCAGAACAGAAATGAAAAGCAATCGGAGGATGAAATTTTTAATTGTAAACGCTGTGGTTACAAACACCAGTTAAGACAATGCCCAGCGTTTGGAAAAATGTGCACAAAGTGTAATGGAAAGAATCACTTTGCCAAACAATGCTTTTCAAAAGTACAAACTAAGAAAGGGCAACGAGTTAATGTAATTGAGGACACTGATTTAAGTGAGACATTTTTTGTAGGAATGGTGTCATGTGACAATATCAAAAAGGATACAGAAAATGTGCAGCCCTCAGAAATGGACAATGCATAAAGTTAATGCAGTAAAAGAGGACAAATGGATGATCCCACTGCAGGTAAATGGAGCATTAGTTACCTTGAAACTAGACACTGGGGCAAAAGCAAACTTAATCAGTATGAGTGACATTAACAATATGAAAGAAAAGCCCAAAATACAGAAAAAGTCAGTACTACTGAAGGACTATAATGGACAGAAAATAGATAGCTTAGGTGTATGCAGACTTAAAGTGACAGTCAAAGACAAAGTGCATCATCTCATGTTTTCTGTTGTGGCTGAAAGGCTTGATTCACTACTGGGTGACAAAGCTTGTGAGGACTTAGAACTGGTCAAAAGAGTCTACCGTATAAACTGTGCCATAAGCAGACCAGATGACTCGGTGGATTCTGTAGTGAATAATTTCCAGGATGTGTTCAAAGGATTTGGAGTTCTACCATTCACTTACACGATCCAGCTAAAGCAGGATGCTCAGCCAGTGGTACATGCTCCATGAAGAGTTCCAGCACCCCTGCGTGACCAGCTCAAGAATGAACTGGACAGAATGACCACACTAGGAGTCATCAGGAAAGTCGAAGAGCCAACTGACTGGGTTAACTCCATGGTATGTGTAAAGAAAAAGAACAATGATCTAAGAATATGCATGGATCCAAAGGACTTAAATGCAAACATAAAACGTGAACACTACCAGATTCCCAAGCGAGAAGAAATCACCAGTGAAATGTCAGGTGCCAGATACTTTACAAAGCTCGATGCCTCACAAGGATTTTGGCAACTAAAACTGGATGAAGAGAGCACCAAATACTGTACCTTCAACACACCATTTGGCAGGTATTGTTTCCTCAGCATGCCTTTCGGGATAATATCTGCATCTGAAATCTTTCATAGAGCGATGGAACACATAATTGAAGGTTTGGAAGGAGTTCGGGTCTATGTTGATGACATCATCATCTGGGGCGCCACACTGAAAGAACACAATGAGAGACTGACTAAAGTGCTACAGAGCATACGCCGGAATGGACTGAAGCTCAACAAAGCCAAGTGTCAGTTTGGCGTCCAGGAAGTCACTTTCCTAGGAGATAATCTATCTGGTAAAGGAATAGAGCCAGATATGGAAAAAGTAAACGCCATACTCAAAATGCCCCGACCCACTGACAAAAAAGGAGTGCTACGCATCATGGGGATGATAAACTTCATTGGAAAGTTCATTCCTAACTTGTCAGCCAAGACAGCCTGTCTGCGAGACCTGCTACATAAAACAAATGAGTTCGCATGGACAGAAAGACATGAACAAGAGTGGATAAACCTCAAAACAGTGCTGACAACCACACCTGTACTCACCTTCTTTGACCCAACAAAAAGAATCAAAGTGTCAACGGATGCATCAAAAGATGGCCTAGGTGCGGTCTTGCTACAAGCAGAGGGTGAAGATTGGAAGCCTGTTGCCTATGCCTCCAGGTCTATGACTGATACTGAGTGTCGATACGCCCAGATTGAAAAGGAATGTCTAGGCTTGGTAGTTGGACTAGAAAAGTTTCATGGCTACATATATGGACTTCCCACCTTCACAGTTGAGACAGACCACAGCCCTCTGGTTGCCATCATAAAAAAAAACCTGAAGGAGATGTCTCCAAGGATTCAACGACTCATGATGAAGCTGCAAAGATATGACTTTGAACTGATCTACACACCAGGCAAATACATAGTGTTAGCAGATGCACTATCCCGAGCACCCACAATGAGTCATGTGAGCTCTACTGAAGAAGACGTGGATGTTCATGTGAGTATGGTCACTGCTGTGCTGCCCGTGTCAGACACAAAATCAAAGCAAATAGCAGAAGAAACAGTAAAAGATACAGTATTACAAACAGTAATAGAGAACATTCATCATGGTTGGCCAAAAGGTTCCTGTCCAAAATATTTTCACATAAGGTCAGAATTGAGTGTCGCAAGTGGACTATTACTAAAACAGAACAGAATAGTCATTCCACAGGCTCTACGTCAAGACATGCTCAAAAGGATTCATGAGGGACACCTCGGAATTGAAAAATGCATAAGGAGAGCAAGAGACACTGTTTATTGGCCTGGCATAAATAAGGACATTGAGAACATGATAGGCAAATGTGAGACACGTCAGAAACACCAAAACAAACAAGCAAAGGAACCAATGATAGTAGCTGACATACCAACAGCAGCATGGCAAAAGGTTGGTATGGACCTTTTTCATTTAAATGGTAAAGACTATCTAATAGTGATTGACTACTATTCTAACTATCCTGAGATGGCGCTGCTCTCAAGCACCACAGCAAGCAGTGTCATAATGCATGTGAAATCCATCTTCGCCAGACATGGAATTCCCAGGATTGCCGTTAGCGGCAATGGTCTGTGCTTCAACTGTAAGGAGTGGCAACAGTTTACAGCACATTATGACTTTCAGCACATCACATCCAGTCCTTTGTATGCTCAGTCAAATGGTAAGGCAGAGAAAGGTGTTCAAGTTCTCAAGCAGCTACTGAAGATAGCGACAGAAAGCAAGTCTGATCCTTATCTCGCCCTGCTGAGCTACCGAGCCTCACCTTTAGACTGTGGTTCTTCACCTGCTGAACTACTAATGGGTCGCAAGTTGCGCACCACGCTACCCTGCTGTGCAAAAGAACAGCAAAGTGAGGAACTGAGACAGAGACTTCAACTGTTAAAGCTGAAACAGAAATCATACTATGACAAGTCATCCAAAACTCTAAAACCATTGACAAGGGATGATGTTATCAGGATTGAGGATCCAGATGCATGGAACAGGAAAGCTACAGTTCTTGAGGAAGTAGGACCAAGGTCATACACTGTTAGAACTGAGGAAGGACAGATTCTCAAGAGGAACCGCCGTTCCCTCCTAAAAACACAAGAGACTATTCAAGACCAGATTGATGACAATGCCGCAACTGCATCTTGTCATTCACCGCCAGAACAATCTCATGAAGACACATCAGACTTACCCGTGTTGAGAAGATCCACACGTGAAGTAAAAAAGCCTGATAGACTTAATCTTTGAGTACAATGTAAAGCTTTGAAAATGTGTTGACTGTTTTGAAAATGTTTATGTTTATAGAGCACTAACAAAAGTGTTACTGATATTTTCTTTATTGTTTTCTTGAAAGTTGATTGATATTGATTTCGTTAAACCTCAAAGAAAGGGGGATGTAATGATCAATAACATGTCATTCTATAGTGGACACTAGATAGAGCCGTAGAGCTGTGTAGAGCTGTATATAAGACTACACTACCCAGCTGTATATATATATTAAGACTACATTACCCACGAGGCACTAGGCCACCCACAAGGCAACAGTCAAGATGGAAGCCTCTACAGATGCTGTACCAGTCCACATGTGCTCAATAAAGTAACTAGCAAAAGCTAGCTGTGTTCATAATAAGAATGTCTATTTATTAATGAACATAAGACCAAGGATGTAGGCCATCAGGTCCAGGGGATTTATCAGCTTTCAGTCCCATTAATTTCTCCGGTACTAATACTAATTTCTTTCAGTTCCTCATTCTTGCTAGGCCCTTGGTACTCCACTATTTCCGGAACATTTTTTGCGTCTTCTTCCGTGAAGAGAGACACTTATTTGTTTAATTTCTCTGCCATTTTCTTATTCCCCATTATAATTTCTCCTGTCTCAGCCTGTAAGGGACCCACATTTACTTTCGCTAATCTTTTCCTTTTTACATGCCTGTAGAAGCTTTTACAGTCTGTTTTTAAGTCTCTCGCTAATTTACTCTCAATCTATTTTCCCTTTCTTTATCAATTTCTTGGTTCGCGAGAGTTGGCAATACTGGGATCGGCCCCCCCCCCCCCCCCACCGCACTGGACCTACCCGCTCTCCTTGGCTGCGGCCTTCTGCTGCAGATTTCCCACCCGACAGGCCTCTAGCTTGTCAATCAGGCTGCCCATGGGTGGGAAACTAATGAAATAAATTTAAAGGAGCAACTGGAGGACATTCAGGAAACCCGTCCTTCGCCTCCGAGATAAAATCCAGACCAAGGTAACTGCAGGAGCAGGCATGTCATCTACGCTACATAAAGATACAAAGCTGGCAACTGGCATTCAGTTAGAGAGTTACACCATTCTACATATTCAGTTGCTGCACATAAACATTACAGGTGTAAGCGGAAACTAGTTTCAGGTTACTGGTTTCCTGTATTGTTGGGTCACATATTACTTGCTTGCTGTGTTAATTCAGACGGAAAATTGTTTTTACTAAAAGCTATTTTACTTGGTTTTTATTTCCAAAATAAAGACTCTGAAACATTCTCTCTTCCTCTTCTATTTCAAGGAAGTTCGAATTTCTACAGGTTTCAAAACAAGTGTTTGCAACGTCTGGAAATCCTCAGTTATCCCACCGAACAAAGGAAATACGGGAAAAGTTCACTTCAATTTCATTATAACCATTATTGAAGCATCATTTCTTCCATTCCTCATTAACAAGCATTTAACCTGCAATTGTGCAACAGGCTGACCATCGATGGAATCTGACCGTCGATGGACTCTGACCGTCGATGGACTCTGACCGTCGATGGAATCTGACCGTCGATGGAATCTGACCGTCGATGGACTCTGACCGTCGATGGAATCTGACCGTCGATGGAATCTGACCGTCGATGGACTCTGACCGTCGATGGACTCTGACCGTCGATGGACTCTGACCGTCGATGGAATCTGACCGTCGATGGACTCTGACCGTCGATGGACTCTGACCGTCGATGGACTCTGACCGTCGATGGACTCTGACCGTCGATGGAATCTGACCGTCGATGGAATCTGACCGTCGATGGACTCTGACCTTCGATGGACTCTGACCTTCGATGGACTCTGACCTTCGATGGACTCTGACCGTCGATGGACTCTGACCGTCGATGGAATCAGACCGTCGATGGACTCTGACCGTCGATGGAATCTGACCGTCGATGGACTCTGACCGTCGATGGACTCTGACCGTCGATGGACTCTGACCGTCGATGGACTCTGACCGTCGATGGACTCTGACCTTCGATGGACTCTGACCGTCGATGGACTCTGACCGTCGATGGAATCAGACCGTCGATGGACTCTGACCGTCGATGGAATCTGACCGTCGACGGACTCTGACCGTCGACGGACTCTGACCGTCGACGGACTCTCACCGTCGACGGAATCTGACCGTCGACGGACTCTCACCGTCGACGGAATCTGACCGTCGACGGACTCTGACCGTCGATGGAATCTGACCGTCGATGGAATCTGACCGTCGATGGACTCTGACCGTCGATGGAATCTGACCGTCGATGGACTCTGACCGTCGATGGACCCTGACCGTCGATGGACCCTGACCGTCGATGGACTCTGACCGTCGATGGACTCTGACCGTCGATGGACTCTGACCGTCGATGGAATCTGGCCCACAGGGTCATTAAACCAGGCCCATGATTCCCTCATTTCCTTTGCATGTTTAATAGTAACATTGGGTCCCACAAACAGAAATGTGATAATGACCAGATAATCTGTTTTTTATGTTGGTTGAGGGATAAATATTGGCCAAGGCACCGGGGATAACTCCCCTGCTCTTCTTCGAAATGGGATCTTTTACGTCCACCTGAGAGAGCAGACGTCTCATCCGAGAGACGGCGCCTCCGACAGTGCGGCACACCCTCAGCACTGCACTGGGAGTGTCAGCCTCCAGGTTGGACATTGCTGAGCCCTGATATAACCAGTTGAACTTTGTGCAGTCTTGGCTGTTGCACCTTTTAATTACAGAAACTATTGCGCATTACATCAGAAGTACTTCACATCTCAGCATTCATAATAGTTCTGAGAGGGCTTTCTCTACAAACGACAGCCGCTGGGTCTGAATTTAAAAGAATATGTTGAATTATTTGGTCAATGCCCAGTGTGGAAGCTATATGAAATTTCAGTTTAAAGTGCATTTTTTTTAGGTGTAATTCAGTTTACCTCACTGTAATCTAATGCAGCTACATCTGTTGACTAATTTAAAATTAATTTCAAGAACTCTTAGAAGTGGTTTCTGTGTTCAATATTGATCAAGTAATTGAAAATATTTAAATCAGTTGTTTGCAGCCAAGAACTTCAGCGGCAAATGCCTGGCTTTTAATAGCAGCGTGTGATTCAATCATTTAAAATATGAATTCTGTGTAACCTTCTGTCTTGAGCTGCACTGTATTTTGCCTTTAACATGTTTGGGTATTGACAGAACAGAGATTTGTGTGAAGCAACTCTTCAGCTGAAATGGCCTACATCAGACGTGTAAATTGCCCTTTGCTGCATAATATTGAACCATTACAAGCGCAGGGCGTAGGACCGATACACCAGCGCTGCCCGGCGCCAGCGCGCCCCGCCCACCCGATGCCCACATGTTGCTAGCGCGCCCCGCCCACCAACGCACCCTGCCTGCCCGGTGCACCCGCCCCCGCCGCCAGTGAATCCTGTCTATTTGGCTGTACTCTTTTTCTTGTATAGTTTGAACTGCTTTTTAACTAAGCAATGAGCATTTGAACTATTGTGGTTGCCTTTTTTTGCTTAAAATGTTCTTCGGAAATGCACAATGAATAGTTATTAGAGTTTATAGAGAGAACTGTTTCCTTTCACTCATCTCACTATGCCCCATACTCTACAATTTCCTTGACTATTTCTAGAAAGGAAGAATTTACATTTATCTAGTGTCTTACATGACCCCATGTGTTTTCAACATTTTCTGTTTTTATTTCCAGTAAATATTTGAGTTCTGTTAAAATGGGATTTCAAAAAACCTGTTTCAAATTATGAAAGTAAAGTTTTAAATTTTGGAATTGCACCTTTAGTTGGAATTCCACAAGTACTCTCATCTACTGGGCATCTTTGTTGAAGATGAAGCCATCCGTATGTTGATTCATAGAATTGTAGGATAATAGAAACTCACAGCACAGAAGGAGGCCATTCGGCCCGCCGTGCCTGTGCTGGCTCTGTGAAAGAGCAGTGGTGCTCAGTCCCACACCCCTGGTTTTTGTCCGTAGCCCTGTAGGTTCCTCATCCTCAACTACCTGTCCATTGCCCTTTTAAAATGATTTATGGAATCTGCTTCCACCATATTTTCAGATAGAGTTTTCCAGATCCCAACAATTCTCTGAGTGAAAAAGAAATTTCATCTTCCATCTAGATCTTTTGCCGATTATTTTAAATCTACAACCTCTGGTATTGACCCACTCACCAGAGAGAATATTATTTCCCTATCTACTCTATCAAAACCTCTCATCATCTTGAAAACCTCCATTGGGTCACCTTTTAACCTTCTCTGTTCCAAGGAAAACAATCCTAACTTTTCCAACCTCTCCTCATAACTGAAGTCCCTCATCCTGGTTAACATCCTGGTAAACCTCCTCTGTACTCTTTCAAATGCCTTTACATCTTTCCTGAAGTGTGGTCCCCAGAATTGTCCACAATACTCCAGTTGAGGCCTAACCAGTGATTTATAAAGTTCTAGCATAATTACTTTGCCTTTATATTCTATTCCTCTATTTAAAAACCCAAGTAACCATATGTGCTTTTAACTACCTTATCAACTTGCCCTGTCGCCTTTAAGGATTTGTGGATATGGACACCGAGTTCTCTCTGCTCATCTACACGTTTCAGAATCATGCCATTTATAGTAAACTATCTTTCCATATTAGTCCTCCCAAAGTGCATCACTTCACACTTCTCCGCACTGAACTCCATCTGCTGCGCTTCTGCCCATTTCTCCTGTCTGTGTCATCGTGAAGTCTACAACAATCCTCATCACTATCTACTTCTTTGCCAATTTTCATCTCATCTACAAACTTTATAATGCTGCTCCCTACACCTGAGTATAGGTTGTTTATAAAAATTGAAAAGAGTAATGGGCCCAAAACTAATCCTTGGAACACACCACTGGAACCCACCACCCAGTCTGAAAAATACCAATTTCAGACATCGGCTTATTAACTCAAAAAGCGTTGTTTTGATGAACTTTCACCCACCATCGTATGCTGATTTTATTTTCCCGGATTTTTGATACTTTACAGCAAATGGGATATGCTAAGAGTGGCAGCTTGTGTTGGCATTCTGACACACTGCGCCGTGGAATGGTAGGACCACAGCTTTCTGCTGGTGATTTACCCAATCGCTAAACTCACAAGCATATCCTTGCACCCGGGGAAGATGCTAATGGCAGCTGGATGTTTCCACAGGAGGAAAGGTCACTAGAACAATCGCCTCAGGCCACCCTTTGACACTTACACCTGGAATTTGTGCAAGAGTTTTCCCAATCTACTGCCAGAACGTTGACGGATGATCTGCGCTGAAGCCCTGGAGAAACTGCAAAAGTGGCTGATCTTCCGGCGGGTGATGGAAGAACCCAATGAAAATTCTCTCCCTTCAAATGGCTGGCTGAAGATCTAGAATCTTCTCGAGCACGAGGTGGTGGCACCGTAAAGAATTGAGGGGAGGTGGCAAAAACAGGGAAAAATACAATTGCAGTTAACGTGATAGTTGGGCCATAATCCTAATTTCACAACATTTAAGTGACTCCCTCAAATTATCCTTTTATTTAAAAAACACCAAGCATCATCCTGCAGGTGGGAAGGTGAGACACTTAAACCGCAGTAATGTTGCATTTTGACTGTCAATACAAATCCAATTTGAAATGGAGTCAGCTTATCTGTGCCAGTTCTCCCTTCTCCCAGTTGCTCCCAACTTGTTCCTGTGGGGACACTCTATCCAGTGACCTTGTTCCTGTGGGGACACTCTATCCAGTGACCTTGTTCCTGTGGGGACACACTATCCAGTGACCTTGTTCCTGTGGGGACACTCTATCCAGTGACCTTGTTCCTGTGGGGACACTCTATCCAGTGACCTTGTGCCTGTGGGGACACTCTATCCAGTGACCTTGTTCCTGTGGGGACACTCTATCCAGTGACCTTGTGCCTGTGGGGACACTCTATCCAGTGACCTTGTTCCTGTGGGGACACTCTATCCAGTGACCTTGTTCCTGTGGGGACACTATCCAGTGACCTCGTGCCTGTGGGGACACTCTATCCAGGGACCTTGTGCCTGTGGGGACACTCTATCCAGTGACCTTGTTCCTGTGGGGACACTCTATCCAGTGACCTTGTTCCTGTGGGGAAACTCTATCCAGTGACCTTGTTCCTGTGGGGACACTCTATCCAGTGATCTTGTTCCTGTGGGGACACTCTATCCAGTGACCTTGTTCCTGTGGGGACACTCTATCCAGTGACCTTGTTCCTGTGGGGACACTCTATCCAGTGACCTTGTGCCTGTGGGGACACTCTATCCAGTGACCTTGCTCCTGTGGGGACACTATCCAGTGACCTTGTTCCTGTGGGGACACTCTATCCAGTGACCTTGTGCCTGTGGAGACACTCTATCCAGTGACCTTGTTCCTGTGGGGACACTCTATCCAGTGACCTTGTTCCTGTGGGGACACTCTATCCAAAGACTTTGTTCCTGTGGGGACACTCTATCCAGTGACCTTGTTCCTGTGGGGACACTCTATCCAGTGACCTTGTTCCTGTGGGGACACTCTATCCAGTGACCTTGTTCCTGTGGGGACACTCTATCCAGTGACCTTGCTCCTGTGGGGACACTCTATCCAGTGACCTTGTTCCTGTGGAGACACTCTATCCAGTGACCTTGTTCCCGTGGGGACACTCTATCCAGTGACCTTGTTCCTGTGGGGACACTCTATCCAGTGACCTTGTGCCTGTGGGGACACTCTATCCAGTGACCTTGTTCCTGTGGGGACACTCTATCCAGTGACCTTGTGCCTGTGGGGACACTCTATCCAGTGACCTTGTTCCTGTGGGGACACTCTATCCAGTGACCTTGTTCCTGTGGGGACACTATCCAGTGACCTCGTGCCTGTGGGGACACTCTATCCAGGGACCTTGTGCCTATGGGGACACTCTATCCAGTGACCTTGTTCCTGTGGGGACACTCTATCCAGTGACCTTGTTCCTGTGGGGACACTCTATCCAGTGACCTTGTTCCTGTGGGGACACTCTATCCAGTGACCTTGTTCCTGTGGGGACACTCTATCCAGTGACCTTGTACCTGTGGGGACACTCTATCCAGTGACCTTGTTCCCGTGGGGACACTCTATCCAGTGATCTTGTTCCCGTGGGGACACTCTATCCAGTGACCTTGTTCCTGTGGGGACACTCTATCCAGTGACCATGTTCCTGTGGGGACACTCTATCCAGTGACCTTGTTCCTGTGGGGACACTCTATCCAGTGACCTTGTTCCTGTGGGGAAACTCTATCCAGTGACCTTGTTCCTGTGGGGACACTCTATCCAGTGATCTTGTTCCTGTGGGGACACTCTATCCAGTGACCTTGTTCCTGTGGGGACACTCTATCCAGTGACCTTGTTCCTGTGGGGACAGTCTATCCAGTGACCTTGTTCCTGTGGGGACACTCTATCCAGTGACCTTGTTCCTGTGGGGACACTCTATCCAGTGACCTTGTGCCTGTGGGGACACTCTATCCAGTGACCTTGCTCCTGTGGGGACACTATCCAGTGACCTTGTTCCTGTGGGGACACTCTATCCAGTGACCTTGTGCCTGTGGAGACACTCTATCCAGTGACCTTGTTCCTGTGGGGACACTCTATCCAGTGACCTTGTTCCTGTGGGGACACTCTATCCAAAGACTTTGTTCCTGTGGGGACACTCTATCCAGTGACCTTGTTCCTGTGGGGACACTCTATCCAGTGACCTTGTTCCTGTGGGGACACTCTATCCAGTGACCTTGTTCCTGTGGGGACACTCTATCCAGTGACCTTGCTCCTGTGGGGACACTCTATCCAGTGACCTTGTTCCTGTGGAGACACTCTATCCAGTGACTTTGTTCCTGTGGCGACACTCTATCCAGTGACCTTGTTCCTGTGGGGACACTCTATCCAGTGACATTGTGCCTGTGGGGACACTCTATCCAGTGACCTTGTTCCTGTGGGGACACTCTATCCAGTGACCTTGTGCCTGTGGGGACACTCTATCCAGTGACCTTGTTTCTGTGGGGACACTCTATCCAGTGACCTTGTGCCTGTGGGGACACTCTATCCAGTGACCTTGTGCCTGTGGGGGGACACTATCCAGTGACCTTGTTCCTGTGGGGACACTCTATCCAGTGACTTTGTTCCTGTGGCGACACTCTATCCAGTGACCTTGTTCCTGTGGGGACACTCTATCCAGTGACCTTGTTCCTGTGGCGACACTCTATCCAGTGACCTTGTTCCTGTGGGGACACTCTATCCAGTGACCTTGTTCCTGTGGGGACACGCTATCCAGTGACCTTGCTCCTGTGGGGACACTCTATCCAGTGACCTTGTTCCTGTGGGGACACTCTATCCAGTGACCTTGTGCCTGTGGAGACACTCTATCCAGTGACCTTGTTCCTGTGGGGACACTCTATCCAGTGACCTTGTTCCTGTGGGGACACTCTATCCAGTGACGTTGTGCCTGTGGGGACACTCTATCCAGTGACCTTATTCCTGTGGGGACACTCTATCCAGTGACCTTGTTCCTGTGGGGACACTATCCAGTGACCTTGTTCTTGTGGGGACACTCTATCCAGTGACCTTGTTCCTGTGGGGACACTCTATCCAGTGACCTTGTTCCTGTGGAGACACTCTATCCAGTGACTTTGTTCCTGTGGGGACACTCTATCCAGTGACCTTGTTCCTGTGGGGACACTCTATCCAGTGACCTTGTTCCTGTGGGGACACTCTATCCAGTGACTTTGTTCCTGTGGCGACACTCTATCCAGTGACCTTGTTCCTGTGGGGACACTCTATCCAGTGACCTTGTTCCTGTGGGGACACTCTATCCAGTGACCTTGTGCCTGTGGGGACACGCTATCCAGTGACCTTGCTCCTGTGGGGACACTCTATCCAGTGACCTTGTGCCTGTGGAGACACTCTATCCAGTGACCTTGTTCCTGTGGGGACACTCTATCCAGTGACCTTGTTCCTGTGGGGACACTCTATCCAGTGACCTTGTTCCTGTGGGGACACTCTATCCAGTGACCTTGTGCCTGTGGAGACACTCTATCCAGTGACCTTGTTCCTGTGGGGACACTCTATCCAGTGACCTTGTTCCTGTGGGGACACTCTATCCAGTGACCTTGTGCCTGTGGAGACACTCTATCCAGTGACCTTGTTCCTGTGGGGACACTCTATCCAGTGACCTTGTTCCTGTGGGGACACTCTATCCAGTGACCTTGTTCCTGTGGGGACACTCTATCCAGTGACCTTGTGCCTGTGGAGACACTCTATCCAGTGACCTTGTTCCTGTGGGGACACTCTATCCAGTGACCTTGTTCCTGTGGGGACACTCTATCCAGTGACCTTGTGCCTGTGGAGACACTCTATCCAGTGACCTTGTTCCTGTGGAGACACTCTATCCAGTGACTTTGTTCCTGTGGGGACACTCTATCCAGTGACCTTGTTCCTGTGGGGACACTCTATCCAGTGACCTTGTTCCTGTGGGGACACTCTATCCAGTGACTTTGTTCCTGTGGCGACACTCTATCCAGTGACCTTGTTCCTGTGGGGACACTCTATCCAGTGACCTTGTTCCTGTGGGGACACTCTATCCAGTGACCTTGTGCCTGTGGGGACACGCTATCCAGTGACCTTGCTCCTGTGGGGACACTCTATCCAGTGACCTTGTGCCTGTGGAGACACTCTATCCAGTGACCTTGTTCCTGTGGGGACACTCTATCCAGTGACCTTGTTCCTGTGGGGACACTCTATCCAGTGACCTTGTTCCTGTGGGGACACTCTATCCAGTGACCTTGTGCCTGTGGAGACACTCTATCCAGTGACCTTGTTCCTGTGGGGACACTCTATCCAGTGACCTTGTTCCTGTGGGGACACTCTATCCAGTGACCTTGTGCCTGTGGAGACACTCTATCCAGTGACCTTGTTCCTGTGGGGACACTCTATCCAGTGACCTTGTTCCTGTGGGGACACTCTATCCAGTGACCTTGTGCCTGTGGGGACAGTCTATCCAGTGACCTTGTTCCTGTGGGGACACTCTATCCAGTGACCTTGTTCCTGTGGGGACACTCTATCCAGTGACCTTGTTCCTGTGGAGTAACTCTATCCAGTGACCTTGTTCCTGTGGGGACACTCTATCCAGTGACCTTGTGTCTGTGGAGACACTCTATCCAGTGACCATGTTCCTGTGGGGACACTCTATCCAGTGACCTTGTGTCTGTGGAGACACTCTATCCAGTGACCATGTTCCTGTGGGGACACTCTATCCAGTGACCTTGTTCCCGTGGGGACACTCTATCCAGTGATCTTGTTCCCGTGGGGACACTCTATCCAGTGACCTTGTGCCTGTGGGGACACTCTATCCAGTGACCTTGTTCCTGTGGGGACACTCTATCCAGTGACCTTGTTCCTGTGGGGACACTCTATCCAGTGACCTTGTTCCTGTGGGGACACTCTATCCAGTGACCTTGTTCCTGTGAAGACACTCTATCCAGTGACCTTGTGCCTGTGGGGACACTCTATCCAGGGACCTTGTTCCTGTGGGGACACTCTATCCAGTGACCTTGTTCCTGTGGGGACACGCTATCCAGTGACCTTGTTCCTGTGGGGACACTCTATCCAGTGACCTTGTACCTGTGGGGACACTCTATCCAGTGACCTTGTGCCTGTGGGGACACTCTATCCAGTGACCTTGTTCCTGTGGGGACACGCTATCCAGTGACCTTGTTCCTATGGGGACACTCTATCCAGTGACCTTGTGCCTGTGGGGACACTCTATCCAGTGACCTTGTTCCTGTGGGGACACTCTATCCAGTGCCCTTGTTTCTGTGGGGACACTCTATCCAGTGACCTTGTGCCTGTGGGGACACTCTATCCAGTGACCTTGTGCCTATGGGGACACTCTATCCAGTGACCTTGTTCCTGTGGGGACACTCTATCCAGTGACCTTGTTCCTGTGGGGACACTCTATCCAGTGACCTTGTTTCTGTGGGGACACGCTCTCCAGGGACCTGGTGGAAAACCGACAAAAAAAATACCCCATTGTGGCAAGTGAGTTAAGTCTACAAGTTAAGTAGCCAGGCAACTAGCTTCTGTTTGGGAATCAAATGCTTAGCTAATTGAACTACCCAACCATACTAATCAAATTGTTAATCTTTTAAATGGATGTATTGGAATCTATACATGGGTCGGCCTATGGCAATCAACCACAAACTGTTACCTGAGAGCGAACAGGTGTAAACTCCACTGAACATTGCTTCTATTCATTATTGATGCTGTTGGAATCTTCGAATCATGCAGCATAGAAGGAGGCCATTTGGCCCAAAGAGCTCTCCAATTAGTCCCACTCTTCCCTGCTCTTTCTCCATAGCACTGCCAATTTTTCCTTTTCAAGTATTAATCCAATTCCCTTTTGAAAATTGAATCCGCTTCTCCCGCCCTTTCAGGCAGCGTGTTCCAGATCACAACAACTCGCTGCATAATTTTTTTCCTCCTGCCGCCTCTGATTCTTTTGCCAATCACCTTAAATCTGTGTCCTCTCGTTACCGACCCTTCTGCCACTGGAAACAGTTTCTCCTTATTTACTCTTATCAGAACCATTCGTGATTTTGAACACCTCTATCAAATCTCCACTTAAGCTTCTCTGCTCTAAGGAGAACAATCCCAGCTTCTCCAGTCTCTCCATGTAACTGAAGTCCCTCATCCCTGGAACCATTCCAGTAAATCTCCTCTGCACCCTCTCCAAGGCCTTGACATCCTTCCTAAAGTGTGGTGCCCAGAACTGGCCACAATATTCCAGCTGGGGCCTAACCAGTGATTTATAAAGGTTTAGCACAACTCCCTTGCTTCTGTACTCGACGCCTCTATTTATAAAGCTCAGGATCCTGTTTGCCTTTTTAACAGAACTTTTTTATTTTACCAGCAGCAGCATTAAAATCACCTAGGCAGTAAATGTTTACCAGTATTTTAAGAGAATAATTGAAGAAAAAAGTAAAGTAGAGAAAAACATTGAATACGTTTTAGATTATTTAAAATTCTTCATGTCTCTTCTACATAAATCGTAGGTTTGACCTTGTAAAACTGTATCTGCTTCTTTAAGAATTTGTATTGGAAATCCGTTAGCTACTTCTGGAGTGCTGTGTTTGAGTCTGTATTGAGTTTGGCTCCCTCGCACATCACCTGTACCATCACTGCCCAATCAAATTCTTCTATCGCCTGTTGAAGTTAGTTCAGCCGCGCTGTGCCTACACAGTTGCTGTGAGCTTTCAGACACTTCCATTACTTTATTATTCTGATGGTACAGTAAACATTAGTATAACTCTCTGCATCATATTACATCAGAGAATCTTGGCAATTAATCTTTAATCCCAGGGAAACAATCAATGTGTATGTTTGAAATTTTGCATTTCCCAAATTGGATGGGCACAATTAGAGTCTCAGCTGCCTAGGGCTGTAACCCATAGCAAAAACTGAGCACCCACTGCTGTGCCTTTCAAAACGGAAATAGAAAGGAATGAGCAAAATGCCTCATTGAGATTACACAGCCTTTAGTATTCATGCCAAACCCAGCATGTTGAATCCCCTGGTGATTCCACTTGGTACCTTCCCAAGAAGAGGAAGAGGTGGCGGTCAGATCCTCCTACTCGATAGAAAAAGCTACAGCTTGTTTAAAGCGGAATAACTCTGGCTCCATCCTGCTGTGGCTCAGTGGGTAGCACACTCGCCTCTGAGTAAGAAAGTTGTGGGTTCAAGTCCCGCTCCAGGGACTCGAGCACAATAAAGCTAGGCTGATATTCCAGTGCAGTGCTGAGGGAGTGTTGCACTGTCAGAGGTGCCGTCTTTCAGATGAGACGTTAAACCGAGGCCCTGTCTGCTTTCTCAGGTGGATGCAAAAGATCCCATGGCACTATTTTGATGAAGATTAGGCGAGTTATCCCTGGTGTCCTGGGGCCAATATTTCTCCCTCAATCAACATAACAAAAAAAAAACAGATTATCTGGTCATTATCACATTGCTGTTTGTGGGAGATTGCTGTTTGTGGGAGCTTGCTGTGCGCAAATTGGCTGCCACGTTTCCCAGATTACAACAGTGACTCCACTTCAAAAGCACTTCATTGGCTGTAAAGCGCTTTGAGATGTCTGGTGGTCGTGAAAGGCGCTATATAAATGCAAGTCTTTCTTTTCCTGTGGAATCATAAGGCAGCTTGAAGTCAGAAAGGAAATAGGAAGGCAGATTTATAAAAGGCAACTCAACATTTATGTCTTTGTTAGGATTGGTTACTATTGGAAAGCCAAGTCTATGGGCAACAAAACCAATACTTGGGAGGAGCTGAGCAAAAGATTACACTAATAAGTCTGTTATACCACAGTTTGTTTATTGATGCAATGTAGTTCTTGAGCTGCATGCTCGAATGTGAGTTTGAGATCGCTGCTTTGATTGCAGTCTTAATTTTGGCAGGTGGACCAGCCTGGTGAGGTAGGATAGCAAAATACTGCGGATGCTGGAAATCCGAAATAACAACAGAAAATGCTGGAAAAACTCAGCAGGCCAGGCAACATCCGTGGAGAGAGAAATAGAGTCAACGTTTCAGGTCGAAACCCTTCGTCAAGACTGAAAAAGCACAGGAAATGAAACCGATTAAAAGGCCAGTTTGGGGGCTGGGAAATGGGGATGAAAGAACAAAAGAGAAGTGAAGAGACATTAAGAGGTATTCAAAACCAGACGAGATGGTGATCGGACTAGTGGAGACAAAAGACGGCTCTAGATTAGGTGTGAAATGCGCTGGCAGAATGGGAGACAGCTGCCATGTGGGAGTAGTTTGGCAGAGCTTGGGCCTCTGGTGGCAGTGTAATTGTGAAAAAATCCTCAACTTTGAGTTGCCATTATTAAAGTAGGTAATTTAAAAATGCGTACTTCAGCCTTTGTTTTGCCCTGATTTGAGAATGTATAGAGCTGGTATTATAATTTGCTGTCAGTTCACATTCATTTCAAGTTTGAACTGGTGTGAAATTGGGGGCGGGACTGCTGCCTTCCGGGTTCTAGTCCCGCCCCCAGCGACGTCTGACGAACAGACGCTATTTTGCCCTGATTGGCCTTGTTAAGCCCGCCCTGCGGGCTTGCTGGCCAATTAAGGGAAAGCCGGTGTCAGATGGCGTCAGTTGATGACACTCCATCTGCTGGTTTTCTTAAAGGCATATGCACTGCACTTGTTTGACAGATGATTTGACAGTGTTTGACAACATTGAGGTGCTGTCAAACACTGACAATCACTGTACACAAGTGAGCCC
Source organism: Somniosus microcephalus (assembly GCF_052327205.1). Classification (NCBI taxonomy): domain Eukaryota; kingdom Metazoa; phylum Chordata; class Chondrichthyes; order Squaliformes; family Somniosidae; genus Somniosus; species Somniosus microcephalus. The sequence goes on from NC_140993.1 coordinate 277,948,143, forward strand.
TTGCATCCAGGCTCTTCAATTACTCTCTCCTTAGGATAAAACAGATGGCAGCTGCAGCTGAGATTGCAGAAGCGATCTGTCACTTCTCCCGATGAGATGAGGCTACACGAACACTTCACAGCTTGTCACCTGCAGAAACATCTAAACACATTAAAAATTACTTTCACAACTTGTCCTGACTTCTGATACTAACCTGTGTCCGATTGCATCCCTCACACCACTTCTGCAGCTGTCATCCAAACACCAATCTAACAACAGACCCACAGCACGCCTCACTTACCCTGGGCGGGATTCCCCGACGTCGGGAAGCCCGCAGCAGCAGCAGTGGAAAATTGGGAACAGCCTCTTAGCTGCCTGTTAACTACCTGTTAAAAGGCAGTTAAGTGGCTATAATCCTCTTCCCGCCGCTAGGAGTCGGGTCCCTGCGCAAATTGGGGACCCGACTCCCGGGAAGATTGTATGGAGGCGGAATGGGAGCGGGTTTGGGACCCGCTCCCATTCTTTTTGACTTTCCCAGCAGTCCCGCCTCCTCAGGGCTGGTAAAATCCAGCCCAAGAGTGGCAGAATTCAGAAAGTTTTGGTGGCTCTTGCTACATGTGGCTTGATTGAGAAAACGTGGCCCAAATCTGAACTGCTGTTCACCTGTACACATTTGACAGTGTCCCAAGAACTCCCTTAGCTACTTTACTAGTAGCTACAGGAAACTTTCTGGTATCCGGCACTGACGGGACCGAGTTGGTGCCGTCCCATTAAAACTGCCGTATAAACCAGCGCTAATGTTAAAACATACGGAGCTTTTCAGCTCCGTGTGAATCAACAAACCCTGTTGCTTAGCAACAGCTTCAAAACAGTCGGCCGCAGCTTAAAAGCGTCTCTGTAGCTAAGCAACAGCTTCAGCTTGACCTTGCAGAGCCTGACTGGAAAAAAAAAAAGCAACGAGAAGTAAAAAAACTTACAGGAAACGGCTCCTGAATTTTGCCGGTAGATTGAGCTTTCCGGACTTTTAACCTCCGGTTAAATGGAAGTTTCCTGTAATTGGCTTTTGGCTCACTTCAGTAAAGAGGGAGAGATTGCTGACAAGCCTGATTGTCTAATGCATTGCCCCGGCATAAACAGTATAAAAAAATGGATTCTACAGGTTACTGTAGATGAATAAAGGGAATTGCTGAACTTAACTAGCACATTTTTGGCACCTTTTCTTCTGTAAGCTTTATGAAGTAACTACTATATTAATGTTGCATACCAGTAGGGTCTTTTGTTGGGGCATTGGTAGAGTAAGACATAGAAACAGCAACTCTTGGCCTGTGGGTAGCATTTGACACGATGGAAACTGATGTCAGCACACAGAAATGCATAGTTTCAGCAGCTATATGTCACAATGCAGCAGATCCCCATGAAGCTCCAGTACTTGCTGCTTAACATGGTGCACGTGCTTTGTTTCCAGGTTAAAGCTATAGTACATAAGCGCAAAGCATATTATATGTGCAGTACTGTGCACTACGAGGTAACCTCGGTTACATTTTCACAGAAGGGACCTTAAGGGCAATTTTGTACATTTTAAACTTTTATACTTGGCATTGCTACCAGTAAGACTATTAGCAGGTTAGTCACTTTATTTTGGCAACAAATGTGTAGATGTGAAATAACCCCTTTACAGCATGGATTCATCCCAAGGGGAATAGATACCACCACAGTTGCTTATTTTGTTGTGTCAAGATTATCTCCAGAAATCCCAGTAGGCATCTTTCTTTGCTTCTTCATGGGATCAAGGGTTATTGGGGCCATTTGGCATTGTGACTTTGCCCGACTATAATTATGTAGACTTTTTGCCCATCTTGCCCTCCATAGATCTGAGTATCTCAGTGAGATCATCCTTCAAAAGACTTATGGCAGTTACTATTTCAGTATTTTTTCTTTTATTTATTCTGACTTGGAGGTGATGGTGTTCCCATGCACCTGCTGCACTTGTCCTAGGTTTGGGCGGTTCTGCCGAAGAAGCCTGCAGTGCATCCTGTAGAGAGTACACACTGCAGCCACAGTCCGCCGGTGGTGGAGGGAGTGGATGTTTAAGGTTGTGGACGGGGTGCCGATCAAGCGGACTCCTTTTCTCACCGTTAAGGACGATTCAGCTGAATTGAACTTGTCTAAAGACCACCCAGTGGAGCGGTCTGAGGGGCTTCTATTTCCAGCAGGAGATGATTGACCTTCTCAGTCAGAGACTGGGGAAGATGCACAGGATATACTGAGAGTAGTTTAGTTTTTTGTCCAGCATTTTCTAAAGCTGCTGCAGTTTGTGTAACGGTGATACTCTACACATGTAGCCTTAAAGTTGGAGTGGGGTCTGTAATGACATCAGCCTCCTTCACTGGAGAGATTCTGTGAATGTGAATGTGGTGTCCTCATTCCAGAGAGTAGTTAACTAACAGCTCTACACATTGGTTCTGTTACTAGCCCTCCCCCATTCCTAATGCAAACCCTTGGGGTCTGCACCAGAAAGGGGGGGCACCTGGACCATGCTAATGAGCTTCGACAGGAAGTTTGGGTGATTGCTGCCTTTGGCCGGTGCAGCGCCCCTCATACTCTGCGCTCTTCTAATGCCGGGTGTGTGGAAAGGACCTCTTGCCTGATTTGGGGTGGTTGTGTATCAAACAGACAGGGCTATTTTCTTCAAGTAAACTTTATTTTAACCCCGACAGTACCATAAACAACAAAAATAAACTAGGTGCTATGGGCAAAACTCTGCAATTTGTCACAGATGAATCAACCCACGTCACTCGCACCTTCTGTTGGAATGTTCAGTGTAGGGTTTGCCCAGTCTTGGGGAAGTGGCTGCATCTCCACCCTCTTGGTCTGGGAAGGATGTGCAGTGTGGAGGGAAAATAAATGCGCAAAACTTATGTTCGCCTTGGCTTAGTTGTCAGCACTCTCACCACTGAATCAGATGGTTGTGGGTTCAAGTTCCGCACTCCAGACACTTGAGCACATAATCTAGGCTGACACTCCAGTGCACTACTTGAGGGAGTGCTGCACTGTTGGCGGCTCCGTCTGCCCTCTCAGATGGATGAAACAGATCCGATGGCACGATTTCAAAAAAGAGTTGGGGAGTTTTCCCCGGTGTCCTGGCCAATACTTGCTCTCAACGAACATCACTAAAACAGATTACCTGGTCATTATCACATTGCTATTTGTGGGAGCTTGCTGTGCGCAAACTGGTTGCTGCTTTCCCTAAATTATAACAGTGACTACACTTCAAAAGTACTCCATTGGCTGTAAAGCGCTTTGGGATGTCCTGAGGACATGAAAGGTGCTATATAAATGCAAATCTTTTGTTTCTGTGCGTCTGTATGAAAGGAATTTAAAAAACCATACTCTATTAGTTTTTGATGGGGAATCACACAATAAGTAGTTTGGTTTTCAGATGGAGACTAAATAAATAATTCAGCTCTCCAGCCTTCCCCCTTGGATGGGAGCGTAGGTCGGCGAATTGCCACTTTAGCCTTGCGGTCCTCTTCTCCGACCTGTGCTCCTGTTGAGCAAGGCTTCTGGCTGGGAGTGCAGAATCACTGAATATGCCCATTAAATGTCTGGTGGAATTCATCCTCCATTGATCTTAAAGGCAAAACTCCACTAGGAGCTGGCAGAGGATGTTGGCCCGGAATTTGCGGTCTGTGGCGAAGCGAAGGCGTTCGTCTCTGGCCCCGAAGTGCGCTTCGCACAAAGACCTCGCGATCTCTGTGTCGAGAACTTCGGGTTTTCCGGCCTTCAATTCAAATCAATGCAGTATAGTGGGGATCCCCTAGTGCGAGCTGCTGTGACATCAACAAGCTGTCTAAGCAGCCAATCAAAACGCAGAATTCTCACAGACAGCGAACACGGAAGTGAGTAAGTGCTTAAAATTCTAACTTTTTAAAAATGTTAAAAACAAAAGATTGGAGCCCTCACATGGGGAATAGGCAAACCTGAAATAAAGATTAACAAACTTTTTTTTAAAATTACATTTACGTTTTTTTTTTAAATTCTTAAAATGTTTCATTTTTATTAAAATAGCTAAATTTATTTTTATTAAAATGCACAAAATTAAAATGAGTTTTTCAGGCCCATAACCTTTGTTTTGCAGTCAGTACACTGTTAAAACCCCAGATACATCTAATCCCTTCGGGTCTAACTTTTAGCAGGGAATTTAACAGCGCACTTACTGCGGAAGAGCCAAAGTATTGGTCAGTTTCCCTGATTTGAGCGATTACGCTGATTTACGGCCCTGTGGCGGGGGGCACAGTGCAGCCGGTGTCGGAGCTGTGAATGACAGACCACAACTTCAGGATTTCCGCATGCGCCAAATCCCAAAGTTGCGGTCAGTTTCAAAGGCGGAATGATGGCGACCGCTGCCAGTTGGCCATAATCCGGAGCGCGCAATCCGCGCCAATGTGTCACAGCATTGGAATTTTTGTCGACCTGTTTTTGAGCAGTCTGTCTTGAAGATGCTCAAAAAAGTTGCTGGTTGCAGCTGCCTACCCTTACTTGGAGGGCTGAGATTTGGTGGAGCAGCACTGTCTTCCGCGATGGTATGTCGGGTGGGGGGGCGGGGGGGGAAGTACTTTTCAATTAGACAGGTCTATATACCTCCTGGGGGACAATTGCTTTGGTACGGGGGATCTGGAGGGTGACAAAGGAAAGTGGGCTTATGCCTCATGTAATCGCTGTCCTCCTCTGATGTCCTTTGTGCGGACCATCTTTTCCCACCCCTCCTCAGCAGCCGATGTTGTTGAAATCTAAACTAGGTCAGTGGAAATGACCTTATTCTTACTATAGTACGTTTCAGTGTCTCAAACATTAATAGGCTACTGAGCTGGCTCAATGAAGGAAATGAATCCAAATAAATTGTAGGATTGCCAGTTGGTTGAGAATAGGGGAGCTTTAGATTACTTGCACTGTTTTAAAACTGCATGAGTGAAGTAACAAGTCAGTTTGTTTTTCAAACTCCTCTTTTGTATACCCCCTGTCGTGTGTGCTGAATGGGCTGCAGTTTCTTGTGGAAGTGAATGAAAGCACGAGATCAACAGTGGACAGATAGCAAATTCTTCTTCGGGTGTTCCACGTGCAGACACTTTACTGGTTAAAACTATGTAGCAGAAGCTAAATTCTCCAATGTTGCTCGAGTGTTTTGTTAGCAAATTCCTAAAGGGGCAAGTAAATGCATTCTCCTGATTTTAATGTGCTGACTCATGGCTGCTCCTTTGAAATGTTAAAGAGACCTTTATTTGGAAAATGGTGTTCGAGTAATCGAATTTTCCTTTATACTGTGACAGTTATATGCCTGTATGCACTTCTCTTCTCGTCATGTTCAGACTACTTTTTATGCAGTAACATGCAGGGGCAGGATACTCCACAGAAGTTACATGAACTTCCCCAGCAGTACCTTGTTCATTAACTCCTTCAGTTCTGTGATGAAGTAAGCACAGCCAATAGATTAACAGATTTGTTTTTTTTTTATATAGCATGAATGTATATAAAAACACAATAGCCATGAAGGAATGGGGTCTGTCCACAAGTGTACTTGTTTAGCAAAATGGTTAACTATCAAATGATAACACTTCACAGAAGTGGAGCAAGGAGCTTTTTTTTTGCTCTTGTGCATGTTGGAAACTTTAAGAAACAAATGTCCTTTGGAGGCAACTTCAAACCGAGTGAATAATGCAAACATTTTAATAAACCAGGTTATAAATGGGTTTCTGCAGAGGAGTTGGCAGGATCGCCTTTAAAATGAGCCTGTCCTTCAGAATGTTATGCAGTGAATAGAACCTTGTTTATGGGCAGAGTAAATGTTTTTACAAGAAATAATTATACTCTCTCCTACTAATGCATAAAAAATGGGGGATTGAATTCAGAAACTCACAGCAAAAAAATGTGCAAAGGTTACTCATTACATAAGGTTTGATTTCACTTAGTAATGTGTGTGTAAGAGTACGAAACACAATTTTTTTTGACTCATCTTAAAATAATAGGATAAATTCAAATTGACAAGGTCGGACGACAGACACAAAATTCTTCATATCAAAACACGCAGCTGAGCAATGTAAGAGGAATGAGAAATATAGCGCTCCTTTTAAGACCTTTAACCTTAAACCAGATGTCATAATTGGTTAGCGTTGTATGTTTTATTAAGGTGGAGGTCAGTAGAGCAGCAGGGAGTTTCCGCTTTAAGGGAAGTTCGGAGGAGGAGAGGAAAGAATGAAAGCATGTCATATATTGGTTCTGCTAGCCACAGAGTCTGAAATGAGAACCAGCGCATTTCCCTAATGAACTGGGCCAATACCTTGGAACTAAGGATTGTTAACTGGTCTTACAATATGGGAAAATAATTTTTGACCCACAAATGTTTTTTGGATACTGCTGTACGAAATACAGGGATCCCTCCCAACCGCGGGGATACGTCCCTGAAAACCCCCGTGGTTAGTAAAACCGCGGTTGGCAAATTCAGTATAAATGTGTATAAACACAATAAAAAAGAATATAAAAAGCATATAAAAAAGCATAAAAATCATGTTATTTACCGTATTCCTAAATTAAAAACCGTGGATATGCGAATTTCACTGCCGCGGTTGGCAAAAATTGTCGCAGAGTGGAAACCGTGTATACGGGAAATCCGCGTATGGCAAAACCGCGGTTGGGGCAGGATTCCTGTACTCTTTTTTTTTAAAAAGACCTTTGCTCCACTTCTGTGAAGTGTCATCATTTGATAATTAACCATTTTGCTAAACAAGTCCACTTGTGGACAGACCCCATTCCTTCATGGTTATTGTGTCCTAATCACCAGTCCTGAGCATTACATGTTCACTTCATGGGTGTCTTCATGCTGACCCGGAAATAGTCACTACTGTTGGTTGCTAATTGTTAAGTGCGCACTTACACATGGACAGCACAGAAGGAGGCCATTCGGCCCATCGTGCCTGCATGAGCTATCCAATTAGTCCCACTCCCTTGTTCTTTCCCCATAGCCTTGCAGAGTTTTCCTTTTCAAATATATCTCCGATTCCCTTTTCACCAGTTTACTTTTTAATAACTGTTGTGAGAATTTTGGAGATTTGGGCAGGATTAGGTTTTTTAGATTTTAAACTTCTTCAAAAATAATAATTGGAAAAAAAGACTTGTATTTATACAGCACCTTTCATGACCACCAGACATCTCAAAGCGCTTTACAGCCAGTGAAGTATTTTTGAAGTGTAGTCACTGTTGCAAAGAGGGAAGAGTTGTGCGGGGCACTTTATTGAGAAAATATATCTTGAGGTCGATATGGGACCCAGTCAACCCCATCTATTTGTGCTTATTTCTTCTTTGCCATTTTTGTCCTGTTTGAATTTTGTGGGCTTGAAGTTTTGGAAAGGGTGGTTCTGGGCACTGTTGTCTCACTCGTGGAGAAATCCTTATTCAGAACACCAAGATCTGTTAATATCTGCAACTTCAGCTAACTGCAAATTAATAGTAACATGGATTTAAATTTAGTACGTATCCCGTACAGTATGCACCTATTTGGCTCCCAAGTACGTGGTTGTAGTGTATGTGCCTTTAAGAGCCCCATGTGTACTGTAATGGAGATGGCAAAAACACTGAATATTTTACATCAGTCTTTACAGTAGAAGACACTACGAATATCCCAACACTGGACAAACAGGGGGCTAAAGGGGGGGAGGAGCTAAACACGATCAAAATCACTAAGGAAGTGGTACTCGGTAAAATAATGGGACTCAAGGCGGATAAATCACCTGGACCTGATGGCTTACATCCTAGGGTCTTGAGGGAAGTGGCGGTAGGGATTGTGGATGCATAATGGTAATAATTTTCCAAAACTCCCTGGACTCGGCAAAGGTCCCGGCAGACTGGAAAACTGCTAATGTAACACCCTTATTTAAAAAGGGCAGTAGACAGAAGGCTGGAAACTATAGACCGGTTAGCCTAACATCTGTGGTAGGTAAAATTTTGGAGTCCATTATTAAGGAGACAGTAACAGGACATTTGGATAATCATAATTTAATAGGACAAAGTCAGCATGGTTTTATGAAGGGGAAGTCATGTTTGACAAATTTGCTGGAGTTCTTTGAGGAAGTAACATATAGGGTGGATAAAGGGGAACCAGTGGACGTAGTGTATTTAGACTTCCAAAAGGCATTTGACAAGGTGCCACACAAAAGATTATTGCTTAAGATAAAAAATCACGGGATTGGGGGTAATATTCTGGCATGGATAGAGGATTGGCTATCTAACAGAAGGCAGAGAGTTGGGATAAATGGTTCATTCTCAGACTGGCAATCAGTAACTAGTGGTGTTCCGCAGGGGTCAGTGCTGGGTCCCCAACTCTTTACAATCTATATTAGCGATTTGGAGGAGGGGACCGAGTGTAACATATCAAAGTTTGCAGATGATACTAAGATGGGAGGGAAAGTAGTGAGTGAGGAGGACATAAAAACCCTGCAAGGGGACATAGACAGGCTAAGTAAGTGGGCAGAGATTTGGCAGATGGAATACAATACTGGAAAGTGTGAGGTTATGCACTTTGGCAGGAAAAATCGTAGAGCAAGTTATTATCTTAATGGCAAGAAACTGGAAAGTACTGAAGTACAAAGGGATCTGGGGGTCCTGGTGCACGAAACTCAAAAGGCTAGTATGCAGGTGCAGCAAGTGATTAAGAAGGCCAATGGAATGTTGGCTTTCATTGCTAGGGGGATAGAATATAAAAATAGGGAGGTATTGCTTCAGTTGTACAAGGTATTGGTGAGACCGCACCTGGAATACTGCATACAGTTTTGGTGTCCATACTTAAGAAAGGACATACTTGCTCTCGAGTCAGTACAAAGAAGGTTCACTCGGTTAATCCCGGGGATGAGGGGATGGACATATGAGGAGAGGTTGAGTAGATTGGGACTCTACTCATTGTAGTTCAGAAGAATGAGAGGTGATCTTATTGAAACATATAAGATTGTGAAGGGGTTGGATCGGGTGGAAGCGGGGAAGATGTTCCTGATGATGGGTGAAACTAGAACTAGGGGGCATAGTCTTAGAATAAGGGGCTGCTCTTTCAAAACTGAGATGAGGAGGAACTACTTCACTCAGAGGGTGGTAGGTCCATGGAATATGCTGCCCCAAAAAGCTGTAGAAGCTACATCATTACATAAATTTAAAACAGAAATAGACAGTTTCCTAGAAGTAAAGGGAATTAAAGGTTACGGGGAGCGGGCAGGAATTTGGACATGAGTCTCGGTTCGGATCGGTCATGGCCCTGTGGGTAGCGGAGCGGGCCCAGGGGCCGTGTAGCCTGATCCTGCTCCTATTTCGTGTGTCTAATTCTGTTAGATTCAGGAGATGGTTCTGTGATAGTGGATTGGCGGTTAGGATCAGATCAGCCATGATCTTATTGAATGGCGGAGCAGGCTCGAGGGGCCGATTGGCCTACTCCTGCTCCTATTTCTTATGTTCTTATGTAATGCCGGTAATGGCCACTCGGGCTATATAAGCCTGTATATTGTGTTGTATCCGTTAGTTCCCCTCCAGACTTTGTTTAGTAAACACCTATGAAACCAACTCCTGTCTTCAGTGTCTCTATCAACACACAGACACAACAGTGGCGACAAATTGGAAACGGACTTGCCTGCAATTCGGCAGCACCTCAAGGACATCGATTCCTCTGGCGTCCAAAGTTGAAGAAAATTCAAGAAAAAGAAAGGGCTGTGGTTTCACCAGCTAGCCGAGCTGGTGGCAGGTACTGCAATAATCCTTCCTGGGCATCGGGCTGGGGCTCCAGCGGCTGGCTCTACAGCTGGGCCAAGCAGCGAAAGCGGAGGCAAGCAGTAACAGACGGGGAGGGAGCACTCTGGAGACGGCCGGCGCTGCAAGCAGGTCGGCGTTCAGACCTAGAGAGAGATTCCGGCGGGAACGAGTCTCCAACTGTAAATAAATAAATAAAAAGAACGGGAACCGCGGGAAACAGCGTTGTCATCGGCAGCAGCGGCGGGGAAGCGCGGGAAGCGCCATATCTTTTCTGCAGAAAAGAAAGAAAAGTGCGGGAAGCGCCATTTTATTTCTAGGATGCCTAAGTCTGGCAATATTGATGCTTTTGATAACGAGATAGAGGATTGGACCACATATGTGGAAAGAGTGGAGGTATATTGCACCGCAAATGGAATAGAAGATGAAAAAAAAGCTTCAGTACTGCTAAATCTAATGGGCGCAAAGACATACGGGCTGTTACAAAATGTAATCACTCCAGCCAAACCAAAGGACAAGAATTTTAAAGAAATTGTTGGTACCCTACAGGAGCACTTATACCCAACACTGCTGCTGATAGCGGAACGATTCAAATTCTTCAAGAGAAATCAACACAAGAATGAAAGTAACGCTGATTACCTCACCGAATTAAGAAAGCTATCAAAACACTGCCAATTCGGGGCAGGACTAGCAGATTATCTTCGAGACAAATTCGTCTGCGGTCTCTTAAGTGAAGGAACACAGAAAAGGCTGCTTTCTGAAAAAGATTTAACACTGGACAAGGCTTTCAGTATGGCTGTATCATACGAAGCAGCCGCAAGAGGAGCTGCAGAGATACAACAAAAGACACAGGACTTCGGCACCCATGAAATGACACAGGGTTTCGAGAGATGTTATCGCTGCGGCAGATCCATCCATGACCAGAGGGACTGCTAGTTCAAGGACAAAGCATGCAGGCAATGCGGAAAGATTGGACACATTGCACGGGTATGCCGATCTGGACAAAAAAAATCCACAGACAGGAAAAAAAAAATCAATAATGGAAAGTACAGAAAGGTACAAATGATGACGGACAGTAGCTCCAAAGACCAGAAGAGCGATAGCGACTCCGAAAACAAGAGACTTAGCTGTCTCAAATTACATAATGTAATTGCCAAAGATGATTACCAGACCATTTGGGTTACCCTCATGATAGCAGGGTCCCCAGTTAAAATGGAGCTAGATACAGGATCAGCTCTGACCGTCATAAATCGACAGGATTACGAGCGGCTATTTCCGCATATACCTTTAAAAGACATCCATTATCTTGAAAACATATACGGGGCAGAAAGTATACCCCAAAGGAAAAATAAGGGTGCCTGTTGTATACAACGGCAAGGAAATACAAAAGTTGTATTTATACATTCTACAGGATGGTGGTCCACCGCTGTTGGGACGTGAATGGATCAGGAAAATACGTTTAGACTGGCACTCCATTCAGGCACTGACGGTGACCAGTAAGAAAAAAAACGATGATGACGTCATACCTGAACGATTAAAAGACATCTTGGCCAACGCCAAAGAAGTGTTTCAAGAGAAACTAGGAACCTTGAAAGGCATCACCGCCTCAATAAAAGTGGAAGATGCAGCAATTCCCAATTTTTTAAGGCAAGACCGGTGCCATACGCAATTCGTCCAGCAGTCGAGGCAGAGCTGGAGAATTTGGAAAAGGCAGGCGTATTATCCAAAATAGATTGGAGCGAGTGGGCAACACCCATCATTCCAGTCATGAAGAAAGCATTGAATAATGATAAATCTGAAGAACAGAGAAAAATTCGCATCTGTGGAGATTTCAAGGTGACTGTAAACCCGGTCCTTTACACGGTACAGTATCCTCTTCCGAGGATAGAAGATATTTTCGCCTCACTATCCGGAGGGAAACGTTTCACCAAAATTGACTTGGCACAGGCATACCTACAGATGGTGGTTGAAGAGGCCTCTAAAAAAATATCTCAGGATAAATACACACAAAGGTCTGTACCAGTATAATCGACTGGTTTTCGGAGTAGCATCCGCTCCAGCTATCTGGCAAAGAGCTATGGAGCAAGTCCTCCAAGGGATTCCGGGGACTCAATGCTACCTAGACGACATCCTTGTAACAGGAGAAAAAACGACAACTAGCACCTTGCCAATTTGGAGCAGGTGCTCACTAGGCTGAGAGAACGGGGCCTACAAGCAAATCGGCCCAAGTGCGAATTTTTCCAAAATCAAATATCATATTGTGGCCACATAATTAATAAGGAAGGGTTGCATAAGTCACCTGAAAAAATTGAAGCGGTCATAAAAGCCCCAGCACCTGAAAATGTTTCACAATTAAGGTCGTTCCTGGGATTAATAAATTATCATAAATTTTTACCGAACTTATCAACTCTTCTACACCCTCTTAATGAACTGCTACAAACAGGAGTAATTTGGAAATGGAGCGAAGACTGTAAACGTGCCTTCCATAAATGCAAAGACTTAATCACATCCAAAGAAGTTTTGGCTCATTACAACCCATCACTGCCAATCAGACTGGCGTGCGATGCATCCCCTTACGGCGTAGGAGCAGTATTATCGCATAAGTTCCTTGATGGCTCGGAACGGCCGATAGCTTTTGCGTCACGCTCATTGAACTCAGCTGAGCGTAACTATGCCCAAATCGACAGGGAAGCACTCAGCCTGGTATGGGGAGTGAAGAAATTCAACCATTACCTACACGGACAAAAATTTACCTTGTTGACTGACCATCAACCCCTCATCTCCATATTCAACCCTAAAAAGGGTGTTCCCATTATGACAGCGCAAAGGCTACAGAGGTGGTCCCTTTTTCTAGGGGCACACCAGTACAACATAGAATACAAAGGATCAAAACAGCATGGGAATGCTGACGGGTTATCGCGCCTACCGTTGCCAACGGTAGAAGAAGCACCTACCGTAGACCCAGTGGAGATTTTCCACTCTACCATAGTCGAATGTCTACCAGTAACAAATTCTGCCATTGAAAGAGAAAGTAGAAATGACCCGACTCTCTCACGAGTCTACGATTTAACAGTGAAGGGATGGCCAGCACATGGCGAACCACTGTTGCCAGCATTCTCGCAAAGAAGAGAACAGCTGTCAGTGTGCCGAGGAACCTTGATGTGTGGATCCAGAGTGGTGATTCCACCCAAACTCCAGGATAAAGTTCTAAAGGAGCTTCACGAGGGGCATCTGGGTGGAGTGAAAATGAAGAACCTAGCCAGGGCGTTTGTATGGTGGCCAGGTATCGATGGAGACATCGAAGAAATGACCAAGAGCTGCCTAGGATGCCAGAAGGTCCAAAACGCTCCACCCCAAGCCCCTCTACATCCATGGGAGTGGCCCTCATCTCCCTGGCAAAGGGTACACATTGACTTTGCTGGTCCATTTATGGACTCAATGTTCTTAATCGCAGTTGATGCACACTCCAAGTGGCCGGAGGTAATAAAGATGTCCTCCACCACCACGGAAAAAACCATCACAGTATTAAGGACCATATTTGCCAGGAATGGGCTGCCGGAACAGATCTGTTCTGATAATGGACCGCAATTTGTGTCCGAAGAATTCAGGAAGTTCTTAAAAAACAATGGGGTAAAGCACTACACGTCCGCCCCATACCATCCCGCCACCAATGGATTGGCTGAAAGGTTTGTCCAGACTTTCAAGAAGGCCATAAAGGCCATGGGTAATGAAGACATAAAACTTCAGCACAAGGTGGATAACTTCTTGTTCGCATACAGGAATGCAACACATATGGTCACAAACCAAACTCCTGCCATGATGTTCTTCAATAGAAGCCTAAGATGCCGGCTGGATTTGATCAAGCCCAACATCAGAAGGGACGTGGAGAACCGGCAATTTCAAGGCATGAATGAAAGGCCAACTAGAACCTTCCAGATAGGTCAACAAGTTTTGGTCCGGGACTACCGTACCGAGAAATGGCAGCCTGGAACTATCTGCACACGACTAGGACCGCTGATGTATACCGTGGACATCGGAGAAAGCATAATAAGGCGCCATGCTGACCAAATCATAGAGTCATCCGAAAAGGGACAACCTACACCACAACTCTATACGCCTAACGATGAAGTAGAGATACCCATATCTACCTCCGATCCGGTGATACTGGAACCCGATGAACCCGACACTGGCATTCAAGCCAAATCAGCCTTGCCAAAAGAACCTACTACACCACCAGAAACTACTACACCACCGAGGCGTTATCCGGACCGAGTCAGGAAGCCTCCAGAGAGACTGACTTATAATTAATTAACTGCAGCAATGTGTAGATTATTTTTCTTGTAACATGTAATTAATAATTACTTAAAATATTATGTACTGGTTGGCTAAAAGGGGAGGAATTGTAGTGTATGTGCCTTTAAGAGCCCCATGTGTACTGTAATGCTGGTAATGGCCACTCGGGCTATATAAGCCTGTATATTGTGTTGTATCAGTTAGTTCCCCTCCAGACTTTGTTTAGTAAACACCTATGAAACCAACTCCTGTCTTCAGTGTCTCTATCAACACACAGACACAACAGTAGTGTATCTAGTTTCTCAAGCTACACAAACTGGTCCTTTGACTCTTCAGTCTTGTAGGATGATTTTGCTCATTTGCAGAAGATTTAGACATTATTACAAAAAGAAAATGCAACAATTTTATACAGTGCATCAAATTCCAAGTTCAAACTGCATGACTCAGGGGAGAACCTGGCTTCAAGTGTTTTTCCAACATCATTACTTACATAGCACTTGGCTAGCTCAATGTCTCTTTCTCCTCCCTCCCCCCGGAATGACTTCAAAACAAAACTACTGGGAAGTTTAACAGAACCCTCATGCTTTGTTGCAGTGGTTTTCAAACTTTGTAAAGCACCTGACTGATGCGACGAAAGGTCTGTCTAGATGGTATGTAGCCAGGGGTGGGGAAGATTAGCTCTTAGTTTGAGTCAAAGTGGACAACCCGATGGTTATGGGACAGGAGAAATGCTGATGGTGATTTTTCTTCTGCGCTCCCTGTGTTTGTGTTGTGGGCTCAGTAGGCAGATGACTACATATCAAGATAAGGAATGTAGATGAAAGCACTTGTGTTCTACCAGTGTCAGATGTTTGTGAAATTGTTAAGTTATGCAACCTTGTAGATTTAATTCTGATGGTATCCTTTGAAAGCTATGTTCATATTTAGAAATTTTCCCAATGTTAAGCTAATGCATGTTCTGAACTGGAGCTCGGAATTCCCTTTTTGTTTATATTCCCCCGCCACCCCCGACTCCCCCACCACCCCCCTGCCCACACACACACCTCCCACCGATATCTGCAAGAGATTCTAATGACTGATAATATGCATTCATGTAGCGCCCTTAACGCACTAAAACATCCAAAGGCACTTCACAGGACCGTAATCACACAAACATTTACACTGAGCCAAAGAAGGAGATAAAATAAGTAGGTTTTAATGAGCGGCTTAAAGAAGGAGAGAGAGGTGGCGAGGTCCAGGGAGAGTCTAGACAGCTGAAGTCATGGCCACCAATGGTGGGGTGAAGGAAGTGGGGGATGCACAAAAGGTCAGCATTGGAGGAATGAAGAGTTCGCAGAGGGTTGCAGGGCTTGGAAAGGTTACAGAGATAGGGCAATTTTTCTGTCAATTTCAATTTTAGGATGGAGCAAGATTTACAACAGCAGTACTGAGGGACAAACTGTTAAATCCTGCTTTCTTCTAATCATGCTCATCTGTTCACTTTTGTCCATTTTTTTGTTAAAATAAGCGCACAGGAAAATACGATCCAGCACTTTCCCTCTCAGTCTCACCTTAGTAATCTTGTCTGTGTAACATAGTGATACTGTTGTAGGGACTTCAAACACAGCTTACATTAAAAATAATGGTCCAGTGCTTATCATCTGCCCTCCTGCTGACCTGGAGCCCAACAAGACAGTAAGGGGGAAAATTCAGTATCGCCCTGTTTGGGGCGTCATTATTGGCAGTGCACAAAGTTTAGCGCCTGGCGCTAATTATCGTCTCCAACAGCAAACTTGGCTTTTATCGCCCCTGGAGGTGATTGGAGCGCTAAATCAGGCGCTTCACACCTGTCTTAAGGCGCAAAGGCCGTGGAGCGAGGCACTACCTCAGAACGCTGGCGAAGCAAGGAAGGGCAAATCAAAATGAACCTGCAAAGTGCTGCTCAGTACTCAAAACTCCTTCACACAGCGTTGAATCTCTCCAGAAGTCTCTCTCTCTCTCAGAATGCGTGGTGCAAAAATGTCACCGACAAAAAAAGGCAGGAAACGAAGGCAGGAAACGGTCGCCTTTAAATAGCGCTCCCCCAGTCCCTTTCTGACAGCATAGCACTCCCCTCAACCTGTCGTTGCTAGCAGCAGGCGGTAAGGCAGGGGGTGCCACTCAATATCCAGTCCGGGGCACTAACGGGGCGTTGCATACTCGACTGATGTCACAATCTGCCAGCGCAGGAGATCGTGGCGGTAGTATTTAGCGCCGCCGCAAAATGTCTAGTTAATTTCGTGAGCGGCGCAAACATCGCCGTGCCCGGGCGCTAGATGCTTTGCGCCCCATTAGTGCCATCTTAAGGCACTAACGGGAGGCGCAAACAACTGAATTTTTCCCCCTAAGTCCCAAATAGTTACACCAAAGCCTGCAGAAATTGTTGGAGGCATCTTGGCAGGTGCGACCAAACGGGGCAATGATCGCTCCTTGGCATGCCTCCTTTTGTGCAGTACCATTTTAAGCTGTGATTGGGAGGCTTCTGTTTAACCTTCCAGAATAAGGGTTAGTCAGGCCTTTGAATCTTATAGTAATGCCATGCAGGCAATTTGCTGGCAGGGTCTCCTTTGGGAGACAACATCTGTCAATGGAGGAACATCACCTCTCTGCAGATGTGGGGCTGCAGGTGCTGATGGGAGGCACGGACCAACTCTTGGGCAGCCTGGCAGCCCCACCACAAATCCTCTTCCTCCGAACGCATCAGCTCAGAGGATTTCTGCTGGCGAACCCTTTGATGCCAACGTATGAAGCCAGGGCCAAATAAAACTAAATATAACTGGAACAATGGCTCATGAAATCCTAAGTGCCAACAGGAAAAATATTCCCCCCAAAAAACCCCGAAGGATCTTTTAAAAGACCGGAAACACTTCTCTTCAATATCTGCTGGCTTTTTAATGATCCCTCCTGCCTGGTTTCCATGTGGCAGTGGGGAAAGGGCTGGTTGCAGTAGGACAACGGTACAATCACCGGGGAGTTTGAGCCTCTATGTCCAGTACAGTACTGTCCTTCCCCACTTCCCATTTTGAATAGGTAGATTAAACCCCTGCCAGCTTCAAACCGGATTTTCTTGCACCTTTCCCAGGCCTGAACACAAGACAGCACAAAACCAGTGGGAATCGGGCTGGATGGATTTCTGCTGGACTTCCCAGCCGCTACCATTTGTTTGTGCCAAAACCGGGGCACCGAGCACCCCGCAAAGGACCTCTCGCTTATGGAAAGGAAGGGAAGACCGAGAATTGACCATGCTGACCACCATGCCCGATCTGTCCTCCGGTCAAGCAAGACTTTCCACCAGGAGCTCTAGCTTGTAAAATTTACCCCTTGACCTGATATAATCGAACATCACCTTGGTACCTAGGTGCAATAAGCAGGTGGTGGAAGTGGAATGAGTTTATTGGTTCAATGAACCAGTCACACACCCGCCAGCACTCGTCTGCTGCTGTGTTGTCACGAGGCTTGCTACCAACACACCAGAGGAATAGGCACACTCAAGCCGACACCCTTTAATGGTACCTTTCCTGTGTGATGCTCTTAATTCAAACTACTGTCCTTACTACTACCACCAGTAAAAAGCCATCAGTACTTCAGTTTAAAATTGCTCTCCAGACAGATTACGGGTATTTTAACAGTTGAACTGGGCACCGTACAAACATTTCACCTGTTCATTAAGCACTACTCAAATAATAGTGTATAGTAGCTTCGCCATTGTTTTTTGCTCATTAAAATTAAGAACCAATAAAACTGGAAACTTGGGAGGGCTGCGAATCGGATGCGCCAACCTCCACACCTGATGGTACAATCTGCCCTCCCATTGAACGAGTCTTTGTACCGGGATTCATAACTAGTAAAAACTTAGCCCCAAATCCTGACTTCCTGTTCACGATGACATGGAAGGATGTCTTGTGTGGCAGTATCCTGGTCTACATAGATACATAGAAGATAGGAGCAGGAGTAGGCCCTTCGTGCCTGCTCCGCCATTCGATGAGATCATGGCTGATCCTTTAATTCAGTATCCCGTCCCCGCCTTCTCTCCGTAACCCTTAACCCCTTTTGCCCGTAGAAATATATCTAATTCCCTCTTAAATATATTTAATGAGCTGGCGTACACTGCCCTCTGTGGCAATGAGTTCCACAGGTTCACCACTCTCTGAGTGAAGAAATTCCCCCTCATCTCTGTCCTAAATGGTTTAGCCCTTATCCTTAAATTATGTCCTCTAGTTCTGTTCTCACCCGCCAAGGGAAACATTCCTTCTGCATCCAGTCTGTCTAGACCTGTCAGAATTTTATACACTTCTATGAGGTCCCCTCTCAATCTTCTAAACTCCAGTGTGTACATCCCTAAACTACATAGTCTCTCCTCATAGGTCATTCCCGCCATTCCTGGTATCAGCCTGGTGAATCGCCGCTGCACCCCCTCCATGGCAAGAACATCCTTCCTCAGATGAGGCGACCAAAACTGTACACAGTACTCGAGGTGTGGTCTCACCAGTGCCCTGTACAGCTGCAGCAAGGTATCCCTGTTCCTGTATTCTAACCCTTTTGCTATGAAGGCCAGCATACCGTTTGCCTTCTTGACCGCCTGTTGCACCTGCATGCTCGCCTTCAGTGACTGGTGTACAAGAACACCCAGGTCTCTCTGTACTTCCCCCTCTCCCAATCTATTGCCATTTAAATAAT
This sequence comes from Somniosus microcephalus, assembly GCF_052327205.1. NCBI lineage: Eukaryota > Metazoa > Chordata > Chondrichthyes > Squaliformes > Somniosidae > Somniosus > Somniosus microcephalus. The sequence continues at coordinate 277,966,887 of NC_140993.1, forward strand.
AATTTGCCCTCCCGTTCCTGCACCCAAGGTGGATAACTTCGCACTTGTCCACATTATAGTGCATCTGCCATTTATCCGCCCAATCGCCCAGTCTGTCCAAATCGCTCTGGAGCTTCCTGGTCTCTTCCTCTGAGCCCACCCCCCCTCCTAGTTTAGTGTCGTCTGCAAATTTGGAAATGCTGCATCCGACTCCCTGATCCAGGTCATTAATGTAAATTGTGAACAGCTGGGGGCCCAGGACAGATCCCTGTGGTACCCCACTTGTTACTGCCTGCCATTCAGAAAATGAGCCGTTTATTCCAACTCTCTGTTTTCTATCTGACAGCCAGTTCCCTATCCACGCCAATACTTTCCCCTTTATCCCATGAGCCTCAATTTTCCATGCTAATCTTTTATGTGGGACCTTATCGAAGGCCTTTTGGAAGTCCAGGTACACCACATCTACTGGCTCTCCCCCATCTATTCTACCAGTTACTCCCTCAAAAAATTCCAATAGATTAGTCAAGCACGATTTACCCTTTGTAAATCCATGTTGACTCTGTCCTATCCTGTCCCCATTTGCTAAGTGCTCCGCTATTTCATCCTTAATGATGGACTCCAGCATTTTGCCCACAACTGATGTAAGGCTTACAGGTCTGTAATTACCTGCTTTTTCCCTACCCCCCTTTTTGAATAGTGGGGTAACGTTAGCTACCCTCCAATCCATGGGCACTGTTCCCGAGTCTAATGAATTCTGAAAAATCATCCTTAGTGCATCCGCTATCTCTAGGGCCACCTCCTTCAGTACCCTAGGATGCATGTTATCAGGCCCTGGGGATTTGTCCACCTTCAATCCCTTTAGCTTCCTTAACACCATATCCTTAGAGATATTGATTTGCGTCAGTTCCTCCTTTGCCAATGTCCCTATTTTTCCCGATATCCCAGGGAGGTTTTTTGTGTCTTCCTTCGTAAAGACTGACCCAAAGTATGCATTTAGTTGATCTGCCATTTCCTTATTTCCCATTATATATTCCCCCGTATCTGACTGCAATGGACCAACTTTGGTTTTCACCAGTCTTTTCCTTTTGATATACTTATAAAAGCTTTTGGAGTTAGTTTTTATATTTTCCGCCAGCTTGTTTTCGTAAGCTATTTTGCCCCTCTTGATTATGCCCTTTGCCCTCCTTTGCTCTATCTTAAACTGTTCCCAATCTTCCGCTCTGGCGCTTTTTTTGGCTATTTTATACGCCCTATCTTTGGATTTTATGCTGTCTCTAATTTCCCCTGTTATCCACGGTTGAGTCACCTTTTTAGATTTCCTTTTATGCCAGATTGGTATAAACAATTTTTGCAATTTTGTCATTCTATCTTTAAATGTTTGCCATTGTTTATCTACCTCCAGTCCTCCCAGGAACGTTGTCCAATCAGACCTACTCAGTTCCCGTCTCATGGCATCATAATTCCCCTTGTTTAAATTCAGGACCTTAGTCTCTGAGTCAATTTCTTCGCTCTCCATTTCGAGTGAGAAATCGATCATGTTATGATCGCTCTGACCCAAGGGTCCCCGTACAACAAGATTACTGATTAGTCCCTTCTCATTGCACAGTACCCAGTCCAATATAGCCTGTTCCCGAGTTGGTTCCTCGACATATTGATCCAGATAACCATCCCTTAAACACTCAAGGAATTCCTCCTCCTCATTATTTTTACTGATTAGGCTAGTCCAATCTATATGTAAGTTAAAGTCACCTATGATGACAGCTGTGCTCTTATTGCACGCTTCTCTAATTTCCCTCGTGATGCCCTCCCTAACCTCTATTTTACTATTTGGAGGCCTATATACCACTCCTATTAATGTTTTTCGCCCCTCGCTATTTCTTAGCTCCACCCATATAGATTCTGTATTAACTGAGTTAATATCCTTCCTTTCAATTGCATTTATCCCCTTTTTTACTAGCAATGCTACCCCTCCTCCCTTTCTTTTTTGTCGATCCTTCCTAAATACTGAATACCCCTGTATGTTAAGCTCCCAGCCCTGCTCACCCTGCAACCATGTTTCCGTAATCCCAATTAGATCATAATTATTAACCTCTATTTCCACAGCTAATTCATCTACCTTGTTCCTGATGCTTCTCGCATTAAGGTATAAAACCCTCAGGCTTTTTTTATGCTCACATTTTTTATGAATTAGTTTGGCCCTTTGTTTTTTGTTCCTCACCCTTTTACCATTTATTTCTGTCTGCCTTTCACTTTCCTCTATTTCACTACATAGGTTTCTAGCCCCCTGCCATACTAGTTTAAATGCTCCCGAACTGCTTTATCAAAAATTACCCCGAGAACATCAGTTCCATCTCTGCACAGGTGTAGACCGTCCCTTTTGTATAGGTCACACCTACCACAAAACTGGTTCCAATGCCTCAAAAATTTAAAACCCTCCCTCTTACACCACTGCTCAAGCCACGTATTTAGCCTAACTATCCTGTTCTCTGTACTCTTACTAGCACGTGGCACTGGTAGTAATCCAGAGATTACTACCTTCGAGGTCCTACTTTTTAGCTTGGCTCCTAACTCCCTAAATTCTACTTGTAGGACCTCTTCCCTTTTTTTAGCTACGTCGTTGGTACCAACATGTATCACGACAACTGGCTGTTCCCCCTCCCCCTCCAGAATGTTCTGCACCCGCGCCGAGACATCCTTGACCCTTGCACCAGGGAGGCAACATACCATCCTGGAGTCTCGGTCGCGACCACAGAAACCCCTATCTATTCCCCTTACAATCGAATCCCCTATTACTATAGCCCTGCCACTCTTTTTCCCTCCCTTCTTTGCAACAGAGCCTATATGTAAATTGTCACTAAGGCCCTATTGTATTGCACATATAACAAGCAAAAGGACATCTGCCGTGAGCCAGCTACATCAGGTTAGGTGCCATATTTTTCTTGGTCTTCAGCTACTGCATAGAACAAGATTCTCTGAAAAACCATGACATCTCGGTTGTGTGCAAGTGCTTGCGGCTGAACAAAGGCACATGTCTGGAAGGAGAAGGCAATGAATCGCTATTCAAAGGTTGTGCATATAAAAAGTTCAACTTTTAAATGATCACAGATGATCTCTTACCCGAGTTTGATAGTGACTTAACAACTGCGGCTTTTCAATAATATCATTGCTTTATTTCCGATGTGCTGGTAAAGTAGTAATTTCCCCTGGGCTGACAGAAGCTCCATTGTAAGGCAGAGGAGCTCGAAACTTGATGAAGATCTGCTCTTTAACAAACTGATGTTCCCATTTTAATAAACTCCTGTGAGTTGCACTGACATTTTACTCTGTGTTTTGTTTCAGATTAGTTGTCCGGTATTTCTACAGTCTTATTGTTGAATGAATCCTGGTTTTGTTGGTTATTTGTGATTAATATATGGTGTGGAGATGCCGGTGTTGGACTGGGGTGGACAAATGTAAGAAGTCTCACAACACCAGGTTATAGTCCAACAGCTTTATTTGAAATCACAAGCTTTCGGAGCGCTGCGACTTCACCTGACGAAAGCTTGTGATTTCAAATAAAACTGTTGGACTATAACCTGGTGTTGTGTGACTTCTTACATTTGATTAATATATGATTGATCTCCCATGGCTTTGCACATGGGTAGTTAAGGTCAATTTATATTTTTCATGTCAAACAGAGGGGATGGACAGCAGGAGGAGGCAAATGGGGGAGAGGAGAGAAGATGGAGAAGCGGAAAGACAGGGCCAGGGAAGGGGAGTGGGCAAGTGAGTGGGGAGGGGAAGGGCAGAAAAGGAGAGACGGAGAAGTTTGTGGGAGAGGGGGAAGAGGGAGAAGACAGTGGGAAAAGAGGGAAGGGAAAAGACGGTGGGAAGGGAGAGAGGGGGGAGAGAGGAAGGAAGTGCTGAGGTGGGAATTCAAATTAGCAGGAGTAGCAGGAGTAGAGGGATTGAGGCTTGAGGCTTGTATTGGCAACCATGAAAGGAGAAATATAGCTTGTGCATGGGAAATGCAGTCTGGTCGGAGAATGTCAATGTAAAAGGGGAAATGAAATGGGGTAGAAGTAGTCTGTGAGGAGAACCTTGTTACCCCTTTGTTACCTCTAGACGTGATTATTCCAACGCACTCCTGGCTGGCCTCCCATCTTCTACCCTCCGTAAATTTGAGGTCATCCAAAACTCTGCTGCCCGTGTCCTAAATTGCAGCAGGTCCTGTTCATCCAGCAACCCTGTGCTCGCTGACCTACATTGGCTCCCGGTTAAACAATACTTTGATTTAAAATTTCTCATCCTTGTTTTCAAATACCTGCATGGCCTCACTCCTCCCTATCTCTGTAACCTCCTGCAGCCCCACAACCCTCCGAGATCTCTGCGCTCCTCCAATTCTGGCCTCTTGAGCATTCCTCCTGGCAACAGACAGGCTAGAATTGGAGACACAGCTGGTTACAGTGGAATCTTTAACTATGGCAGAACACAACCTTCCCCAGTTGCTTTCTTTTGTGACCCATTCTGCATTCAAGTGTTGGTTGTTGGATTCTAGCTTTGGTTTAGTGGATTATTTTGTGCAGCAGATGTGGATTTTCTGTTGTGGTTCCTTTATAAGAACATAAGATGTAGGAGCAGGAGTCGGTCATTTGGCCCCTCGAGCCTGCTCCGTCATTCAATAAGATCATGGCTGATCTGATCTTGGCCTCAACTCCACTTCCCTGCCCGCTCCCCATAACCCTCGACTCCCTTACCGTTCAAAAATCTGTCTATCTCCGCCTTAAATATATTCAATGACCCAGCCTCCACAGCTCTCTGGGGCAGAGAATTCCAAAGATTCACGACCCTCTGAGAGAAGTGTTTTCGCGGGCTTGGTTGGTATTCTCCGTCTTTGAGCAGTTGAAACTCACATCCTCGTACGTTGGCAAAGTTTGTTTTCAGTTTCGCCTTTTTTTTGCCCAAGGCTAGGATTTCCAAACCAGTTTTGGATATTTCAGGGCATGGATTCAGAGAAAGAGCACAACTCGTCATTGGGACAGTGCTGATAACCCATTGACTTGAAGCCTATTTTGATGCTATATTCCTCATTAGCAGCACGGTGGCATAGTGGTTAGCACTGTTGCTTCACAGCGCCAGGGACCCGGGTTCGAATCCGGCCTCGGGTGACTGTCTGTGTGGAGTTTGCACATTCTCCCCGTGTTTGCGTGGGTTTTCTCCGGGTGCTCCGGTTTCCTCCCACAGTCCAAAGATGTGCGGGTTAGGATGATTGGCTATGATAAATTGACCCTTAGTGTTAGGGGGATTAAATACGTGGGGTTACGGGGATCGGGTGGGATGTGTGTCGGTGCAGGCTCGATGGGCTGAAATGGCCTCTATCTGCACTGTGGGGTTTCTGTGATTCTGTGATTCTGACCCTTCTTTCACTGATTGCAGATCATAATATGATAGAATTCTTCATTAAGATGGAGAGTGAAGTAGTTGATTCAGAGACTTGGGTACTGAATTTAAATAAAGGAAACTACGATGGTATGAGGCGCGAGTTGGTTAGGATGGATTGGGGAATGTTACTCAAAGGGTTGACAGTGAATAGGCAATGGCAAACATTTAATGATTGCATGGATGAACTACAGAATTTGGCATAAAAATAAAACAAAAAAGGTGACTCAACATTGGTTAACAAGGGAAATTAGGGATAGCATAAGATCCAAGGAGAGGACATATAAATTGGGCAGAAAAAGCAGCAAACCTGAGGATTGGGAGCAGTTTAGGATTCAGCAAAGGAGGACAATGGGATTAATTAAGAGGGGGAAAATAGAATATGAGAGTAAGCTTTCAGGGAACATAAAAACTGACTAAAAGCTTCTATAGATATGTGAAGAGAAAAAGATTGGTAAAGTCAAGCGTAGGTCCCTTGCAGTCAGAAACGGGAATTTATAATGGGGAACAAAGACATGGCTGACCAATTAAATACATACTTTGGTTCTGTCTTCACAAAGGAGGACACAAATAACCTCCCAGAGATGTCGGGGAACATAGGGTCTAATGAGAGGGAGGAACTGAATGAAATCAGTATTTGTAGGGAAATGGTGTTAGGGAAATTGACGGGATTGAAAGCCGATAAATCCCCAGGGCCTGATAATCTACATCATAGGGTTCTTAAGGAAGTGGCCCTAGAAATAGTAGATGCATTGCTGGTCATCTTCCAAAATTCTATAGACTCTGGAACAGTTCCCATAGATTGGAGGGTAGCTAATGTAACCCCACTATTTAAAAAAGGTGGTAGAGAAAAAACAGGGAATTATAGACCGGTAAGCCTGACATCGGTAGTGGGGAAAATGCTAGAGACCATTATAAAAGATGTAATAGCAGAGCACTTGGAAAACAGTGACAGGATCAGACAAAGTCAACATGGATTTACAAAAGGTAAATCATGCTTGACTAATCTACTGGAATTTTTTGAGGATGTAACTGGCAGAATAGATAAGGGAGAACCAGTGGATGTGGTGTATTTGGACTTTCAGAAGGCTTTCGATAAGGTACCGCATAAGAGACTAGCGTGCAAAGTTAAAGCACGTGGGATTGGGGGTAAGGTACTGACTTGGATAGAGAACTGGCAGACAGGAAGCAAAGAGTTGGAATAAACGGGTCTTTTTCCGAGTGCCAGGCAGTGACTAGTGGGGTACCGCAGGGATCGGTGCTAGGACCCCAGCTATTCACAATATATATTAATGATCTAGACGAGGGAACTAGATGTAATATCTCCAAGTTTGCAGATGATTCAAAGCTGGGTGGGCGTGTGTGCTGTGAGGATGATGCACAGAAACTCCAGTATGATTTGGACAGGTTGGGTGATTGGGCAGATGCATGGCAGATGCAGTATAATGTGGATAAATGTGAGGTTATCCACTTTGGTGGCAAAAACAGGAAGGCAGATTACTATCTGAACGGCAATAGATTGGGAAAAGGGGAAGTGCAATGAGACCTGGGTGTACTTGTGCACCAGTTGCTGAAGGTAAGCATGCAGGTGCAGCAGGCGGTTAAGAAGGCAAATGGTATGCTGGCCTTCATAGCGAGAGGATTCGAGTACAGGAGCAAGGATGTCTTGCTGCAGTTGTACAGGGCCTTGGTGAGACCACACCTTGAGTATTGTGCGCAGTTTTGGTCGCCTTATCTGAGGAAGGATGTTCTTGCCATGGAGGGAGTGCAGCGAAGATTCACCAGACTGATACCTGGGATGGCAGGAATGACGTATGAAGAGAGATTGGGTCGATTAGGCTTATATTCGCTAGAGTTTAGAAGAATGAGAGGGGATCTCATTGAAACTTATAAAATTCTAACAGGACTAGACAGACTAGATGCAGGAAGGCTGTTCCCTATGGCGGGGAGTCCAGAACCAGGGGTCACAGTCTAAGGATAAGGGGTAAGCTATTTAGGACTGAGAGGAGGAGGAATTTCTTCACCCAGAAAGTGGTGAACCTGTGGAATTCTCTAGCACAGAAGGCAGTAGAGGCCAGTTCATTAAATATATTCAAGAAGGAGTTGGATATATTTCTTAAGGCTAAAGGGATCAAGGGATATGGGGAGAAGGCAGGGACAGGGTACTGAATTTGGATGATCAGCCATGATCATATTGAATGGCGGAGCAGGCTCGAGGGGCCGAATGGCCTACTCCTCCTATCTTCTATGTTTCTATGATATGGGGAAATACTATCAATGTTACTTTATAAAGCAACATGAAATTTGCAACCAACAGAAAAGTAAGATTTGGGAATCCATGTTATGCCTGTGGACTTGCCCGTTATTTGTACTGGTTTTTAATGTACCTACTGTGGCGAGATGCTTTTCAATTGCTTTGTTCATATGTGGTTTTGATTCTTTGTGGTTTTTGGAAATTGAACAGTTGACCAAAAGAGGGTTTCATACATGATTTATGCCTTTGGGTGTAATCCACTAATCTTTCTAAATTTTTAAACATGGGGTAGGCTTTAGGAATCTTTGCTCTTGCCGCAATGTCACTTGATGGGAAAGCATATCGGGAACTTGGACAATTTCCATCCATTCATTTTAATGGATCTAAAATTGTGCAGAGCATATGAGCAGCATTCACGTTCCCGATGTGTGCTCCCATCGTGTGAAACTATATAGCAGTAGCACGAATTCAAAAAATATACTCTATCATCTCTTTTGACGATTGTGTTTATGACCGAAAAATCAAGTAATTTTGGTTCACTTGTTCAAATTTATCTAGGTTTTGACCATTGAAGGCGAGTCGTCACATGTCAATGCAATATGGTACAGTAACAACTGAAATGAAGCTTCAATACACTGAAGACAAGAACAACTGTGAAACTTGGAGAAAGCTCAGTGCCTTGAAATTCGTTTATTTGAATATTGGTATACAATGCTCGACGGGTTCATCTGAAAGCCTTTTACCAGCCATCACTCTTAATGGAGACACTAACCAGCAGGTAGAAAGATGCCAAAGGGCCTAATTGATGAGGTTAGAAAAAGATTTTCAGCATCGTACTAAAGGATCCTTCCAGTTTTATAACAGTATAAGAATAGTTGGAATTGTACAATTCTACAAGGTAAAAGTGGAGCTGAAACAGAAGAAGATAAAATAGTAAAAATGAATATTTTCCAGAAATAGATATTCATTGAAGAGGATAACCTTAACTTGCAAACCAGACCCCAACCCAACCATCACAAACCAGACCCCCAACCACCACAAACCAGCCCCCCACCATCACAAACCAGCCCCCCAACCACCACAAACCAGCCCCCCACCATCACAAACCTGCCCCCCCACCATCACAAACCAGTCCCCCCAACCACCACAAACCAGCCCCCCACCCATCGCAAACCAGCCCCCCAACCACCACAAACCAGTCCCCCCAACCACCACAAACCAGCCCCCCACCCATCACAAACCAGCCCCCCACCATCACAAACCAGCCCCCCAACCACCACAAACCAGCCCCCCACCATCACAAACCAGCCCCCCAACCACCACAAACCAGTCCCCCCAACCACCACAAACCAGCCCCCCACCCATCACAAACCAGCCCCCCACCCATCACAAACCAGCCCCCCAACCACCACAAACCAGCCCCCCAACCACCACAAACCAGTCCCCCCACCATCACAAACCAGACCCCCAACCCAACCACCACAAACCAGCCCCCCAACCACCACAAACCAGCCCCCCACCCATCACAAACCAGCCCCCCACCATCACAAACCAGCCCCCCCAACCACCACAAACCAGCCCCCCACCCATCACAAACCAGCCCCCCACCCATCACAAACCAGCCCCCCCACCATCACAAACCAGCCCCCCCACCATCACAAGCCAGCCCCCCCACCATCACAAACCAGCCCCCCAACCATCACAAACCAGCCCCCCCACCCATCACAAACCAGCCCCCCACCATCACAAACCAGCCCCCCACCATCACAAGCCAGCCCCCCCACCATCACAAACCAGCCCCCCAACCATCACAAACCAGCCCCCCCAACCATCACAAACCAGCCCCTCAACCATCACAAACCAGCCCCCCCAACCACCACAAACCAGCCCCCCAACCATCACAAACCAGCCCCCCCACCATCACAAACCAGCCCCCCCACCATCACAAACCAGCCCCCCAACCATCACAAACCAGCCCCCCCACCATCACAAACCAGCCCCCCAACCATCACAAACCAGCCCCCCCAACCACCACAAACCAGCCCCCCCAACCACCACAAACCAGCCCCCCCAACCACCACAAACCAGCCCCCCAACCATCACAAGCCAGCCCCCCCACCATCACAAACCAGCCCCCCAACCATCACAAGCCAGCCCCCCCACCATCACAAACCAGCCCCCCAACCATCACAAACCAGCCCCCCCAACCACCACAAACCAGCCCCCCCACCATCACAAACCAGCCCCCCAACCATCACAAACCAGCCCCCCCAACCACCACAAACCAGCCCCCCAACCAGCACAAACCAGCCCCCCCACCATCACAAACCAGCCCCCCCAACCACCACAAACCAGCCCCCCACCCATCACAAACCAGTCCCCCAACCATCACAAACCAGCCCCCCAACCACCACAAACCAGCCCCCCAACCACCACAAACCAGCCCCCCACCATCACAAACCTGCCCCCCCACCATCACAAACCAGCCCCCCCCCACCATCACAAACCAGCCCCCCCAACCAGCACAAACCAGCCCCCCCACCATCACAAACCAGTCCCCCCACCATCACAAACCAGCCCCCCAACCACCACAAACCAGCCCCCCCACCATCACAAACCAGCCCCCCCCCCACCATCACAAACCAGTCCCCCCACCATCACAAACCAGCCCCCCAACCACCACAAACCAGTCCCCCCACCATCACAAACCAGCCCCCCCCACCATCACAAACCAGCCCCCCCACCATCACAAACCAGCCCCCCCAACCACCACAAACCAGCCCCCCAACCATCACAAACCAGCCCCCCCAACCACCACAAACCAGCCCCCCACCATCACAAACCAGTCCCCCCACCATCACAAACCAGTCCCCCCACCATCACAAACCAGCCCCCCCAACCATCACAAACCAGCCCCCCCAACCATCACAAACCAGCCCCCCAACCATCACAAAGCAGCCCCCCCAACCATCACAAACCAGCCCCCCCCCACCATCACAAACCAGCCCCCCCCAACCAGCACAAACCAGCCCCCCCAACCAGCACAAACCAGCCCCCCCAACCACCACAAACCAGCCCCCCCAACCACCACAAACCAGCCCCCCAACCATCACAAACCAGCCCCCCAACCATCACAAACCAGCCCCCCAACCATCACAAAGCAGCCCCCCCAACCATCACAAACCAGCCCCCCCCACCATCACAAACCAGCCCCCCCAACCAGCACAAACCAGCCCCCCCAACCAGCACAAACCAGCCCCCCCACCATCACAAACCAGCCCCCCCAACCACCACAAACCAGCCACCCCAACCAGCACAAACCAGCCCCCCCACCATCACAAACCAGCCCCCCCAACCACCACAAACCAGCCCCCCCAACCATCACAAACCAGCCCCCCCAACCCAACCATCACAAACCAGCCCCCCAACCATCACAAACCAGCCCCCCAACCATCACAAACCAGCCCCCCAACCATCACAAACCAGCCCCCCCAACCATCACAAACCAGCCCCCCCCACCATCACAAACCAGCCCCCCCACCATCACAAACCAGCCCCCCAACCATCACAAACCAGCCCCCCCAACCCAACCATCACAAACCAGCCACCCCCAACCATCACAAACCAGCCCCCACACCATCACAAACCAGCCCCCCCAACCCAACCATCACAAACCAGCCCCCCCACCATCACAAACCAGCCCCCCCAACCACCACAAACCAGCCCCCCCAACCATCACAAACCAGCACCCCCCACCATCACAAACCAGCCCCCCCACCATCACAAACCAGCCCCCCAACCATCACAAACCAGCCCCCCCAACCCAACCATCACAAACCAGCCCCCCCACCATCACAAACCAGCCCCCCCACCATCACAAACCAGCCCCCCCACCATCACAAACCAGCCCCCCCACCATCACAAACCAGCCCCCCCACCATCACAAACCAGCCCCCCCAACCATCACAAACCAGCACCCCCCACCATCGCAAACCAGCCCCCCCAACCATCACAAACCAGCCCCCCCAACCATCACAAACCAGCCCCCCCACCATCACAAACCAGCCCCCCACCATCACAAACCAGCCCCCAACCATCACAAACCAGCCCCCCCAACCATCACAAACCAGCCCCCCCACCATCACAAACCAGCCCCCCCAACCATCACAAACCAGCACCCCCCACCATCACAAACCAGCCCCCCCAACCATCACAAACCAGCCCCCCCACCATCACAAACCAGCCCCCCCACATCACAAACCAGCCCCCCACCATCACAAACCAGCACCCCCCACCATCGCAAACCAGCCCCCCCAACCATCACAAACCAGCCCCCCCACCATCACAAACCAGCCCCCCACCATCACAAACCAGCCCCCCACCATCACAAACCAGCCCCCCCACCATCACAAACCAGCCCCCGCAACCATCACAAACCAGCCCCCCCACCCCACCATCACAAACCAGCCCCCCCACCCAACCACTACATAAGGTACTCTTCCAACCCCAACAGTAAAGTACAGGAAACATGCCTGTTCTCGCCTGCCATCCCCTCTGCCTTGGTACTTTTCCACTGACCCCCCTCCCAGGCAGCGTAATGGAGACAAAAATATTAAATATATTCAAAATGCAGCTGGATGTTATAGTGGAAGAGTTAGGATACTAGAGGAAGGAGCTTTGATGGGCCAAATGTCCTGTTCTTGCCCTTGACTTGTTTATATTATGAGGGTAATTTATCGTTAATCTTTGTTTGCTCGACCTCCACTTGGAGTGGGAGTGTACCAAAATAAAACAACATTTTTCCAAGTCCCATATTTTTTGGGCCAACTTGAAGAACTACCGTGCCAAAGTGCTTGTCCTCTTGGGCTGCCAAGTCAAGACTATAAAAGCCGACTGCTCCATTCTTACAAATGGCCTCCAGAGGAACCCTCTACATTTTGGCCCAAGGAGTGGATACTGTGCAAATGGAATACGCTCCAACTTTCCTCAGTGGTTCTCACGCCCCCCCCTCTAAATAACATAAGGAGATAAACTCCACGACCTACTTTACAACCCTCTGTCATTGTTCCCAAAAGACTCATACCACGACTCAAATTTATAAAACCTTGTCTTTGCCGATATATCTACACAAAACTGGGACTTTCTGGTGCAAGTCTTTTCTAAGCTTTCTCTTACTTTATGACTCCTCATAGACTGAGCATGTCTCTGCCCAGGCTGGGAATTGCAAATAAAACCCAAAAAATGCTTTACAGAAATAGACCAAATAAACTCAACAAAATAGCTGTCCACCCTGCAAAGGAAAGCTCCATGACCGTGGTAGTTTCAGCTGCTGGGAGGAAAAGTGCTGGCACCTCAATGAAGGTGGTTTATTCTCGCCAATAGAAAAACTGCAACAAAAAAAACCCTGAAATGCAGGAAAATTAAATAAAGAAAATGCACTAAGAATGTGCAAATAGAGTTTGTCAAAACAAATTACTAGCGAAGTCGTGGGGGAGTCATTTAGGAATAAAAAACTAGAAAAAAAATATTCTGGGTGAAGAAAACAGCCAAGACCTACTGCTGATGATGGGAGATTAAAGAACTGAAAGTAAATCCTGGAGTAAGGCTGCTTGTAGGCAGTGAGTGAGGGGGAAAGATCACCTACTCTCTAACAGAGACAGCCTCTTAAAGGGAAGTGTCCCCAGGGCAATTTTCCCAGTGGATGACAGGAATATCCAGGTGGGCTGAATGAGTGCAGAAGAACAATGGTCACTTGGAGCGTATGTAGCATCATTTGGTTTTTGGAACAAGTGAGAAGGGCTTATGTCCTAGCTACCAATTATAACCTGGCTCGGGTCGTTTCACTTGCCTGGCCCCCCAGCTGTGGAATGGTATGTGCACAAATTCCCATAGACCCTGCTTTACAAACTCATCGAAAACAGGGGGGAGAACTATAAGAACAAATAGAATTTAAAGAAAGCCAACATAAAAAAATGTATATAATTTTGCTACAGGAAGTGATAAAGCTGTAATCTAAACAAAGGGGAGCTGGTAACTCCTGAGAGTGGTTTCTGAACATCCTCTGAATTCCCAAGACTGTTCTAATCTCCAGCTTCCTCCAGCATATTAAACTTAGAGCAATAAGTGTCTTGCACTGATTGCAATCAACAGTTTAGGATGTCTACAGTACCTCAAGATTTAATAATTGCCTCCAAGCTATTGGTTCTCTCCCTTTGTCTCTCCATGTCTGTCTATCACTCTCTCATTGTCTATCACACTCTCTCTCTCTCTCTCTCTCTATGTCTATCACTCTCTCATTGTCTATCACACTCTCTCTCTTCATGTCTATCACTCTCTCATTGTCTATCACACTCTCTCTCTCTCTCTCTCTCTCCATGTCTATCACTCTCTCATTGTCTATCACACTCTCTCTCTCTCTCCATGTCTCTCTCTCTCTCATTGTCTATCACACTCTCTCTCTCTCTCTCTCTCTCTCTCCATGTCTATCACTCTCTCATTGTCTATCACACTCTCTCTCTCCATGTCTATCACTCTCTCATTGTCTATCACACTCTCTCTCTCTCTCTCTCTCCATGTCTATCACTCTCTCATTGTCTATCACACACTCTCTCTCTCTCTCTCCATGTCTCTCTCTCTCTCATTGTCTATCACACTCTCTCTCTCTCTCTCTCTCTCCATGTCTATCACACTCTCTCTCTCTCTCTCTCTCTCTCCATGTCTATCACTCTCTCATTGTCTATCACACTCTCTCTCTCTCTCTCTCTCCATGTCTATCACTCTCTCATTGTCTATCACACTCTCTCTCTCTCTCTCATTGTCTATCACACTCTCTCTCTCTCTCTCTCTCTCTCTCTCTCTCCATGTCTATCACTCTCTCATTGTCTATCACACTCTCTCTCTCCATGTCTATCACTCTCTCATTGTCTATCACACTCTCTCTCTCTCTCTCTCCATGTCTATCACTCTCTCATTGTCTATCACACTCTCTCTCTCCATGTCTATCACTCTCTCATTGTCTATCACACTCTCTCTCTCTCTCTCTCCATGTCTGTCTTTCTATTTCTCTGTTCTGATCTTTGTTTCTCTATCTACCTATCTACTATTTTTAAATAATGCATGGGTTTGACTTTTCATGTTAAGGTTATGTTGGAGTCTTTAATGCTGAGCTTGTCAAAATACTTGGCTCTTTCACTTTTTTTTCTTTGGTTAACCTTTATTAAAATCTATTTTTTTCCTGAAATTTTTCTCCCTTGTTTCTATGACTTTGTAAAGCAGGGTCTATGGGAATCTGTGCACATAGCATTCCACAGCTGAGAGGCCAGGCAAGTGACCTGGTCCGAGACATCTGGTAAAACCACTCTATATAATTGGTAACTAGGACATATGCCATTCTTCTCCACTCACTTTCCCAACCTCCCCTTTATGGGAGGGAAACTCGCTTCCACCTGCCACTTTCCTTGGGTGGCTTGACTGAAATAGGATATGGCGATCACAAGCGCAGGCTATAATTATACCATGCATTGGCCACAGGGTTAGATTTTGCCCTGTGCTTTCATTAAAGGATACTTTATGCAGGCCTGTGATAGGATTTTAGTTTCCTCTCGAGTCACTAAGTTGTGCTCCGTGCCATGAATGGAAACTAGAAATCTACTGCACAGACCTGTGAGGGATTCTGTTGGGAACAGTTGTACCATGTAAGTGTTACAACAATTGAAATATTGCACATGGGATACTCGCAGTCCATGACAGTTTGTAGATTTTATGCTGCTATTCCTCGCTCCTCCTCAAATGGTCCTGTTAAATTGAGCTTGATAGAACCACTTAGCTTAGTCTAATTGTTTTAATGTAGTGCTGAAGCTCTCTGAGGTAATGTACTGAGCGCAAAAAAATTCCCGTGCTTTTGCTTGAATGCCTGAATCTCCAGTGTGATTTATCCATTGGGCTTTTTATTACCTTGTACAAGTCCTTTTCTTCAGAACCTTATCTGTAGCTGGTCATGCAATCAGAGTGTGCAATGGATCATTTGATTTTGTTTCACTCAACTGGATTAAACCCTCAAAACAGTCTTATTTTAAGAAGTCCTATTTAAATAATGATGCATAAATACTGCACTTGCAAGTTGTGGATTAGTTACTGGACCCTTGAGAGTCAGCAGTAAAAAATTACACCTTGGATGTGTTCATTGCTGGTGATTTATTTTTCTGTGTGTACCTGTTTCTAGATAATTTGCTTTCTTGCAAGGAAGTCAGGAGGTCATTCAGACAGCTGAGGCACCTGGTAAACTAGTGAAGTCATATTTGGAACTTCCCTGCAATTTGCATTTCGCACTGATCCAATTTCACTGATCGGGGGTGGTTACCGTGGCTAAGAAATAGGCTTCTTGAAATCCAGACTCAGTTGCCAGCTTTCATTGTAGGCAACAGTGTGAGGATGTGGCTTTATTGACGGTCTGAGGATAGCGGCTGTCTTTATCTGTGATTCCTCACATCACCTTTTTCATGACATCCATCAAATTCAACTTATGTTCAGTAATCTTGCCAAAACAGGTTGCATTTTAAACGAACATGAATGGTACTTGTGACAGGGAGACAGACAATACACGAAGAGTAAGTACTTATGATGATGAGATGGAGACTGTGTGGGGGAGACAGAGGATGAGCGTGTGACTGTGAGAGGTGGGGAGTTTGTGCGTGTGTGTGAGAAGGAGGGGAGAGCATAGAAGAAGATAATGCATTAGGACTCATCAGGATCAGCACGACATTCAGTTGCTCTGCTTCATGGTAATTCCAAGAGAGGACGCACCTTGTCGTTTATACAGAAAATGCTGGAAACACTCAGCAGGTCAGGCAGCATCTGTGGAGAGAGAAACAGAGTTAGCGTTTCAGGTCGATGACCCTTCTTCAGAACGTTCTGAGTATTTCCAGCATTTTCTGTTTTTATTTCAGATTTCCAGCATCCGCAGCATTTTGCTTTTGTACCTTGTTTATGTTGCATTCATAACACCAAGCAGGTACAAGGAATATATGTTCACTGTATTGCAGGAAGCCACTGTGAGGAGATAGGAAAAACTTCCTGGGGTAAGTTTCAACTTTGCCACCTGGGCAATAACCTGGCAGAGCGGATCGCACACCCCTTGTAGAACCCGCCTGATTTTCATTCCATTGAAATAGCTCCCCCTGCCCCTCTCTCGTGTTGACTTTGTCTGAGGTATTCTGCCTGGAGGTGGGGTAAGAAGAAATGTATTTGTTGCAGTTAGGTCTGTGAACTTGTATCATTGGATTTGCTTCCATAAGAAATAAGAACATAAGAAATAGGAGTAGGCCATTCGGCACTTCGATTGGCCCTCCCAGTTGGATTGTTTGAACCAGTGGTACTTAGAATAAAGTCTGGGAGCCATTCACCGTGCATTCACTATGTCATCAGTGGCCCTCAAAAGATTAGTTGAAGCATGTGTCTTATTTACAATGTGCCTGGCTATGGGATGTTCATCAAATTAGGATTCAATGCTTTTCCTTTTATATTTTCTTGCCCTCCAGAAAAATGAATGATATTCAAAGGCAAAGCTTCACACAAGTGAAAGGGCCCTATTACATAAGACCGTTGAGTAGAATGATTGAGCCTGCAGTTTATTTTCTCTTCCTGCGGGGAAGGGCCTGACCGCCATTTACCAACTGCTCACAGATGCATGATTCAACGTGGAGCTCACTCTGTAAGAGTTGCAGGCGCAGACCACTCCATGGTGAGTATGGTGCAACATTCCTGAGAGTGGTATTGGTTAGGATTGTGGGCCTCAGCAAAATCTTAGTGAGTAGCACTGGTTTAAACAGAATCCAATTATATTACTTTTAAGTAGCAGCAAACAACCAGGCTATCCAAGCGGAGGTGGCTATAACGGCACAGTGTGGTAGGATGTGGCTTCACACGTATGATTCTCCACGTCAGGGTTACCCATCTCAGCTGAGCTGTCATGGGGAGAAGGACCCAGATCCCTCCCCACGCAGGGTGAAAATTGGAGGACGAATCACTGTGGGCATCCTTCGTACTTCCTAGTGGCTGGATGCAGAGCAGCATTGGTGGAGAACAGGTGCTTCACCATTTTCTGGAGTTGGCATGTGCCATGGGGAGAACTAAGAATGTGTAAGGGAAAAAGAATATGGGCAGTTTATGATACCCTGCCCCCTCTAGCCTCCTCGCTCTCCTCTCCCCCCCACCCCCCTCAATGCCAGTTCCAAGAAGTTGTTTGTCAGCTATGGGGACTGGTTGTGCCAGTGGAGATTGTCATGGGTTGGTGCTTTGAATGATGAAACATTGCAGTTATTTTCTCTCACTAGCATTGTGACAGGAATCATTCCACAGATTTCTCTACCTTACTCCTGTATCAACACAAAAACCTAAATAATATTCAGCTCCTTTCCAAAAAACTAATCTGGGATGATTATCACTTAACCCCTCGAGTGCCAGAGCTGGGTTTTGCTCATCCGGGCAGAGTCAGATTCCTGTGGCTGAGTCTTGTCGAAATTCCTATCCTTAGTCTTCACGCTGAAAATGATTGAGGGACCTATTTGTGATCTGACAATCCCACTTCTCAGGTGTTTTCCACTTGTCCAGATGGATAACAGGCCTGTTGAAGGAAAAGGCTAAAGGGAAGATGTTAAGTCGAATAGGCAGGTAAAAGGATCGGAAGCGATTGAATGGAATATTATATCCTACAAAAAATAATGGCACCTATTACAGGAAATTCTTTGGTATCCGGCACCGACGGGACCGGCGTGGTGCCGGTTGATCAAAAATTCCGGATGACGGAGAGGGTTATCTACCGAGGCTATTTTTAACAAAGAAAAATTAAAAAATCAAGAAATGTGCAGTATACAGTAATTGGGTACTCACCTACAAAATGTTGTGTTAAATGGATGGTGGAAGATGCTTGATTAAGTACAGTACTGCCAGTTGAGGGTAATGTAATGCAATGACTACCAGCAGCATGGGAGACACACAGTACCCCTGTAAAATGGCGGATCGGAAGAGACTCCCGGCAGCGCGGGAGAGTCAGACTCCTGTTATTGAGGTGTTCCAACTTCAGACAGCGCCAAGAAGCCGAGTAGTGGCAGTTTGGAGAACTACCCCCACTGACTAACTCGGCCACTGCGGGAGACTCGGACTCGGACTTGGCAACATTGCCGGTTATTGAGGTGTTGTTTTCGGAGCGAGAATTTTGCCGGTTAATAGAGAATTCCGGATATTTAGGTGCCGTTTAAACGAGAGTTTCCTTATATAGAAAGAATGGGCTGAACATGTTCTGGTATGGAACATGGTATAGACTAGAATGTTAATAAATAGAATAGGTCATTTTATAGTATAAATATGGTATAGAATAGAATTTCACTGCACAGAATAGAACATGTTATGGTGTACAATAGAATGTTGCTTAGAAAAAGTGGGAAAAACACAGAACGAGAGAACAGGAGGAAAAGGGCGGAAAGGATGAGCACAGGTAAAATGTTTTCAGTTTTGAATTTGAAACAAGTAGATCTCCCCTGGTGCTGCTCGCAGGCGGACTGGGGCATGGCCCGGGCACAAAACGGCTGAGTGTCAGACGCAAAATGTTTTATTGCACTTGTTATTATCCAACGACATTTCTCTGTAACTGCCTCTCTGCCTTGTGCTTTTTTCAAATCTATTTCAGTAAAAGTCATTTGCATAGAAAAGTGTACCACACGTTTGCCCGACTAGCTCAAATAGCCTAGCAGATTGGTGTGACATTCTTATCTCTGTTATTTTAAAGGAGGCATGAACCTATTTAAAATGAGCCATTTTGTGCTTTCTTATTACAGACTCCAAAATGATAAAAATCACATCTGGTGCCCCTCGATGGGAGCAGGTCACTTTAGCAGGGCGCCATTGCTGGGACACTGGGCCTTTGGTTTCATTTTTGTGGTCATCTTGAGTCTTTGAGCCACTAACGGCTGGGAAATCACTCACTGCCTTCAGGAGAGTGTGACTGGGGAGAGTGGGAAACCCCAGCGTTGGGGCTGTGAAAGTGTTCGGCCTTGAGTAAGGCAGGGGAGAAGAGGGGAAACCAGGAGATCCAGTGGGTATGGTGAGACTGTGGGGAGATGGAAAGTAGTCCCGTGAAGCTGAGGATGAAGTTACTTAAAGAGGAGGTACTTAAAAGGTTAGCAGTCCTCAAAGTAGAAAAGTCACCCGGCCTGGATGGGATGCATCTTACGTCACTGAGGGAAGTAAGGGTGGAAATTGTGGAGGCTCTTGCCACAATCTTTCAATTCTCCATGGATATCGGGGTGGTGCCAGAGGACTGGAGGATTGGAAACCCGGCAACTACAGGCCAGTCAGCCTAACGTCGGTGGTGGGGAAACTTGGAAAGGCAATAATCCGGGACAAAATGAATTAGCATTTGGAAAATATGGGCGAATAAATGAAAGTCAGCACAGATTTGTTAAAGGCAAATCGAGTTTGATTAACTTGATTGTGTTCTTTGATGAAGTAACAGAGAGGGTGATGAGAGGAGTGCGGTTGATGTTGTGTATATGGACTTTCAAAAGGTGTTTGACAAAGTACCAATAATAGGCTTGTTAGCAAAATTAAAGCCCATGGAATTAAAGGGGCAGTGGCTGCACGGATACGTAATTTGCTAAGAGACAGAAAGCAGAGATTAGTGGTGAACAGTTGTTTTTCAGACTGGAGGAGAGTATAAAGTGGTGTTCCCCAGGGGACGATTTGGGACCACTGCTCTCTTTGCTATATATTAATGACCTGGACTTGGGTATACAGGGCTCAATTTCAGGTGACTAAGGCAACTATGACTACTTGCCATAGAGGGAGTGCAACAAAGGTTCACGAGATTGATTCCTGGGATGGCGGGACTGTCGTATGAGAAGAGATTGAGTAAACTAGGCCTGTATTCTCTTGAATTCAGAAGAATGAAAGGGGATCTCATTGAAGCATACAAAATTATTACAGGGCTTGATAGGGTGGATGCTGGGAGAATGTTTCCCTTGGCTGGGGAGTCTAGAACCAGGGGCCACAGCCTCAAGATAAAGGGTCGGCCATTCAGGACTGAGATGAGAAGAAATTTCTTCACACAGAGGGTGGTAAATCTTTGGAATTCTCTACCCCAGAGGGCTGTTGAGGCTCAGTCATTGGGTATATTCGAAACAGAAGTCGATAGATTTCTGACTAGTAAAAGCATCAAGGGATATGGCGATAGGGCCGGTGAATGGAGTTGAGGCAGAAGATCAGCCGTGATCTCATTGAATGGCGGAGCAGGCTCGAAGGGCCGAATGGCCGACTCCTGCTCCTATTTCTTATGTTCTTATGACACAAAACTTGAAAATATAGTAAATAATGAGGAGGATAGTAATAGACATCAGGAGGACATCGACAGACTGGTGTAATGGGCAAACACATGGCAGATGAAATTTAACACATAGAGTGCGAAGTGATACATGTTGGTAGGAAGAATGAGGTGAGACAATTTTAAAGGGGGTGCAGGAACAGAGAGACCTGGGGGTGTCTGTACACAAATCTTTGAAGATGGCAGGACAAGTTGAGAAGGCTGCTAAAAGAGCAGATGAGGCTTTATTAATAGAGGAATAGAGTACAAAAGCCAGGAAGTTATTCTAAACCTTTATAAAACACTGATTAGACCTCAGTTGGAGTATTGTGTTTAATTCTGGGCACCGGACTTTAGGAAGAATGTCAAGGCTTTGGAGAGGGTGCAGAGGAGATTTACCAGAATGGTACCAGGGATGAGGGACTTCAGTTATGTGGAGAGACTGGAAAAACTGGGGTTGTTCTCCTTGGAGCAGAGAAGGTTAAGAGGAGATTTGATGGAGGTGTTCAAAATCATGAAGGGTTTTGATAGAGTAAATAAGGAGAAATTGTTTCCAGTGGCAGAAAGCTCGCTAACCAGAGGACACAGATTTATGTGATTGGTAAAAGAACCAGAGGCGACATGAGGAAGCATTTTTATATAAGAACGTAAGAAGTAGAAGCAGGAGTAGGCCATACGGCCCCTCGAGCCTGCTCCGCCATTCAATAAGATCATGGCTGATCATTGACCTCAACTGCACTTTCCCGCCCAGTCCCCATATCCTTTGAGTCCCTTAGTCTCCAAAAATCTTATCGATCTCAGCCTTGAATATACTCAACGACTGAGCCTCCACAGCCCTCTGGGGCAGAGAATTCCAAAGATTCGCCACCCTCTGAGTGAAGAAATTTCTCCTCCTCTCAGTCTTAAATGGCCGACCCCTTATCCTGAGACTATGCCCCTTAGTTCTAGACTCCCCAGCCAGGGGAAACATCCTCTCAGCATCTACCCTGTCAATCCCCCTCAGAATCTTGTATGTTTCAATGAGATCACCTCTCATTCTTCTAAACTCCAGAGAGTATCGGCCCATTCTACACAATCGCTCATCATAGGACAGCCCTCTCATCCCAGGAATCAATCTAGTGAACCTTCGTTGCACCGCCTCTATGGCAAGTATATCCTTCCTGAGGTACGGAGACCAAAACTGTGCACAGTGCTCCAGGTGTGGTCTCACCAAGGCCCTGTACAATTGTAGCAAGACTTCCTTACTCTTATACTCCAACCCCCTTGTAATAAAGGCCAACATACCATTTGCCTTCCTAATTGCTTGCTGTACCTGCATGTTAACTTTCTGTGTTTCGTGTACAAGGACACCCAAATCTCTCTGGACACCAACATTTAATAGTTGCTCACCATTTAAAAAAGTATTCTGTTTTTCCATCCCTCTTACTAAAGTGAATAATTTCACACTTCCCCACTTTATACTCCATCTGCCAACTTATTGCCCTATCACTTAACCTGTCTATATCCCTTTGCAGACTCTGTGTTCTCCTCACAGCTTACTGTCCCACTGAGCTTTGTATCATCAGCAAACTTGGATACATTACACTCGGTGTGCAGCAAGTTGCTGTGATCTGAAATGTACTGCCTGAAAGGGTGGTGGAAGCAGATTCACTAATAACATTCAAAAGAGAATTGGATAATCGAATCATAGAAAGCTCCAGCACGGAAGGAGGCCATTCGGCCCATCGTGCCCGCGCCGGCCAACAAAGAGCTATCCAGCCTAATCCCACTTCCCAGCTCTTGGTCTGTAGCCCTGCAGGTTAGAGCATCCCAAGTGCACATCCAAGTACTTTTTAAATGTGGTTAGGGTTCCTGCCTCTACCACCCTTTCAGGCAGTGAGTTCCAGACCCCCACAACCCTCTAGGTGAAGACATTTCCCCTCAAATCCCCTCTAAACCTTCCACCAATTATTTTAAATCTGTGCCCCCTGGTTTTTGACCCCTCTGCTAAGGGAAATAGGTCCTTTCTATCCACTTTATCTATGCCCCTCATAATTTTATACACCTCAATAAGGTCTCCCCTCAGCCTCCTCTGTTCCAAGGAAAACAGACCCAGCCTATCCAGTCTTTCCTCGTAGCTAAGATTCTCTACTCCCGGCAACATCCTTGTAAATCTCCTCTGTACCCTCTCTAGTGCAATCACATCTTTCCTGTAATGTGGTGACCAGAACTGCACGCAGTACTCTAGCTGAGGCCTAACTAGTGTCTTATACAGTTGAAGCATAACCCCCCTGCTCTTGTATTCTATGCCACAGCTAATAAAGGCAAGCATTCCGTATGCCTTCTTAACCACATTATCTACCTGGCCTGCTACCTTCAGGGATCTGTGGACATGCACTCCAAGGTCCCTTTGTTCCTCTACACTACTCAGTGTCCTACCATTTATTGTGTATTCCCTTTCCTTGTTAGCCCTCCCCAAATGCATTACCTCACTCTTCTCCGGATTGAATTCCATTTGCCACTGTTCTGCCCACCTGACCAATTTATTGATATCTTCCTGCAGTCTACAGCTTCCTTCTTCAGTATCAACCACACAGCCGATTTTAGTATCATCTGCAAACTTCTTAATCATACCCGCTATATTCAAGTCTAGATCATTGATATATACCACAAAAAGCAAGGGACCCAGTACTGAGCCCTGCGGAACCCCACTGGAAACAGCCTTCCAGTCACAAAAACACCCATCAACCATTACCCTCTGCTTCCTGTCTCCGAGCCAGTTTTGAATCCAACTTGACACTTTGCCCTGGATCCCATGGGCTTTTAACTTCATGACCGGTCTGCCATGTGGCTTTATCAAAAGCCTTGGTAAAGTCCATATACACTACATCAAATGCACTACCCTCATCTACCCTCCTTGTTACCTCCTCAAAAAATTCAATCAAGTTTGTCAGACACGACCTTCCCTTAACAAATCCGTGCTGACTATCCTTGATTAATCCGTG
Source organism: Somniosus microcephalus (assembly GCF_052327205.1). Taxonomy (NCBI): domain Eukaryota; kingdom Metazoa; phylum Chordata; class Chondrichthyes; order Squaliformes; family Somniosidae; genus Somniosus; species Somniosus microcephalus. The sequence continues at coordinate 277,990,873 of NC_140993.1, forward strand.
TCTTTCTAAATGAAGATTTATCCTGTCCTTCAGAATTCTTTCCAATAATTTTCCCACCACCGAGGTTAGGCTGACTGGCCTGTAATTACTCAGTCTATCCTTTTCTCCCTTTTTAAACAAGGGTACCACATTAGCAGTCCTCCAGTCCCCCGGCACCACACCTGAAGCCAGAGAGGATTGAAAAATGATGGTCAGGGCCTCTGCAATTTCCTCTTTTGCTTCGCTTAACAGCCTGGGATACATTTCATCCGGGCCTGGGGATTTATCCACTTTTAAAGCTGCTAAACTCCTTAATACTTCCTCTCTCACTATGTTTATTTCATCTAATATTTCACACTCCTCCTCCCCGATAGCAATGTCTGCTTCGCCCCTCTCCTTTGTGAAAACAGATGCAAAGTATTCATTAAAAACCCTACCGACGTCTCCCGCCTCCACACACAGATTACCCTCATGATCTCTAATAGGCCCTACCCTTTCTTTAGTTATCTTCTTACTCTTAATATATTTATAAAACATCTTTGGGGTTTCCTTGATTTTACTTGCCAAGAATTTTTCCTGCTCTCTCTTTGCTTTCCTAATATCCTTTTTAATTGCACCCCTGCACTTTCTGTACTCCTCTAAAGATTCTGGAGTATTTAGCCCTCGGTATCTGTCATACGCCTCCCTTTTTTTCTTTATCCTACCCTGCATGTCTCTAGACATTCAGGGGGCTCTAGATTTGTTAGTCCCACTTTTTTTCTTTAAGGGCACGTATTTGGTCTGGACCCTCCGGATCTCCTCCTTGAATGCCTCCCACTGCTCTGACACTGATTTACCTTCAAGTAGCTGTTTCCAGTCCACTATGGCTAAATCCCCTCTGAGCTTAGCAAAATTTGCTTTTCCACAATTTAGAATTTTCATTCCTGGCCTATCCTTGTCCTTTTCCATAACTACCTTAAATCTAACAGAATTATGGTCACTAGCACCAAAATGCTCCCCCACTGATACGCCTTCTACCTGCCCAGCTTCATTCCCTAAAACTAAGTTCAGAACCGCCCCCTCCCTTGTTGGGCTTGCTACATACTAGCTAAAAAAGTTCTCCTGGATGCATTTTAGGAATTCCGCACCCTCTATACCCTTCACACTAATTTTATCCCAGTTAATATTGGGGTAGTTGAAATCCCCTACTATTACTGCCCTATAGTTTTTACACTTCTCTGAAATTTGTCTATATATTTGTTCTTCTATCTCCCTCTCACTGTTTGGGGGTCTGTAGTACACTCCCAGCAGTGTGATCGCCCCTTTTTTGTTTTTCAATTTGACCCATATGGCCTCGTTTGATGATCCCTCCAACATATCATCCCTCCTCACAGCTGTAATAGTTTCTTTAATCGATACCACGACCCCCCCCTTTTTACCTCCCTCTCTATCCCGTCTGAAAATCCTGTAACCAGGAATGTTGAGCTGCCATACTTGCCCCTCTTTCAGCCACTTCTCTGTAATAGCTATAATATCATAGTCCCAAGTATCTACCTGTGCCCTCAGCTCATCTGGATAAATACTTGAAGGGAGATTTTTTTACAAGGCTTTGGGGAATGAGATGGGGAGGTGGACTAATTGGATTGTTCTACCAAAGTGCTGGCACAGACACGATGAGCCGAATGGCCTCCTTCAGTGCTATATCATTCTATGATTATTATTAGTAATATTCAGGTAGGGTCAAAGTTGGAATTCGGGCTGAGCCTCCACACATCTGAGGATTGGAAGCTGAGAGAATGTGTAGTTAGAAGACAGGAGGTATTGGGGATATGGCTAGAAGCTGTGAGATATTGATGTTTGGGACAGGAGCTGGGAGTTATTGAGGTTGGGGTTCAGAGCTGGGAGATAGTGAGGTTGGGCTTCGGAGCTGGGAGATAGTGAGGTTGGGGTTCGGAGCTGGGAGATAGTGAGGTTGGGCTTCGGAGCCGGGAGTTATTGAGGTTGGGGCCAAGAGCTGGGAGATATTGAGGTTGGAGTTCGGAGCTGGGAGTTATTGAGGTTGGGGCCAAGAGCTGGGAGTTATTGAGGTTGGGGTTCGGAGCTGGGAGTTATTGAGGTTGGGGTTCGGAGCTGGGAGTTATTGAGGTTGGGGTTCGGAGCTGGGAGTTATTGAGGTTGGGGTTCGGAGCTGGGAATTATTGAGGTTGGGGTTCAGATTTGGGAGTTATTGAGGTTGGGGTTCGGAGCTGGGAGTTATTGAGGTTGGGGTTCGGAGCCGGGAGATATTGAGGTTGGGGTTCGGAGCTGGGAGTTATTGAGGTTGGGGTTCGGAGCTGGGAGTTATTGAGGTTGGGGTTCGGAGCTGGGAATTATTGAGGTTGGGGTTCAGATTTGGGAGTTATTGAGGTTGGGGTTCGGAGCTGGGAGATATTGAGGTTGGGGTTCGGAGCTGGGAGTTATTGAGGTTGGGGTTCGGAGCTGGGAGTTATTGAGGTTGGGGTTCAGAGCTGGGAGTTATTGAGGTTGGGGTTAGGAGCTGGGAGTTATTGAGGTTGGGGTTAGGAGCTGGGAAATATCGAGGTTGGGGTTAGGAGCCGGGAGTTATTGAGGTTGGGTTTAGGAGCCGGGAGTTATTGAGGTTGGAGTTCGGAGCCGGGAGTTATTGAGGTTGGAGTTCGGAGTTGGGAGTTATTGAGGTTGGGGTTCAGAGTTGGGAGTTATTGAGGTTGGGGTTCGGAGCTGGGAGATATTGAGGTTGGGGTTAGGAGCCGGGAGTTATTGAGGTTGAGATTCGGAGCTGGGAGATATTGAGGTTGGGGTTCGGAGCTGGGGGATATTGAGGTTGGGGTTCGGAGCTGGGAGATATTGAGGTTGGGGTTCGGAGCTGGGAGTTATTGTGGTTGGGGTTCGGAGTTGGCAGTTATTGAGGTTGGGGTTCAGAGCTGGGAGATATTGAGGTTGGGGTTCGGAGGCGGGATTTATTGAGGTTTGGGGCTAGGAGCCAGGAGTTATTGAGGTTGAGGTTCGGAGCCGGGAGATATTGAGGTTGGAGTTCAGAGCTGGGGGACATTGAGGTTGGGGTTAGGGGCCGGGAGATATTGAGGTTGGGGTTCGGAGCTGGGAGATATTGAGGTTGGGGTTCGGGGCCGGGAGATATTGAGGTTGGGGTTCGGAGCTGGGAATTATTGAGGTTGGGGTTCGGAGCTGGGAGTTATTGAGGTTGGGGTTAGGAGCTGGGAGTTATTGAGGTTGGGGTTCGGAGCCGGGAGTTATTGAGGTTGGGGTTCGGAGCTGGGAGTTATTGAGGTTGGGGTTAGGGGCCGGGAGATATTGAGGTTGGGGTTCGGAGCTGGGAGTTATTGAGGTTGGGGTTCGGAGCTGGGAGTTATTGAGGTTGGGGTTCGGAGCTGGGAGTTATTGAGGTTGGGGTTAGGAGCTGGGAGTTATTGAGGTTGGGGTTCGGAGCTGGGGGATATTGAGGTTGGGGTTCGGAGCTGGGAGTTATTGAGGTTGGGGTTCGGAGCTGGGAGTTATTGAGGTTGGGGTTAGGAGCTGGGAATTATTGAGGTTGGGGTTAGGGGCCGGGAGATATTGAGGTTGGGGTTCGGAGCTGGGAGTTATTGAGGTTGGGGTTAGGGGCCGGGAGATATTGAGGTTGGGGTTCGGAGTTGGGAGTTATTGAGGTTGAGGTTCGGAGCCGGGAGATATTGAGGTTGGGGTTCGGAGCCGGGAGATATTGAGGTTGGGGTTCGGAGCCGGGAGATATTGAGGTTGGGGTTAGGGGCCGGGAGATATTGAGGTTGGGGTTCGGAGCTGGGAGTTATTGAGGTTGGGGTTAGGGGCCGGGAGATATTGAGGTTGGGGTTCGGAGCTGGGAGTTATTGAGGTTGGGGTTAGGGGCCGGGAGATATTGAGGTTGGGGTTCGGAGCTGGGAGATATTGAGGTTGGGGTTAGGGGCCGGGAGATATTGAGGTTGGGGTTCGGAGCTGGGAGTTATTGAGGTTGGGGTTCGGAGCTGGGAGTTATTGAGGTTGGGGTTCGGAGCTGGGAGTTATTGAGGTTGGGGTTCGGAGCTGGGAGTTATTGAGGTTGGGGTTCGGAGCTGGGCGTTATTGAGGTTGGGGTTCGGAGCTGGGAGTTATTGAGGTTGGGGTTAGGGGCCGGGAGTTATTGAGGTTGGGGTTCGGAGCCGGGAGATATTGAGGTTGGGGTTCGGAGCTGGGAGATATTGAGGTTGGGGTTCGGAGCTGGGAGTTATTGAGGTTGGGGTTAGGGGCCGGGAGTTATTGAGGTTGGGGTTCGGAGCTGGGAGATATTGAGGTTGGGGTTCGGAGCTGGGAGTTATTGAGGTTGGGGTTAGGAGCTGGGAGATATTGAGGTTGGGGTTCGGAGCTGGGAGTTATTGAGGTTGGGGTTCGGAGCTGGGAGTTATTGAGGTTGGGGTTAGGGGCCGGGAGATATTGAGGTTGGGGTTCGGAGCTGGGAGATATTGAGGTTGGGGTTAGGGGCCGGGAGATATTGAGGTTGGGGTTCGGAGCTGGGAGTTATTGAGGTTGGGGTTCGGAGCTGGGAGATATTGAGGTTGGGGTTCGGAGCTGGGAGTTATTGAGGTTGGGGTTCGGAGCTGGGAGATATTGAGGTTGGGGTTAGGGGCCGGGAGATATTGAGGTTGGGGTTCGGAGCTGGGAGTTATTGAGGTTGGGGTTCGGAGTTGGGAGTTATTGAGGTTGGGGTTCGGAGCTGGGAGATATTGAGGTTGGGGTTAGGGGCCGGGAGTTATTGAGGTTGGGGTTCGGAGTTGGGAGTTATTGAGGTTGGGGTTCGGAGCTGGGAGTTATTGAGGTTGGGGTTCGGAGCTGGGAGATATTGAGGTTGGGGTTAGGAGCTGGGAGTTATTGAGGTTGGGGTTAGGGGCTGGGAGTTATTGAGGTTGGGGTTAGGGGCCGGGAGATATTGAGGTTGGGGTTCAGAGCTGGGAGATATTGAGGTTGGGGTTCGGAGCTGGGAGTTATTGAGGTTGGGGTTAGGGGCCGGGAGATATTGAGGTTGGGGTTCAGAGCCGGGAGATATTGAGGTTGGGGTTCGGAGCTGGGAGTTATTGAGGTTGGGGTTAGGAGCCGGGAGATATTGAGGTTGGGGTTAGGGGCCGGGAGTTATTGAGGTTGGGGTTCGGAGCTGGGAGTTATTGAGGTTGGGGTTAGGAGCCGGGAGATATTGAGGTTGGGGTTAGGGGCCGGGAGTTATTGAGGTTGGGGTTCGGAGCCGGGAGATATTGAGGTTGGGGTTCGGAGCTGGGAGTTATTGAGGTTGGGGTTCGGAGCCGGGAGATATTGAGGTTGGGGTTCGGAGCCGGGAGATATTGAGGTTGGGGTTCGGAGCCGGGAGTTATTGAGGTTGGGGTTAGGGGCTGGGAGATATTGAGGTTGGGGTTAGGGGCCGGGAGTTATTGAGGTTGGGGTTAGGGGCCGGGAGATATTGAGGTTGGGGTTCGGGGCCGGGAGTTATTGAGGTTGGGGTTAGGGGCCGGGAGATATTGAGGTTGGGGTTCGGAGCTGGGAGTTATTGAGGTTGGGGTTAGGGGCCGGGAGATATTGAGGTTGGGGTTCGGAGCTGGGAGTTATTGAGGTTGGGGTTCGGAGCCGGGAGATATTGAGGTTGGGGTTAGGGGCCGGGAGATATTGAGGTTGGGGTTCGGAGCTGGGAGTTATTGAGGTTGGGGTTAGGGGCCGGGAGATATTGAGGTTGGGGTTCGGAGCTGGGAGTTATTGAGGTTGGGGTTCGGAGCCGGGAGTTATTGAGGTTGGGGTTCGGAGCTGGGAGGCAGAAAGTGCAGGAGAGAACCAGGTTAGGATCGAGGCTCTGGATGTAGCAAAATCACTGCTGAAGTAAATGAAGTTGGTAGTTTGTGCTCATTACATTTTTCCTTCTGATGATTATTAATTTTAAAAGAAACTCCGATAACTCAGTGAGCAGTAAAAAGCCAACTTGCTGTTTATTCAATACCGAGTTTCACACCATTGCCATTAAAGGTACTGCTCCGAATCCCCAAAAATCCTTGAGCGAAACCTGCAGTTAAAGGCTAAAAGCTGCTTGAATCCTGCCTGCTAGTCTACTTTTCCGCAGTCTAGCCTGGCTTTATTTATTTCTGTATGGCTGCAGCAGACATTTCCTAAATACATTTTAGAAATCAGGCTGGAGAAAGTCTTTTTATGTATTGCAGCAGGTGGAGAGTGAGGTTTTGTACAAAGTAAGATTTTGCTAAACTAAAACACTGCAGTCCCCACCACTTAAAATATCCACGTTTCAAACAGGCAGTCACTTATATCGGCCAAAAAGTGATGACCATTAACCATTTGAATTAATGTCAATTTCAACCCAAAGGCCTAAAAATGTGGTTTATTTGCACCTCCCGTTAGTACCCTAATTATGCCTTCACTTCTGGTGCACTAAGCCTTGCAGGCAGCTCACAAGCCTCCAAATCATGGCACCAACTGACATTTGCTCTCAGGCATTTGCCAGGAAACTGCGCAGATTTCAGTACAACCAAATTTTTGATGGTCAATGTGCTGCATGCAAGTACCGTTGCTTCCCTTTGGTGACAGTGTGGGGTGTGTTCGCTCTTAAAACTAGCCTGGCTTGTCATTTAGGTGCTACTTCAGTTCCAGGTGTACGTGAGGTGACCAGCTGCTTTGTGTGCTTTAGGGGATCTTGGGATTGGGGCGGTTCACCTTCCCGGCAGCCGAGTCCTGAGCTGGGGCTGTTGAAGGCTGGGTCACTGTGGATGGCCAGCCTCGCCTTGTGCACTTTCTGCCACCTGGTCTGAGCTTCTGGATATTTTTGGTTTGAGAGCAATCACACTGCCCACCCAAAGCCACCAACAAAATGCCCGAACCATTTTCATGGCCGCGTCTTATTACAATACTTTCACCGAACAGGCGGCTCGCCGATCTGCAGCGGCTGGGCGGGAAACCCTAAACTGGGGGAATTTTGCGCAAAGTTGACCTTGAAAAGGCTTTTATCGAGGCTTTAACAGGCTAAGCATGACTTGCCTTGGAACGTCTGCTTTGCTGGTGTAAGCAAGGGAGAAATTTCTAGAGAATTGCTGATCTCCACATTAACACTGGATTTGTGTGTGCAGTAAATGTAATAACTACAGAAGTTTCCAGGATATAACACTTGAAATCTGCAATTGGCAAACAATTTTGGGTGTTTTATGTGTATTTTTTGACTTCAGAAACTACAAATTAATTACAGCCTGAAAATGACCGGGTATTCAGCTTCTAACAAGCTTTTACAGTCATACCACTTTTCATTCACTGATAGCAGCTCAATGGAAGGCAAATTACTCGATCTTACCAGCCTGAAAACACTCATTCTGGGAGGGTTTTTAATCTTATTCCCAGCCAATTCACTAATCCCTCTTATTTTAAGATCCACAAATGTGAAAACTTGATATTAGCTACTGTCCATAGATAGCAGTATATGTACTATTAAAAAGTGGAAAATAATTTTTACCCACTTGGGAATTTATTTTAGCTTCTTTGAAGTGGGTAATTAGCTTGCTCAAAGTAAGTGGCAACTAACAGCTTATTAGAAGCTCCATAAAATTCTCCCACTGTACACTATGCAAATTATTAATCAGGGAAAGCTTTTCGCATGAAATTAAGAGCTTTTCTTCATTCTGAAAAGCTTGCGCTCCGTGGCCCTGCCACTGTAACAATTTTCACAAGGATCCCTCGAGGATCATCATAACCCTGTTCTACACAGTGTGAATATTGGGTGAGAAGAACCGCATGCACTTGACTTGTGGAAGTTGTCCACAGCTGTTCTCGACAAAGTCAGAACAAATATTGTAGTTTGCTGCCTCGATCCAGTCCCTGTGCAGTTAGTCCAGTCAGTGCAACAGCCTGTGAAATATTAAACATGTATTTAGCCTTTTAGTTAAGTGGGTTAAAAATGATTGCTTCTGTTCACAGAGGAGGACTCGCTTTAAAACAATTTATTTTTTTCTTCTTCAGAGGCGTTGTAATTACTGTGTAACTGATTGCCACGGGTATGCAATGTGCCATCTCAATAAGATGACTCCTTTCCTGTGACATTAAGGATTATTTTCTGGTAAAGATGTTCTCTCATCCTTTCATCATGTCCAATCTTTAAAAAAAAAATCAAATGCTGAAGGTAACACTTTCAGCTAGAAAGATTAAATTGCAACTGCAGTTCTGAAGTTTAAAAACACTGGGTGAAAATTTCTCCTTGATGCAACCGCAGTTTGGATTAGAGAGGTGTTATTTTCAGCTTGAGGTTTTTTGGTGCATGTTCTGTAAACTTCGGATTCACTTTATGCCTCCTGCAGTCTCAGTTATGAGACATTTTTCAGTTTTTTTGCACTGTACACGCTCCTTCAAATTCTCCTTTCCGCTCTCGAAGTACTGCCCAGCTCTAACACTTGGTATTCACCAAATCCAGTCTCATCTGGTCTTCAATAAAAACAGAAAATGCTGGAAATACTCAGCAGGTCAGGCAGCATCTGTGGAGAGAGAAGCAGAGTTAATGGCCTAGATTTTCAGTGTGCCGTGAGGCGGGCTTTTAGGCAAGCGGGGGGCAAAAATCCCGAATTCGGGGGTCCCAACACCATCCCGCCCAAAACCCGCCTCCACGTAAGTTTCAGAGGAGGCGGGTACCTGCCCCGCACTAGGACCCGCCGATCCAAGGTGGGAAGAGATTCGTGCCAATTAACTACCTGTTAACAGGTAGTTAACAGGCAGTTTTTAGCCTAATCCTTATTTTGAGGGGTGTCATGTGGGATTCCCGACGGCTCCAAACCACGCCAGGTTAGAGGAGGCGGGCCGTCGGGTTGAAGGACTTGGAGGGGTCGAGATGTCGGTGTTCAGGTGAGTGATGGGTGCATGAGTGCAAAGGTAAGTGTGTTTGGTGTGTCTAAAGTGTGTAAAGAAGTTTAAATTACCTGTACTTACCTTAACAGCCTTTCTTCCTGTAGGCGTCGGGAGTCCATCACTCAGCCGGCACTGAAAGCTGAATGGCTGCGATCTGTCAAAAGTGACAGCCTTCAACTTTCAGTGCCGGTGAGAGTTCTAACTGAGTCTGTGTAGAAGGACTCAGGTTAGAAGTCAGACTGTCAGTGTTTGTCAGCTTCAAACAGCTGTGAAACACTGATATTTCATCTGTCAAAAACTCTTGACAGATGAAATGTCAGTCTGATGTCACCTGTTGCCGGGTGGCCCTTAATTGGCCTGCTGAGTCCGCTGGGCGGGCTCAACAAGGCCAATCAAGGGAAAATCGCGTGGGTTGGCCGGACGTCGATGTAGGCGGGGCTAAAACCGAAAGTTGTAGTCCCGCCTCCTTCCCGACAGCTTAATGAAAATCGACCCCCACGTTTCAGGTCGATGACCCTTCGTCAGAACTGGAAAAAGCTGGAGATGGAACAGGTTTTTAAGCAGGTGTAGGGGCAGGGAGAGGGGGGAGGGGAGGAAAGAACAAAAGGGAAGGTCTGTGACAGGGTGGAAGGCAGGAGAGATTAAGAGACAAAAGGAATGATGGTGCGAGGCAAAAGGTGATGGTAATGGGACAAGTTAAGAAATAAAAGATGACTCTCGATGAAGTGTAAATGGCAATGGCAGAATCATCAACAGTTGCCATGTGAGAGAGAGAGAAAAAACGATAGGGGCCGAGGTTCTGGTCTGAAATTGTTGAACTCGATGTTGAGTCCAGAAGGCTGTAAAGTGCCTAATCTGTCATCTAGTCTTTATTCAGCGAGGTAGCATGCGAGCAGGTAAGTGAACATTTGTAGTTCATTCTGAAGACTGTTGGATGTGCGGTGAAGAGTGTGGCAACTTCTGCCAGGGGGCAGGAGCTTGAACCTTTTTTGCAAATCACTTTGTGGAAAAGTGTTCAGAAACCATTTTCTGCAATTGTCGAGCGTTAAGATGTGATGATGTAAGTCATGTTGACGTAACGTTTCTTTGCAGGCAAGCGTGGGGCCATCCATTTTAGACCAAACAAGGGACAGATCTGGGTATTTTTTAAGTGGTTAAATGCTGGGAACAGTGGAGGTCCAAAGAGATTTAGTGGTCCATGTACACGGATCACTAAAATGTAGTGGTTAGGTACAAAAACTAATCAAAAAGGCATTCATGGAATGTTAGCCTTTAGAGGGCTAGCATATAAAGGGGAGAAGATTTTGCTACAAAGCCCTAGTTAGACCCCATCTGGACACTGTACAGTTCTGGGCACCACATCTTAGACAGGATATATTGGCCTTGGAAGGAGTGCAGCACAGATTCACCAGAATGTTACCAGGGCTCCAAGGGTTAGATGATGAGGAGAGATTACACAAACTATGATTGTATTCCCTGGAATAAAGGAGGTTAAAGGGTGATATGATGGATGTTTTTAGGATTTTGAAAGGAATTGACAGGGTAGACAGAGAGAAACTTTTTCCACTGAACATAACCTTAAAATCAGAGCCAGGCCATTCCGGAGTGAAGTTAGGAAACACTTCTTCACACAAGGGCGTGGTAGAAATGTGAAACTTTCTCCCACAAAAAGCAGGAGATGCTAGCTCAATTAATAATTTTAAATCTGAGATCAGTAGATGTTTGCTAGCCAACGATATTAAGGGTCTGGAGCCAAGGCGGGCGGATGGAATTAGGATAAAAAGAAAAAGACTTGCATTTATATAGCGCCTTTCACGACCATCGGACGTCTCAGAGCGCTTTACAGCCAATGGAGATGTTGATTGAGGGATAAGTATTGGCCAGGACACCGGGGATAACTCCCCTGCTCTTCTTCAAAATAGTGCCTTGGGATCTTTTATGTCCACCTGAGAGGGCAGGCGGGGCCTCGGTTTAACGTCTCATCTGAAAGACGGCACCTCCGACAGTGCAGCACTCCCTCAGCACTGCACTGGAGTGTCAGCCTAGATTTATGTGCTCAAGTCCCTGGAGTGGGACTTGGAACCCACAACCTTCTGACTCCGAGGCGAGCCACGGCTGACAGAGCAGACACAGATCAGCCATGATCTGGTTGAATGGCAGAACAGGTTCAAGGGGCTGAATGGCCAACTCCTGTTCCTATGTTCCTAAAACCATCTCATCACTTCTGTGTTTGGATCATGGCAGAAATTGTACTCTGATCCTCCACATTTCTCCCTCCCCAGTGGCCCAAACCGTGCCTCTGCAAATCTGACTTTAATCAGTATAAACCTTATTTAATGAGATTTAACAGATGTGTTCACTTGGGTCCTGTTTATCTTGTCATGTAACGCAGATTTAGAATGCTGCTTAGTATAGGAGGCCTCTCTGCATCCATGGGACTGAAGAAAATATCTGTTTCCCTAGATTACTAAATCTGCTTTACATTAATTGATGTGTGCAGGTCACTCAAATGTGGTTTTGAAGAACATTTCCTTTCAACACAAAGATATCAAGACAATCTTGGGCATTTCATATTTTGATATACCTACAACTCTGGAAGTTCCAGGGGCTCTAGCCTCCAACTCAGGCCAGTGCTCCCTCTCCATTCTTAGATAAGTAGGTGTTGATACTGGCTGAGAACTGAAAGCTTGGTATAGCACAAAGCTGTTGAGAATGATTGAACTGGGTGGTTGATCTTGAGAGTTTCATGGCCTCTTCTCCCTCCCTATTGCAGGGAAAATCCTAGCATTAGCTCTTCATAAAAAGCTACTTTGCATTATTGCTGACAACCTTCTGCCTGAATTGCAATATGGATTCTGCTTGGATTTTTGTTGCTAGGCAGATCCAAGAAAAGCATTGTGAACAAAATGTGAATTTTGTGTTCTTTACACGGTCTAAGGTTTTCAACACGGTGAGTTGGAAGGGTTTTTAGTAACTTCTATCCAAGTTTGGTTGATAAATATTGTACATTAATTGCATGATGGGAAGAGTAATTGATGATGGTGGCATCTCTGCCCTTAAGGATATGACAAAGAGGTTAGAATAGATTACAGCACTTCAATATCAGATGATTCGAGGCATAGACTGGTGTCAGTCGTGGCTCAGTGTTCGCACTCCCACCTCTGAGTCAGAATGTTCTGGTTCAAGCCCCACTCTAGAGGCATGAGCACAAAACCTAGGTTAACACTGCAGTCCAGTACTGAGGGAGTGCGGCACTGTCGGAGGTGCTGTCTTTTGGATGAGATGTTAAACCGAGGCCACGTCTGCTCTCTCAGGCGGATGTAAAAGATCCCATGGCACTATTTCAAAGAAGAGCAGGGGAGTTCTCCTCTGCTTTGAGACGTCCTGAGGTCATGAAAGGCGCTATATAAATGCAAGTTCTTTCTTTCTTGAAGTCAGAGGAGAACTTGTTGGTGACCTCCTCTTTGCTGCTGATTGCACCCTTATGCCATGTACAGCAAGATCTCTAGGTCATTGTAAACCACCTCTTGCAGCCTCAACAAAGCAATTCTGATTTGTTATCAGTTTGAGGAGAGCCGAAGTTTTGTACCAACCAGAGCTTCACCATTTGCACAGCAAACAATAACAATCTATGTCAAGCAAATGCTTCCTTAAATTGTAACTCTGGTCCTTTCATTGTATCCCAGCTCCTTCTACAAATTCTGAAGCAAGTCGATTTTCCTTAACGTGAGTGAGTCATTGTACAGTGCAAAAGCACCTCCAGTCAGACTCCGAGAGTGTGAGCATGGTATTCTGCTGATTGGTATTATTAAACTGATTCCAGCCCTCTTCCCCATCCCTTTGGGTCGAGGAGCTGGGTTTGAAATTACCCCCCATTTAATCTGTAGAAGTTGGAACAGTAGAAAGTCTCAAATAACATTTTCCTTGTAATAAAGTGCATGGACTTCTTTCACATCCCTTCTCTGCTTCCTTTACATTCTGGCATTCTTAATTATCCTCCAAAAATCTTGGATAAATTATGCAATTGCGTTGAGTGAGATCATTAGGAACATCGGCTCCTTAAACAGCTTGATTCTTGGACGATTAATGTGGAGCATTCTGTCTGAGGTTGACACAATACGACCTCGTGACAAATATATGTTGATTGGACAATTTTCTTTTTTTACAATTTCTGAGGGGTGGGGGGAATGGTCGGGACCAATCGAAGAGCGGGGGAGGGAGGTGAGCAGTGGAGGACTTGGGGGGAGGGGGGGAGCAGCGGAGGGCTGGAGGGGGGGGACCAGTGGCGGGCTGGGGGGAAGGGGGGGAGCAGTGGCGGGCTGGGGGGAAGAGGGAAGCAGCGGAGGGCTGGAGGGAGGGGGAGCAGCGGGGGGCTGGAGGGAGGGGGGGAGCAGTGGAAGGCTGGGGGGAAGGGGGGAGCAGCGGAGGGCTGGAGGGAGGGGGGAGCAGCGGGGGGCTGGAGGGAGGGGGGAGCAGCGGAGGGCTGGGGGGAGCAGTGGAGAGCTGGGGGGAAGGGAGGAGCAGCAGAGGGCTGGGGGGAGGGGGTAACAGCGGAGGGGAGGGGGAGCAGCGGAGGGCTGGGGGAGGAGGAGCAGCGGAGGGCTGGGGGGAGGGGGAGCAGTGGAGGGCTGGGGGGAGGGGGAACAGCAGAGGGCTGGGGGAGGGGGAGCAGTGGAGGGCTGGGGGAAGGGGGAGTAGCGGAGGGCTGGGGGGAGGGGGAACAGCGGAGGGCTGGGGGGAGGGGGAGCAGCGGAGGGCTGGGGGGAGGGGGAGCAGTGGAGGGCTGGGGGGAAGGGGGCAGCAGCGGAGGGCTGGGGGGAGGGGGGAGCAGTGGAGGGCTGGGGGGAAGGGGGCAGCAGCAGAGGGCTGGGGGGAGGGGGGAGCAGTGGAGGGCTGGGGGGAGGGGGAACAGCGGAGGGCTGGGGGGAGGGGGAGCAGCGGAGGGCTGGGGGGAGGGGGAGCAGTGGAGGGCTGGGGGGAAGGGGGCAGCAGTGGAGGGCTGGGGGGAAGGGGGCAGCAGCAGAGGGCTGGGGGGAGGGGGGAGCAGTGGAGGGCTGGGGGAGGGGGAACAGCGGTAGGCTGGGGGGGGAGGGGGGGAGCAGCGGACGGCTGGGGGGAGGGGGAGCGGGAGGGGGGGAGCAGCGGAGGGCTGGGGGGGGGGAGCAGCGGAGGACCAGGAACAGCAGATAGGGGGGCCGGGATCAGCATGGGGGGGAGGGGGGGGTGGGGATCGGCGGGCTAGTTGGGGGGGGGCGGGGGTTCTGATTGTGGGGAGTGGGTGAGGCAGGGACGCTGGATCCAGGAGGTAAGTGTAAAGGCTCTTACCTCCTGGATCCAGCAGCCCTTCTTTAGCTGGCGTGTTTCAATAGGCCTGCAAAAACCCGACCAGCTACAGGTAAATTTAAAATGGAGGTTAAATCTGAGGCGCGGCAGCCTCATTATAATATTTAAATGGCAGACCCGCCTCCTGGGAGCGGATTGGCTGCCCCCCCTCGTCCTGCCTCCGTTAAAATCGGAAGTGGGTGGGTTGGGGTTGGGAATCAGACTTTTAACACTTTAACTTCCCACCCGACCCCAACCCACCAGTTTTTTGGGGTTAAAATTACCCCTTTATCTCATTGCTGTTTTTGGGATCTTGCTGTGTGAAAATTGGCCGCTGTGTTTCCCTACATTACACGAGTGACTACACTTCAAAAGTACTTAATTGGCTGTAGAGCGCTTTGGGAGGTCCTCTGGTTGTGAAAAGCGGCATAAAAATGCAAGTCTTTTCTTCGCAGTTGAGAAATTTCAGGTTCCTCTATCGAGAGATAAAGGACGTCTACTGGCAGGACAGCACTGAGGTTCTGGTTACGGGTGAGAAATCTTGCTCACTTGTAAATACTGACCATGTGTGTAAAGCAAGCAGCAACGGTAATCACAAGTAAGTTTGCTTTCCAACTACTGTAGAGTAAGAATCACAGAAAGGAAGATACTGTATTCAATGAACGAGAACCTCCATTTTCTCTCTGTTGTCTCTCAAACCTCTGTTCCAGCACAGTTTGTGCTGACTGTGAGCGCTTTAATAGTTGTGGACCTACAACAGTGTTCTTCCTAGTACAGTGTATGAAGGAACTTTTTCTTGCTTCTCTTAGCCCTTCAGTCAGTAGAAGTGGCATTCAAACAACTTGCTTTTTTTTCTACCATGGTTGCTTCTGAGCACATCATGTGGAGGTTCACTCATCTGTCGATGATGAATGCAGCCTTGGACTATTTGACAATGATGGGGCAGCTACTGAGCCCATGAAACACATCTTTCTGGTTTCCTGCACCTCTCTGTTGCGATTTGTCAGTGTACTTGGGGTCGAGACTCTGGAGGCTCCTTTCATACTTGTTGAGGCGCTAAACTAATTATTGGGGCAAAGCTTTCATTGGATGCCCAACTTAACACCATTTGGAGGTTTTCTAATCAGAAAAGGCTTGTTCCTGTGCGTGTAGCTGTTGAGTGACATGCATGAAAGACCCTAGCAACTAACACCTGGAGTATCTCCTCTCCACCCTTCTCACCACACAACTTGCCCTTCACAGGCCTTGTACAGCATGTGTTTACTGTCTGTCTAAAGTTTCTTTTATTTCATAGTTGCTATCAGTCCCTTTTACTTTGCACAAAAACCTCTTTTTTTTTGGCCTGTGGGCTTAAAATGTTTGTGCCTGAACTCAAATAATTAAGTGAAATGTTGTCCTGTCAGGAGCTGTATGAAATACAGCAAGGCCTTTCCTGTAGAAAACAGTCATGTCTTGTGACTCCCGGTGGACCACTGTTTTGTGTTGTGTGTATTCTGCCAGAACTTTTAAGGGCAATTTCGAGAAGGGAAGCTTCTCGTAGAGTGAAAAGATGATAAAGCTCAGGATGTCTGAAACAGCCACGGGTTTTGTGATCAAGGCCAAGAAGCAGGCAAAGTCATCTTTACAAGTTTTTTTTCCTTACTGTTCCCGTGAGGGGAAACCTGTCAAGAAGCATTTGGAAGGGAATGCAGTGGGTTTGATGCATTGGTGAAAATCACCTTTCTTGGGATTTAAAACTGCCCTGACTTGATCTTTACTTTGGCTTTGAAGATTGCATTGGTTAAGCAGATGCAGAAATCCAAGCAGGTTGAAGAAGGAGCTCGTTCCTGATAAATATTTAGGCTCCCGCACTGGCCTTGCAGATGATGCCCGGGCATTGTCCACGTACAGTGCACCCATTTGCTCCATATACACTGGACAAACTTTATTTCCAGATGACCTAATTTGAAATGCTGTGAAGCCCAAACAATCCCATGAATTAAATATCGCAATTTCTCTTGTTCAGGATCCCAGACGGCAAAGCTTCCTGCCATATGTCAGTGCTCACCACTAGATGGCCCCAGAATGGGCACGCCAGTAAATTTCTTGGCATGTAAATGGGATTTCTGCTGCACTTTTACAAAGTTCTGGTGGTGAAATGGGAGCAGCTCTGAGGAAATTTCTGCCCGTATATTTTATGTCAATTCAGAAAGGGTTGTTAGCACAGTGGAATGGAAAACATTTGCATTTTGGGTGCCCAGTGTCCACATCAGCATTTCCATGCCACTCCTTGACCTGATGCAAACCTTAGTCCATAAACTGTGCCCCAATGGGCCATAAACTCAGCCTCAGAATACCACTTACATCGTTCGGTCTTTTTACATCTTCTTTCCAAAATGTCAGCCGTGGCTCAGTAATAACGCTCTCGACTCTTAGTCCGAAGGTTGTTGGTTTAGAGGGGATTTGAGGGAAAACTTTTTCACCCAGAGGGTGGTTGGAATCTGGAACTCACTGCCTGAAAGGGTGGTAGAGGCAGGAACCCTCACAACATTCAAGAAGCATTTAGATGAGCACTTGAAACACCATAGCATACAAGGCTACTGACCAAGTGCTGGAAAATGGGTTTAGAATAGACAGGGCTTGATGGCCAGCGCAGACACGATGGGCCGAAGGGTCTCTTTCTGTGCTGTATAACTCTATGGGCTCGATTTTCATTGGGCCGTTGAGGTGGGATTGGAGGCGTGTGGGGGGTTAAAATAGTGAAATCGGGGGGCACAAACCCATCCCGCCCCCAACCTGCCTCCATGCCAGTTTCAAAGGAGGCGGATACCCGCCCCGCACTGGGACCCGCCTCCCCGAGGCGGGAAGGGGATTAGTGCCAATTAACTGCCAGTTTTTAGCCTAATCCCTTTTTAATGTTGAAGTGTGGGATTCCCGACGGCTCCAAACCACGCCAAGTTAGCGAGGCGGACCGTCGGGCTGAAGGGCTTGGAGGGTTCGAGATGTCCGATGTTCAGGTGAGTGATTTGTGCATGAATGCAGAGGTAAGTGTGTTTGGTGTCTGTAAAGTGTTTAAATAAGTTTTACTTACCTTTACAGCCAGCCTTCCTTCAGGTCTCGGGAGTCCCTCATCTCACCGGCACAGAAAGCAGAATGGCCGTGAGCTGTCAAAAGTTACAGCATTCAGCTTTCTGTTCTGGAGAGATCTCTAAATCAGCCTGAGAGGAAGGAATTAACTTGGAGTACAGATTGTCAGTGTTTGGCAGCTTCAAAGAGCTGTCAAACGCTGATATTTCATCTGTCAAAAGCTCTTGACAGATGAAATGTCAATCTGTGACATCACCTGTTGCCGGGTGGCCCTTAATTGGCCTGTTGAGCCTGCTGGTGAAAATCGAGTGGGTTGGCCACAACTCGATGGAGGCGGGACTACAACACCTCCATTGACAAAATCCAGCCCTATGACTCTAAACCCCACTCCAGAGACTTGAGCTCATAATCTTGGCTGACACTTCGCTGCAGTACTGTTGGAGGTGCTGTCTTTCGGATGAGATGTTAAACCAGGGCCTCTTCTGCTCTCTCAGGTGAACGTAAAAGATCCCATGGCACTATTCGAAGAAGAGCAGGGGAGTTCTCCTGGTGTTCTGGCCAACATTCATCACTCAAGCAACACTTAAAACAGATATGGTCATTTATTTCATTGCTGTTTTTGGGACCTTGCTGTGCACAAATTGGCTGCCATGTTTCCTACATTACAACAGTGACTATACTTCGAAAGTACTTAATTGACAGTAAAGCATTTCAGGACATCCTGAGGTTGTGGAAGGCGTTATATAAAGGCAAGTCATTTCTTCCTTTATCCTAGTTTATTTTGGCTCTTGTATCTTTGATCATGCTCGTGATTCACTTCCAACTCGTTATACCTTCAAGTGTGTCTATCCTTGTCTTGAGATCTAGGTAATCTTTCAGAAACACAACTGGGAAAATGAATGGCCAACCCTGTTTGGTAATTGCTTTTGGGTGCTGGACTATCTGTGCCTCCATAAGATCTTGCTTCGATCTTTGAAAATGGTAGGCATCACAGCAGACTTTTTAATGTTAAGTGGCAAACACATTAATAAAACAAATAATGAGCGTGTAAATTTAAAATTGATACGTTATATATTTACTGTAGTTTTTATTTAACCCTTAGAGCAGAGAAATAATATTTTCTGACTACAGGAGTTGGATGGTTTACCTTATCTTTTACTACGGAGTTTCCAATCGCTTTGACTACCTTCTGATAACCTAACTCAAAGAACAGTTCAATTTAAATACCTTTTCACCGGTTGCTGTGGCTTTTTCATAACTGACAGATTCAAAATAATTGGCTGTCATGCATTTAACTGAACAAGTCACGCCATCTGTTTGTTCAAAGTAGCTTGGCTCCTCCCTTCAACTACAGTTTGACACCTAGCTTGAACCAACCTTGCAACAAATGTATAAAAATAAGCTGGGCACAGAGATCTAAACTGCACTTGTATCTTTTAAGCTGCTTATGTACGGTGACTGGATTTAAAGTGAGAGTGACGAACTAAAACTAGACAAAAATGTATAATTCATGTCACAACCACCCTTTGCACCATTGTGATTTTTTCCCCATTTCCCACAGCAGCTATCCTAAAGATCAGTTTGTTCAGAATTATGGGCAGTTTGGTGTTTTGGGCCCATATTCACTGGGACTGGATAAGACCAACTTAATGTAGGACCCCTGCAGCCAGCAGGGAAAGGAGGCATTCATCCCATCAATTGGGGCTGAATTCCAACTCGGGGTCCAGAGGTGAAAGGACTATGCTAAATTACTGGAAGATAAATCCAGGCTCCAGATTTGGTGAACCACAATCACTGCCCCTGTGCATTTGAATTTGAAGTGAAGTGTTTAACTCCTTTGGTCTTTTTCTCAAAACTCAGTTCTCTGGTTCTAGGAATCAGCCTTGTCCCTTTTGTCTGCATCACATCCAGGATTTGATTGTCTCGCTTGTGTCTCACTCACTAAAACTGGACACAGTACTCCAAGTATTGTCCAACTGGAGCACTGTACAGTTTTACAATGACATTGTCTAACAGACTGCTTTAGCAATGTGGCTCAGCATTTAATTTTCCTGCTTGCTGCAGTTAGTGGCACATTTTAAGTACTGAATCTACTAATGCCTCATATCCAACTCAATTTCCCCTTAGCTATGTCGACAACATTTGTTGCTGTAATATATGTGGGTAGAACAAATGAAGTACAAAGACACGAGTTGCTAGTCAATGTGCTTGCTTTACTAGGCCAGAGCAAACTGAGCATGCCATGTGACAAACCATGTGATAATACATTTCACTGCTTTCCCCTTAAAAAAAAATGTACATATTCCCCTCTCAGATACAACAAAACTATGGTTTCAGCATTACACGTACCACATAACAAAAACTACTGGCTTTTTTTCCTTTTAAATCAACTACAAATCCAGTTTAATAACAGGTTTGCGGAGCTTTCCTGATCTCCTTACGAAAATTTTTGGTGTTGAACCAATTTTCGGGCTGTTTTGTTCTGGTTCTGAACTCAAAGATGATCCTGTTTCTAGCTCAGATTTGTTTGAACCTATATGTTTTACTTCAATCCACTTTGCTGACAAGTGATTCAAGATCACTGTCCAATCCAGGCCAGTAAACAAAACTTCTTGCAATTGATTTCATACTGATGATCCCTGGATGTTCAGTATGAAGTTCGGACAGAATTCTATCTCTCAAAGAAATAGGTACCACCACTCTGTGACCCCACTTGATACAACCTTGCTCACAAGACAATTCAGTACGACGGTTATGGAATGGCTTCAACTCTGTGTCCAGACACTGATCAGTCCATCCATTCAAGGTGTTTTTATACACTCTTTAAAGTACTCAGTCCTTTTGAGTCCTATTTGCAATCTCCGTTGCATTCACGGGAAAGTCTTTGTCAACTGCACCTAGTGTGAAAATCTCACCTTCACTCCCAACACACGAATCCTCATGTGGCAACCTGGACAAGGCATCTGCGATTGAGTTTTGCTTTGAAGTGCGATATTCAATCGTGTAGTCATATTGTGACAACAACACTGCCCAACATTGCATTCTTGATGCAGCCATTGCAAGGATGGCAGATTTGGGCCCCAATATTGCTAGGAGCAGTTTGTGATCGATTATCAGGGTAAAGTTTCTGCCAATCAGGAACTGTTGGAATTTCTTGATTCCAAACACTATGACGAGTGCTTCCTTTTCGATTTGTGTGTAGTTTCTTTCGCTCTTTGTGAGGGTTCACGATGAGAACATGATTGGTTTCTCTTGGCTGTCATCCATTACGTGGCTTATGACAGCTTCCACACCGTAACTGGAAGCATCACACGCTAATTTAAGCTCACGCTCTGTGTCGTAGTGCACAAGTAGAGCATCGCTAGAGAGACTTCTCTTACAAACATCTTAAGCTTCCTGTTGCGCTTTTGTCCACTTCCACTGGACATCCTTCTTGAGGAGCTCGTGCAATGGAGCTAACATGGTCGCTAACTCAGGTAAGAAACTTGCATAGTACTGGACCATTCCAAGGAAAGATTTTAACTCGGACACATTCTGTAGCTTTGGAGCATTGATGACAGCATCAACCTTTCCCTTCACTGGTTGCAAGCCATTTGCATCAACTTTCAGTCCAAGGTACACAACCTCGGGCTGCACAAAAGCACATTTGCTCCTTTTCAATTTGACATTGTGGGAATTCAACCTTTGAAGCACTTCTAGATTTTCTTCCTTGCTGCTTGTTGCAATCAGCACATCGTCTTAATTGCATAAGCAATTTGGAATTCCTTGCAAAATCTTATCCATTATAGCCTGGAAGATTTTGCGGGAGGACTTTACGCCATACGGCAGCTCGGTGTATGAGTACAGTCCCTTGTGTGTGTTGATAGTGAGACACTGCTGACTCTCTTTGTCAACATTCAGCTGAGTATAAGCGTGCGACAGGTCAAGCTTAGAGAAAACCTTTGACCCAGAGAGTGCTGCATACAAATCTTGTGATGTAGGTAACGGGTACTGTTCATCGTCAGCTGCTTGGTTGATAGTAATTTTGTAGTCACCAGACAAGCGTACAGTTTGTCTGCTTTGGGCACTACCACAATCGGGGTAGCCCACTCACTTTTGTCAGTTTTTACTAGTGCTCCGTTCTCTCTGTTTCTCAAGCTCTTCCTCTGCCTGACTTTTCAACGCATAGGGGCCTTGCCTTACAATAGACAGGCTTCACGTTGGACTTGATGCGGATATGCGCATCATACCCAGTGATGCCCTCATAACTGTCTGAGAACATGCTGTCGTACTTGTTCAGCATTGTGTCGAGTCGCTTCTTTGAAGCATCCACACTGGAGATGTCTTTCCAGCCTATTTTCAACTTTCTCAACCAGTCTTTGCCCATGAGGGTTGTCCTGTTGTAGCTCGCTACAATAATAGGCAGCTTTACTAACTGGCCATTGTGCTGAACTGTACATTCCATTTGTCCACATGTCTCTAGGATTTCGCCAGAGTAGGTTTTTAACTCTACGGTACTCTTTGTAAGTGGTATTTGATTAAAGTTACTCTCATATTTGTCCTTACTCATGATAGAGCAGTCCGCCACCGTGTCGATACACATCAATATATTGGTCATTGATTAAAAGTTTTGTATGGAAGTCTTTCTCACGACTGCTAGCGTTGCTGCTAGTGGCATAGATACTGTAGAGCCTAGCTCTTCAATATCAGGTGTGTTCACTTCAATATTGTGAACTCCTCCCTTTTGTTGTTGCTGCTTTGCATTGCCACTAGAATGGTTCTTACTTCCTGCTTTCGATCTAGCTCTGCAAGCTGTTGAAATATGGCCTTGCTTCTGGCAGTGAAAACACTTCGCATTTCTGTATTGGCAGGACTGTGGTGGGTGATTTCCATTGCTGTGATAACAATTCACTGAACTGCTCTCACTGACATGCTTTTGACTTAGTCTTACAACTTTAGGGGCCGGATTTTCCGATTGGAGGCTTCCTATGGGCTGATGCCTCTGATCGGAAAAAATCTACGAACTTACCTGCTGGCTCCGTAGGTCCTGAGACGTCCGATCCTGGGCCACTGCTCTACAAAATGCGCAGAGGCCCAGGTATCCCAGGGGCGCAGGCGGTTCGCAAGTGTCCCTGGGATCATGTGGGCCATGGGGAACCAATCAAAGAAGGGAATCCCCCTTCACACTTTTGACAGGTCTCTCCGCACAGAACTGTCAAAAGTATGAATGGGGATCACTTAAAAAACAGTTAAACATTAAATACATTTTTTTAAATCGCGTATTTAAAATGAGTTAAAATTACATTAAATTAAATATTTTAAACAAATTAAATTTTTTGAAAAAAATAATTAAAGTGTTTTACAGGGCTAAAAATAAACTTACCTTTTTTTAAAGTATTTTTAAATTATAAGTCAGTGAAAAAAAATGTATATTTTAATTTTTTTGAACTCTTATGCTGGTAAAAGCAGGCCTTATGCTGCTTTTACCAGTCGTAAGATTTTTAAAGGTTTTCAGTGTGCAGAAGTTGTGCAGAAAGCGGAACTCTCCCCCCCCGCAGAGGCCCTTCTCCCGGGGATTCTTGACAGAGCGGAAGTGCCGGGTTTTAGCGCATGCGCTTCGCACGCCTAAACCCGGCACTTCTGAGGCCCCTACGGGTGCGTACACGCCTTGTATGCACCCGTGGGGATCGGAAAATCCGGCCCATAGTTTGGCGGTGGCTTTGTGACTAGACCTCAGCTGCACTAGTCACTTGAGTTGGATGGAGCTCTCTAACATTCTTGGACGCCATCTCCATAGATAGGGCAATTTTGCATGCTATGTCGAACGTTAAGTTCGGAGTGTTCAGTAACTTGGACTGTGTGCGCTCATCGACCAGTCGACACACAAACTTATTCTCAACGCACGATCCAACAAAGTGCCGAAGTTACAATGCAAAGACAGGTTTTTAAGAGCTACAATGTCCTCACTGATGGTTTCACTTTGTTTTTGGTTTCTGGTACCAAACTTCTAGCTCTCTGCTATTTCTAATGGCTTTGGGTCGAAATGGTCCTTGAGTTTCTCGACATTGTCTTCAAATGACACATCCTTCGCTTTCTGTGGCGCGAGTAAATTTGTCAAAGTTCCGTAGACATCTGGCCCGATCTCCGTTAGAAAAATTGTTTTTTACGTTCACAAATTACTTTATTTTGAGCTTGAACAGTCTCATCTGCACCTTCGGTCTCAATAATGTTATTGGCCTTAAAAAACATCTCCATCCGTTCAATGTAAGAACTGAATGGTTCACGAGCTTGGTCACACATGCCAAGGCTTCTGATGAATCCCATGATTGTCCTGATCCCGTTGAACAGTGACTCAGCACGCTACCTGTGTACCTGTGAGAATCAACGCCGCTGTTATTGTGTATACATACATGCGAAGGCGAAGCACAGACGATTCTGCATCAGCATTAACAGTAAAACATCGCAAAAAATTCAGTTTAGGTGTCACAAGGAGTGATCAGAGCATGGTTGAATTTCGAATTCAATCGGAGGGTGAGAAAGTTGGGTCTCAAACCAGTGTCCTGATCTTAAATAAAGGCAATTACAAAGGTATGAAGGCAGAGTTGGCTAAAGTGGACTGGGAAAATAGATTAAAGGGTAAGATGGTTGATAAGAAATGGAGATATTTAAGGAGATATTTCATAACTGTCAACAAAAATATATTCCAGTGAGAAGGAAAGACTTTAAGAGAAGGGAAAACCATCCCTGGCTAACTAAAGAAGTAAAGGATGGTTTCAAATTGAAAACAATGGCATACAATGTTGCCAAGATTAGTGGGAGGCCAAAGGATTGGGAAATTTTTAAAAACCAGCAAAGGACGACTAAAAAAATAATAAAGAGAGAGAAGCTGGATTATGAGAGTAAACTAGCAAGAAATATAAAAACAGATAGTAAGAGCTCCACAGGTATATAAAAAGGAAGTGAGTAGCTAAAGTAAACGTTGGTCCCTTAGAGGATGAGACTGGGGAATTAATAATGGGGAACAGGGAAACTTTGAACAAATATTTTGTATCGGTCTTCACGGTAGAAGACACTAAAACTATTCCAATAGTACATAATCAAGGGGCTATAGGGAGGGGGGAACTTAAAACAATCACTATCACTAAAGAAAAAGTACTCAGTAAAATAATGGGACTAAAGGTGGACAAGTCCCCTGGACCAGATGGCCTGCATCCTAGGGTCTTAAAAGAAGTGGCTGCAGAGATAGTGGATGCATTGGTTGTAATATACCAAAATTCCCTGGATTCTGGAGAGGTCCCAGCGGATTGGAAAACTGCAAATGTAGCGCCCCTATTTAAGAAAGGAGGGAGACAGAAAGCAGGAAACTATAGACCAGTTAGCCTAACATCTGTCATTGGGAAAATGCTGGAGTCCTTCATTAAGCAGTAGCAGGACATTTAGAAAATCATAATACAGTCAAGCAGAGTCAGCATGGTTTTATGAAAGGGAAATCATGTTTGACAAACTTGCTGGAGTTCTTTGAGGATGTAACGAGCAGGGTGGACAAAGGGGAACCAGTGGATGTGGTGTACAGGAAACTTTGTGTTATCCGGAGGCTAAATGTCCGGCAAGCTTGAGCCACCGGCAAAAATCAGGAGCCGTTTTGTTAGGTTTTTTTTCTTCTCGTGGCTTTTTTTCAGCAGTCAGGCTCTGCAAAGTCTCTCTGAAGCTGTTGCTAAGCGACAGAGACGCTTCCAAGGTACGGCCGACTGTTTAGAAGCTGTTGCTAAGCAACAGTGTTTGTTGTCAGATACGGAGATGAAATCTCCGTATGCTTCAACATTAATGCTGGTATGTCCGGCAGTTTTGAGGGAACGGCAACAGCTCGGTCCCGTCGGTGCCGGATAGCACAACGTTTCCTGTATTTGGATTTCCAGAAGGCATTTGATAAAAGGTTACTACACAAGATAAGAGCTCACGGGGTTGGGGGTGATATATTACCATGGATAGAGGATTGGCTAACTAACAGAAAACAGAGAGTCGGGATAAATGGGTCATTTTCAGGTTGGCAAACGGTAACTAGTGGGGTGCCACAGGGATCAGTGCTGGGGCCTCAACTATTTACAATCTATATTAATGACTTGGATGAAGGGACCGAGTGTAATGTAGCCATATTTGCTGATGATACAAAGATAGGTGGGAAAGCAAGCTGCGAAGAGGACACAAGGAATCTGCAAAGGGAAATAGACAGGCTAAGTGAGTGGGCAAACATTTGGCAGATGGAGTATAATGTGGGAAAGTATGAGGTTATCCACTTTGGCAAGAAAAATAAAAAAGCATATTATTATTTAAATGGAGAGAGATTACAAAATGCTGCAGTACAGAGGGACCTGGGGGTCCTTGTGCATGAAACACAAAGGGGGAGAAATTGGGTGGAGCCACAAACGGGGCGCCAAGCTCGCCTGGGCGCCGGATTTAGCGCAGCGTTTGGAGCAGTAGCGACTGCCGGAAATTCAGCTTGAGCGTCCCAAGAGGGACACGGGGCGAGGCTCGAGGCGCTCCGCGTCCCTCTTAGGGCGCTGAAACTGAATATCGCAGCGCAACGTGCCGCAGCACCACACGGCCGCCCCGCACCTCCACCTTAACTTGCGCCGCTGCCGGCACAGTAAGGCCCCGTGAACCGGGCGCGGGTAACAAACGGCGCAACTGCGGTGTTCGCTACCAAATATCACGAACGGGGCGCAAATGGGGTGCTGCGCACAACGATGACGTCATCGGTGGCGGCGCAGCGCAAATGGCTAACGCCACCATTAGCGCCCCTGCTGAATATCGTGGGAGGCGCAGCCAGTGGCGCTACAGCTACTGACTGCCACTTTAGGCGCTAACAGGTGGCGCTACTCACCCAATTTTTCCCCCATAGATTCTGGAACGGTTCCTGCAGATTGGAGGATAGCAAATGTAACCCCGCTATTTAAGAAAGGAGGGAGAGAGAAAACGGGGAACTACAGACCTGTTAGCCTCACATCAGTAGTTGGGAAAATGCTGGAATCTATTATAAAGGATGCAATAACTGGGCACTTAGAAACTAATAGTAAGATTGGGCAGAGTCAACATGGATTTATGAAAGGGAAATCCTGTTTGACAAACCTATTGGAGTTCTTTGAGGATGTAACTAGTGGAGCAGACAAAGGGGAACCGGTAGATGTGGTGTATCTGGATTTTCAGAAGGCCTTCGATAAGGTCCCACACAAGAGGTTGGTGAACAATATTAGGGCACATGGAATTGGGGGCAATATACTACCATGGATTGAGAATTGGTTAACAGACAGAAAACAAAGAGTAGGGATAAATGGGTCTTTTTCAGGATGGCAGGCTGTGACTAGTGGGGTACTGCAGGGATCAGTGCTTGGGCCCCAGCTATTCACAATCTATATCAATGATTTGGATGAGGGGACCAAATGTAACATTTCCAAATTTGCTGATGACACAAAGCTAGGTGGCAGTGTCAGTTGCGAAGGGGCTTCAAGGGAATCTCGACAGGCTCCGTGAGTGGGCGAGAACATGGCAGATGGATTATAATGTGGATAAATGTGAAGTTATCCACTTTGGTAGAAAAAACAGAAAGGCAGAGTATTTCCTAAATGGTGAAAGATTGGGGAATGCAGATGCTCAAAGGGACCTGGGTGTCCTTGTACATGAGTCAATGAAAGTGAATGTGCAGGTGCAGCAAGCCATTAGGAAGGCAAATGGTATGCTGACCTTCATTACAAGAGGATTTGAGTACAGGAGTAAAGAAGTCTTACTCCAATTATATAGGGCCTTACATAGAAACATAGAAGATAGGAGCAGGAGTAGGCCATTCGGCCCCTCGAGCCTGTTCCGCCATTTAATGAGATCATGGCTGATCATCCAAATTCAGTACCCTGTCTCTGCCTTTTCTCCATATCCCTTGATCCCTTTAGCCTTAAGAAATATATCTAACTCCTTCTTGAATATCTATAATAAGTTGGCCTCAACTGCCTTCTGTGGTAGGGAATTCCACAGGTTCACCACTCTCTGGGTGAAGAAATTCCTCCTCATCTCAGTCCTAAATGGCTTACCCCTTATCCTTAGACTGTGACCCCTGGTTCTGGACTCCCCCGCCATCGGGAACATCCTTCCTGCATGTGGTCTGTCTAGTCCTGTTAGAATTTTATAAGTTTCAATGAGATCCCCTCTCATTCTTCTAAACTCTAGCGAATATAAGCCCAATCGACCCAATCTCTCTTCATACATCATTCCTGCCATCCTTGGTGAGACCACACCTGGAGTACTGTGTACAATTTTCATCTCCTTACCAAAGGAAGGATATACTTGCCATAGAGGGAGTGCAACGAAGCTTCACGAGATTGATTCCTGGGATGGCAGGACTGTCGTATGAGATGAGATTGAGTAAACTAGGCCTGTATTCCCTTGAATTCAGAAGAATGAGAGGGGATCTCATTGAAGCATACAAAATTATTACAGGGCTTGATAGGGTGGATGCTGGGAGAATGTTTCCCTTGGCTGGGGAGTCTAGAACCAGGGGCCACAGCCTCAGGATAAAGGGTAGGCCATTCAGGACTGAGATGAGAAGAAATTTCTTCACACAGAGGGTGGTGAATCTTCGGAATTCTCTACCCCAGAGGGCTGTGGAGGCTCAGTCATTGGGTATATTCAAAACAGAAGTCGATAGATTTCTGACTAGTAAGGGCATCTAGGGATATGGCGATAGGGCCGGTGAATGGAGTTGAGGCAGAAGATCAGCCATGATCTCATTGAATGGAGGAGCAGGCTCGAGGGGCCGAATGGCCTACTGCTGCTCCTATTTCTTATGTTCTTATGTTACTACTCCTGTTCCTCCCCAAATTTCCACCACCTGATGCCACTCCTCTAATGAGTGCTTGCTGCTTCCTTCCTAGCTAATTTAGTGTCCAATTTCAGGCTTTATCTTGCACTCCCACCAGTTTGAAGTCTTTTGTTACAGACTTTCTTTAAGTCTGGTTACATTACTTCATAAGACTTTCCACACTCCACTTCAAATGTCTCTTCCTGAAAAGAGCCAAGGACCACGTTGTTGGACACACCGAGTATTATGATGTTTCGCAGGTGAATATTGTTGTTATAAAATATTATCGGCAAGGGGTGCCCGAAGAGGGTTTAACACTGTCTCTCAACTGAATTTTGGTATTGTTTAGAACTGAGCTGAGTTGAAGTGTGTGTGTTTTAAGAAAACTAGGCTTCCAGTTTTACCTTGGAATTTTAAACTGGTTGCGAAGTAACAGATTTATTCTGCATTGACCAGTGACTGCATGTGATAATTTCTAATATCCAAGCACGTTTGGAAGGCAACCAAATGGATTAGTTCTGACACAATCATCAAACCTTGTTTGAAGTTGGTTTGCAGTTTGCAGGGTTGCATTAGCCCATGCCTAGTCTTCTGTACAGACCAGTTCTCTGTCCTCCCTCCCACAGAGGTATCACTCTAATAGAATTATTCCTGGTATGTGGAGATTACATACAGCGAAGAATGTGCTCCTCATCAGGCATGGTACTGTATTCCGCATCCTTCTGATTGAAGTTACACTACTCTGAGCTCTGGCATACTGGCTGCGAATTCTCTACATGTTGCAAAAAGCTGTGCAGTAAAAGGTAAAATCATTGGGAACAGTTGCTAGTTTTGTTATGAAAAAAGAAAGACTTGCATTTATATAGCACCTTTCACGACCACCGGATGTCTCAAAGCGCTTTGCAGCCACTGAAGTACTTTTGGAGTGTAGTCACTGTTGTAATGTGGCAGCCAATTTGCACACAGCAAGCTCCCAGAAACAGCAATGTGATAATGACCAGATAATCTGTTTTTGTTATGTTGGTTGAGGGATAAATATTGGCCAGGACACCAGGGGTTAATTCCCCTGCTCCTCTTCGAAGTAGTGGGATGGGATCTTTTACGTCCACCTGAGAGGGCAGACGGGGCCTCGGTTTAATGTTTTATCTGAAAGACAGCACCTCCGACAGTGCAGCACTCCCTCAGCACTGCACTGGGAGTGTCAGCCTGGATTTTTGTGTTCAAGTCTCTGAAGTGGGACTTAAACCCACAACCTTCTGACTGAGAAGCAAGTGTGCTGCCCACTGAGCCACAGCTGACACATCATTTAATTTGATTAAAGCTGTTGTAGAACAAAACAAAATAAGTTAATCAAGGAATTCCTGATTTAACCTGTTTCTACATAGATGTAGTTTTTAAAAAAACAAAGTTAAAAACAGCTAAAGAATTTTTTTGAGAAAACAGAATTTTTAGTGCCACCCACTAGTTTTGCTAATTGAATTGGATATTTCAAAACAAAATTGGGTACGACTGCTGGAGTTTATCCCGATAATACCTTAATATTCTACATACAGTATTCAGTTTACATTTTATAGACCAGGAATATGTTCACTGGCCAGGTAGTGAACATAAGTTAAACGTAGAGCCTGTTTTTCCCATCCCCAGCCCCCCAACAGTGACACTGCTCCCCTGCAGGATGACCAGTGTCCCATGTGGCTTAATTACAGTCACTAGAATAGACCATTTCATTTGACAATTTATAAACAAATCAAAGAGCTAAAGCACAGAGCATCATGCCTGTACCTGTGCTAGCCCTTCTGTAGCTATCTGCTCTAATACCATTTCCCTGTTGAGATAAATATGAATCAAATCAACTTTTATTGTCATTGTTAGTGCACAAGTGCAGTACAACGAAATGTAGGCTTGCGGCTCCCGAGAGTGTACATTTAGATTAAGACATTTAAACATTTAACATACATTTGGCTTGTAGTTCTATCTTCTTTTGGTTTGATGCATGTCCCCGATTTGAAGGGACAGCTACCAGACTAAATACAAGACTAAACAGTTTTGTGTTTGTCACGCCTGTATTTATTTATCCAGTCTCTACTTTAATACCCCAAGCCACTTTGGGTGAAGCATTCCATGGCAGAATAAACTACTGTGTGGGAAAAAAATCTTCTAACTTCCCCCTTCATTCTTCTAGTGATACTGAACCATTTATGGTGATCATTTTAATCAACTCCAGTCTTTTGAGCCCCTTTAAGGTTTTACTTCAATATTTTTAGGGGTTCAGTGAAACCTCGATACCTTGAGGCTCTAGTCGCTGTATGGAGCTTTGAAACTGAAAATTATTTCCACGCTGGCTATTATTTTTTTATTAAAGATCCTCTGAACGGAAAACCCAGCGTTATTATTCCCAAAAAACAACAAGAAACTCACATGTGTCAACCATGGATGGTAAAAATCCCCCTTCAGTATGTCTTTTATATCGAAGTGGCCTCTTCCTTAAATTGAAAGATTCCTCATTAAACCAAGTTATATCTGGATATAAGTACAAAGATCTTTTCAGCTGAAGGTGGGATCCTGAGATGCTTGTGCCATGTATAGCATCCACGCCCAATTCACTTGCTTATTTGCCTTTTGTAAGTTTTAAAAGTTTCACAGAAACAAATGTAAGCACTTCTGGGAAAGTATTTGATCATTGAGCTCACTGCATTTTCTCGTATTTGCTTTTCAAAATTGGCTTGTGAATAGTTTCTTGCGAATGCTAACCTAAACTCCAAGCACATAAAAGGCATTTAGAGCAACAATTGTTCATTTAATTAGTAATTGGACAGTGCAGGATGGATAAGGCATTGAGATATGTGCACTATTATTGGGAGACGCACACTGAAATACCAGAAATAGAATGTAAGCTCTGATCAGGGAGGCTGTGAGCACAATTACTTTTTTTCAAATCCTTCTGTGACACTGCAGGGGGAAAAAGGACTTTGAAACTTGAAAGGCTAGGGTTTGCTTTCAACCTCAAAAGCAAGGAGGAAAGGGCTCTGAAATTTGCTCAGTACTCCCAATTCACCATTAGCCTGTTTCTTCCTTTAGCCTCAAGGCATTCTCCACTATTTGAAAAGACGTTAAGAAATTCAATCACAATAGAAGGCCCAGTTTTGAACATGTTTCAGTTGGTGCATTGAGGTTTGGTCTTCAGGCTTTGTGTGGGGTGAATTGAACTGAGCAACCACTGGAAGGAGAGGAAAAAAGGTGAATGAGCAGCCTATGTGCAGACACAAATCCTGGCAGAGCAAAGGCTGCTCTTCCTTGATCTTTGCATATGCAATGTATTGGAGTCTGCTTGTGGCAGAATGTGAAGCACTGCCCATGCTAAAGTCAATACAGAGCACTTGGTTTACCGCGCAACTCTTGTTGAGTTTGTCTTGTAATTGAAGCTGCTGTTGACCCTTTCTTGGGGACCATTTGTAAAACCATTTATTCTGCATAAACTAAAATAATAAACCTTCTTTCTGTTAGGCCGATTGTGATGGTGTGACATTAGTTTGATTTAATGATTAGCCGCCTGACCCCTGAGCTCCAGAGAGCTGCTTAAATAGAGAATAAGTTCACTCGAAGGCACACCAGTAGAATACTAATGAGCTGGTTAAACTTCGCATGGCACCAATCAGGTTTTTTTTTCTGAATTACTCTAATGGGAGAGGCTTTGTATGTGAGAGAGATTACAGAGGATTGCCCTCATGGCCGGATATTTTCAAATGAGACTGTGACTTGCTCAGAGGGAGCCGCGGGTTTTTCTTTCGGACTGAGCTGTGAGTAATGTTGAAGCTTCTAGTCTGTGTCTCTATCAGACACCTGTACATGTGCGGGACTGTTGCAAACAAATACTGTTATTTTATTTTGTGAAATGCGAAGCATCTTGGAGCGAACATAGAAGCACACACCTCTTAGACAAGTAAGTTCAAGGATCTATATATATTTTATTCCCTCAAGTTTGATTTTTGAGTTTGCTGCTTTTTAAGCTACGTGACTGCTGGTGTTCAGCGAATTGATAGTCCATGTTAACACTTGAGAGGTTGTAAGTAATTTGTCTTTTTTTGCCAAATTGTTATTCCCTCTTAGCCTATGATAGTCTTTTCTTCAGCTCTGGAGCAATAGCAGTTGTTCAGTGTTTGGATGTTTAAGTATGCTGTCAGGCACTGCTGAAAAAGCTGCTTACATTTCTGCAATGGAATCACACTTGTTGCCATGCCATATGGTATGTCTCTCTCACAAAGTTGGCTTGGAGCAGCTTGCCAACGTTTATTTCCAAATGTGTTGAACAATTTGGCTCAACTGCACAGTGTGGATGATGTGCCTGTTCTTGTTAAATGCAGGTTGGTTAAGTTTTGTGACATAAGACATTCGTGTACTGCACAAGATCATTAAATGGCTAAGTTTATGCGCAAAACAAGTGTATGTTTCAGTCAGCCGTTTGGATGTAAAGCTTCGTTTGTGCGAGAACGAAGCCTCAGGGTCCCCAGACAGGGCATTGTTTTGAGTTTTTTCTTTATTTTTGGAAGGTGAGAAATGCCTAATCAGTCGAGGGAAGTGATATCGAAAAAAGGAAATGTGGGTAAAAAAGGATGCTTTGACCCATCACCAACAACTTATGAAGAGTGTTTAATATAGCAGAAAGCGGGATTGGTTACATTGAATTACATGGGGTATACAGCACAGAAACAGGCCATTCGGACCAACCAGTCCATACTGGCGTTATGATGTATAGTTGGACTTAACTTTGTTTTTTTATCGGACTCCCTCTCACCCCCTTTTCTTTCTCTCTTGTTATCCACTCATTGTAGCTTTTTGCATCTTAGAGATCTCTTCTTTTCCTGTCTCTCCCTTTTATTTCCTCTCCTCCTTCTCTTCCACCTGCTACTTCCTCTTCCCTGCTTTTTCACCTGAAAGAGATAGTTGTGAAGCCCTTGTTCCTGGTGACATGGTATCAAAGTGAAGTTTATGTGGAAAAGTGCTCCATACTCAGCCAGTGTTACTCATGCTACATCTGGGCACCTGACTTATCGGCACTGACACATCTGATTACTGCTGGTGGTATTCCTAATTGTGATGCTAAACTTTATATCTTAACTAGATGTATGCTTTGTGCTTAATAAAAAGCAGCTATTGGGCCAGAATGCTTCACTCTGATGTGTTAATGGGATACTTTCCAATGCAAAAATCACTGTCTCCAAACTAGTTGAAGCAGTCCAGCATTCAGCTCCATGTATTGTTTCCTCATCCTCTGCATACATTCTCCTGCACCAGTTCTAGCTATCGCAGGGGTGGGGAATGGGAATCTTGTAGCTTTGCAAAGCAGTCTTAATTTTAATAATTGTCATTAACCTTTTTATGACATTCTGAGCAGACTTTGAGATTTGAATTGACGTAACTCGGCATTTTTTCCATGTGCATCATTAAATTTTGATGAAGTTCAGACTTGGACACACGGGTGCACACATGGGCACACGGACACGGGTGCACACACATGGGCACACATACAGGCACACGGACACGCAGAAACACAGACACATACAGGCACACGGACACGCAGAAACACAGACACATACAGGCACACGGACACGCAGAAACACAGACACATACAGGCACACGGACACGCAGAAACACAGACACACGGACACGCAGAAACACAGACACATACAGGCACACGGACACGCAGAAACACAGACACATACAGGCACACGGACACGCAGAAACACAGACACATACAGGCACACGGACACGCAGAAACACAGACACATACAGGCACACGGACACGCAGAAACACAGACACATACAGGCACACGGACACGCAGAAACACAGACACATACAGGCACACGGACACGCAGAAACACAGACACAGACACATACAGGCAGACGGACACGCAGAAACACAGACACATACAGGCACACGGACACGCAGAAACACAGACACATACAGGCAGACGGACACGCAGAAACACAGACACATACAGGCACACGGACACGCAGAAACACAGACACATACAGGCAGACGGACACGCAGAAACACAGACACATACAGGCACACGGACACGCAGAAACACAGACACATACAGGCAGACGGACACGCAGAAACACAGACACATACAGGCACACGGACACGCAGAAACACAGACACATACAGGCACACGGACACGCAGAAACACAGACACATACAGGCACACGGACACGCAGAAACACAGACACATACAGGCACACGGACACGCAGAAACACAGACACATACAGGCACAAGGACACGCAGAAACACAGACACATACAGGCACACGGACACGCAGAAACACAGACACATACAGGCACACGGACACGCAGAAACACAGACACATACAGGCACACGGACACGCAGAAACACAGACACATACAGGCACACGGACACGCAGAAACACAGACACATACAGGCACACGGACACGCAGAAACACAGACACACGGACACGCAGAAACACAGACACATACAGGCACACGGACACGCAGAAACACAGACACATACAGGCACACGGACACGCAGAAACACAGACACATACAGGCACACGGACACGCAGAAACACAGACACATACAGGCACACGGACACGCAGAAACACAGACACATACAGGCACACGGACACGCAGAAACACAGACACATACAGGCACACGGACACGCAGAAACACAGACACATACAGGCACACGGACACGCAGAAACACAGACACATACAGGCACACGGACACGCAGAAACACAGACACATACAGGCACACGGACACGCAGAAACACAGACACATACAGGCACACGGACACGCAGAAACACAGACACATACAGGCACACGGACACGCAGAAACACAGACACATGCAGGTGCGCCGCTCACACAGGCAGACAGAGTTACAGAGACGCGCACAGGGGCAGGCAGACACAGATGCGTACAGCCAAATACGTGCGCACAGTGAGATGTGCGCACACAAGCACACACAGTTAGACGCACACACGTACACAGGCATATGCAGTCAGATGTACACACGTAAATAGATGCACGCACAGACATATGGCCAGACACAATCACAGACACACACTAACCCCGGTTATCCCGAGAAATCAGGATTTGTGCTTCAATAATGACACACGTTTTAAATTCAATAAGAGAGCTGTTCAAATCTAATAAAATTCAGCTGAATTAGTGATCTGACCTCTTGCTGAAAGAATGAACTTCATTTTGTATTGAGAGGAAGAAGATAATTTGCATTTTCTAAAGGATCGACTCAATACCTGCCTCAGTCTAGACTTGGTCCAAGTGCAGTGAAATGTAAACTAAAGGTTCTCTTTTCCCTCTCCAGTTGAATGTTGGTTTAATTTTATTGTAAACTATATAAAAATCCACAAAAGTGAAGAATATGTTGATGTTGCTTCACAACTGTAGGCAGCAGCAACAATAAAAATAGTTTTTGCTTTTGTATGTACAGCGGTGTTCGCTTTGAACTAATGCATTGATACCGATCCTGATTTGGGGCGTGTTTCTTTCTTCTAGAGGATGAACGGCCTGGAACCTATCACAGAGAGAGAAGAAATGCAATTGCAATGCAGCCGCGCACTGGTGGGCAAAGCTTGAGTAAAATCGGTGAAGAGCCGTCAACTTCCAGTGAAGATAGAGCTTCTCTAATAAAGAAGGAGATCCATGGATCTTTGTCACATATACCTGAGCCTTCTATCCCATACCGTGGGGCACTTTTTGCTATGGATCCGAGGAATGGCTATATGGACCCACATTATCGTAAGTACCGCTTCAATACACTTCAGTGTTGATGCCCTCTACTTAAAGATGGTTTTGGCCAGATACCATCTCACTGGTATTGCTGACTGCTAAGTTAGACTACTTGGGGATTGATCCAAGTGACATTGTTGCTGCTTTGGCTGGCCAGGATAGATTAGAGAAGTTCAGGCAATGCTGCTTAATTCACAAAGGAGGCTCCATTAGATTGAGCTGTTTCAGGTATCCAGCAGGCCAACGTGTGCTGTGCGATCAAAGACCATCAGAACTGCGCCAATTCCACCATCTTTCTTTTTAATACACAAACCTTGTCCCAATGTCCCAGAGGCTTTAGGGAACGTAATCAAAGGAGGTGCTTGCAGTCCTGCAGCTATTACAGTTTGTTGATTTTATTTTTTCTCTGTTAAAATATTTACTGTGTGATTCGGAATAAGTTTCTAAAGCAAACCTAGTTAAATGAAGCCAGCTCAATGAATGTTGAGGGACAGTTTCATTTAAGTGACAGTCTTGGCTCTTTTCTATTTTATGTCCACTTGTTAAAAGTACTTGGATATGCATTTGTAGTACCGTAACCTACAGGGCTACGGACCAAGAGCTGGAAAGTGGGATTCGGCTGGAGAGCTCTTTGTCGGTCGGCACAGACACGATGGGCCGAATGGCCTCCTTCTGTGCCGTAAATTTCTATGGTTCTATGGTTAACTTCATGTTTAAAATGTAAGCAACTTCGGTTTTGCTCAAAGTAACCAACTACCCGTTGCAGTGTTGGAATCACACACATTAGATTTCCTCATCTCACAGTACGAACATAATTGCTTTGCACAAAGCAGAAATCACGGCTGGTTACACGTTAAATATAAAATGAATATTTAACTCATCTATGACAACAAAAATAGATCTGAAATTGGAGTGAGCAGAAGGTTCTTGCTGCTATTTCAAGATGAATTATAGTTAAGCAAATGTTCCTGATAAGTGAATGCAGCTTTAAGGCAGAGGGGGGCCACTCATTTAATAAGAATTCTCTCTAGTTGTAAATATACGAGGGAGCAGGAGGGCTGAGATTTGAATGCTAACGCTTCAGAATTGGAGCCTAGGTAGCTTGTGATGGACATGTTGCTAGTTTAATAGTGAGAATGAAAAAGGCCCTGATGTTTGACAAAGTAACAAAGTGCTTTTCAACTGGTAATGAGCACATAATGTATAGACTGCACTCGTGTGCAGTTTACACACAGGCCATATTCGATTCAATTACATTTTGGTCAATTTTCAACCCCCTTTTTAAATGCTGACATGGTGTGGTTAATGCACTCAAGTTCAGTTTGATTGTGAAATTATTATATTGTCCTTCTGCACCAAGAGCGGCTTAAATTATTGTCTTACACACTGGGAGAATGGACCCAAGGAGCACCAAGGAGCTGCGTACATGTCCCTCCCCTGGCTCCCGCTTGGGTTTCTTTCCCTTGCCTTACCTTTTGCTGCAAGATGCACGGTATTTTGGATCTGTAAAATCATCCTAAATCATTCATCACCACTGTGGGAAAATACCTAAATTATGGTACCTTTTCTGGAAGGGTTGGTAAAATCTGTAAAGTGTAGGGGCAAAATTGTCTTTCGTATATGTGCCTTGTGGCAAGCTGCCAATAGTGTTAATAAGGGAATTCTAGTCTGATGCCTGTGTTCTATGTGGACATTTCAAAAAAGCACTAGTTGGTGGAAATGTGTACAACCCATATCTCTGAATTAATCCTTTAATAGTACTGCTTATTGGTCAATATAAAACCACCAGTCTTCAAATTAGCTTAAAAGCCGTAGAAGTTTACAGCAGAGAAGGAGGCCATTCAGCCCACCATGACTGTGCCGGCCTCTTTACTAACCTGTCTAACGGAAGGGGAGCCGTGAGCGTAATGGATGAGAAGGTGATGCGAGGTCCGATGGCATGAATTAGTTTACCACACGTGGATGAGATAATATCACTTCTGGTTGTCTATTCCGTATTTGCATGATGATATAGTAATGATGTACTTTCGATGTGTTGTATCACTTGACTTCAGATGTCAAAGCTAAATGTGAGGCAGGCATGCTTTTAAGCCTGTCCAGACTGCATTTCTAATCAGCACGTTGAGGCTCACAGAGGGGACTGGTCTGGTGCGTTCTACATTAGCTGGAAGGTTCAGTATCTGGAGGTGAAAGGTCATTGGACAGATGACTGATTAGCCAAGACAGCTGATTAGTGCAGGTTTTAGCATTAGGAGTGCTGGGGATGAAAGCAGGTTTGATTGACTCATTAGCTTGGCAGCAGAGGGGAATGCACACTTTATAGGACTTGATCAAAGAGACTCTAAATCTCAAGTCTGGACATTGGTTTTGTAGGTCTCGGTACTGAGAGTCAGATGTAGGGCCATTTCTTTCCTCTTATTGGCCCATTATGCATTACACAAGCAATGCCATTATTCTGCAGAGTTTTATAATTGGGATTCTGGTTAATTTAGAAGGTGTTGTAAGTGGGTTTTCACAAATGAATGACTGGGAGCACAGGTACAAAAAGACCCTTTTTAGAACAGTTATCACTCTTTGTTTCAAGTTTATTGGGGTCAGTCTTAGAATTTAGTGATGCTGGTGCAGAGCTTAATGTTAAGTGACGGAAAATCATGTGGGTGTGCTGACCTCTGTGTAAAGATTTTGTTTTTTTTAAAATAATTTGTTTCCTCTCCTGAAAGTGGTAACTCTTGTTGGCACAGATCCACCAGGACCAGTACCTTGTCCAAGGGGCAGCTCTCCACGTTTGAGCCAAGACAATGATTGGTGGCAGGTTCTTTGACCACTGACAGTATCGCAGCCTAGTCCAATGTCCACACGTTTCATATCCCAGCAGAGGCCCGTGGATGTCCCAGCAGAGGCCCGTGGATGTCCCAGCAGAGGCCCGTGGATGTCCCAGCAGAGGCCCGTGGATGTCCCAGCAGAGGCCCGTGGATGTCCCAGCAGAGGCCCGTGGATGTCCCAGCAGAGGCCCGTGGATGTCCCAGCAGAGGCCCGTGGATGTCCCAGCAGAGGCCCGTGGATGTCCCAGCAGAGACTCGTGAATGTCCCAGCAGAAGCTCATTGACACTGACTTTCTTTCTCCTTTACTGGTCTGTTCTCCTCCCCCTCCCAACATCCCATCTAAGATAAATAAGCTCAGGCCAGTTGCGGCATTATACTTGTGACCAGAGTGGGATGAATGGCTCAGTAGAAGTGGGCCATTGCGTGGGTAGGGTCTTTTCCAAAAGAAAAGCGTCAAGAGTTCTTTCTCTCTCAATGAACTGCACTTCCCTCTGTGTGGGGTCAGCAGAATACAGAGGGACTTCATTATTCAGAGCCCCTTTTTTGAATACATTTTTCCTCTGTTTCCAGCAGAACATCCTTTCATAGTCAGAAGGGCGAGCCTTGGCGAGGCGAACTCCCAAGTGACAACTATTTCACAATTCACCCTAAGTAGAAGCGAGATTAGTCTGTACTTAATCTCGCTATTACCCTAAATTATTTTACAATTTAACAGAAAACAAAATTCTTCCTGTTGAATTTTCTGAGCATGCACCTTTAGTTTTAATCACAAACAGACAGCCATAAGATGGCCGCTGCTGTGATGCTGTGGTTGCCCAGGTTCAGGTGCAGGAACAACCAAGTTGGTGAACCAAGTCTGTTCTTGTGTCTCACACTGCCACACCAGGATAAAGCGACAGGTGCGAGGAAATGTGCGCAGGTGGTACTTGTGTAGCTACACATGCCCTTTTTTAGGTGGTGTTTGTATATTTACACGTGTCCTTGTTAAGGTGGTATTTGTGCATCTACTAATTTTTTAAGGTGGTTTGGGCTTGTATTTCATTGTCTTCTGCGGCTAAGATGTTTTGGAGAGAGAAGGAGATGCTTCTGTTTTTCGGAGCAAAATGTCCCATTCTCAATGGATTAAAAGTAGGACCTTTTTAATATATTTTACGTGGTGGTGAACATGTGCTTTATGGTAAAATAGTTTCCGTTTTATTGCTTTCTGATATCAATCATGGAAGAATATTGCCCGCTGGCATTAATTAGTGGGCATTAGTGAAAGCCCTTCCCACATGTGACGGGTCTTAAGCCAGTCATGTGTAGCTAAGGATATAATGCACAGTGTTAATTCTTGTTCAAACAGGCCAACATATTTTGTGGATTAGCTTTAGTAAAATAACTCCTGAGCAGGCGGCATCTCACGTAAGGGTTTGGTTTCACGCCTGTCAACCTCGGTGCTGTTTAGAAAGAGAGTGAGAGTGTGAAAGATAAGAAGAGGAAGGGTAACGTTTTGCAGTGACAAATGCATTGGTGACCCTTGACTTTC
Source organism: Somniosus microcephalus (assembly GCF_052327205.1). Taxonomy (NCBI): domain Eukaryota; kingdom Metazoa; phylum Chordata; class Chondrichthyes; order Squaliformes; family Somniosidae; genus Somniosus; species Somniosus microcephalus. The sequence goes on from NC_140993.1 coordinate 278,031,065, forward strand.
TGCCGTACCTCTTAAACCTGTCACAGGTGTGTATTATGCCATTCAGACAGTACTGCATTGTTTGCAAAGAACACTCTCAATTCTGTGACAGGGGTGATTTTTTCTCTCTCGTGTAATCAGTGTTTGTAGCTAATATGCTAACACCTGCAGGTATAACCACCTGGCTGTCAGTCCCTGATGTAGTGCTATTTAGAAGTCTGTTGTTGCAGAATTTTTTTGGAGAAATTTGTTATTAGCTACAGTAAAAATAAATGTGAAAGTAAAGGCACTTTTATATATAAGTTGGGATCCCTCAGGAGCTGTGCTCAAAAGGAGACCCACAGCCTCCATGTGCTGCTCTCCCCCTGCTCCAAATCAAGGCTGCAGACCCATGATTGATGGCTAAAAAGGAGAGTATTGGCTCCACGCTTGAGTGGAGATCCAACGGCAGCTCGTAAGATTTACAAAACTCTTGATCCCTGCTGTCTGCACTATGGGCTCTAGTTTATGTTCGAGAGCATCATCAATGGCGGGGGAGCAATGCACACTATGTGCCAATGACACACTTTCACTGTAAAATGCCTTAAGTGTACCGTTTAATCAGCTCACTCGGCAGCTCCTTGGGCAAACTCACTGGCAAAGGACATTTTGATGTTGATGTGCAAAGCTGTTGAAGTATAGTTCCTTCATAGCTGCTCCAAGTGTTGCACACTGCACTACACAAACAACCATTTCTCAACACCAATAATCTTCTTTCCATTCCTTGCAAGTGACAGAGTCTCAATTATAACAGTCTTTTTGTTTCTTTTTAATGCGATGTCTTATTTTATTTTGTCCATGGAATCTCTTTTTTTTATTTCCCCCATCTTTGAGACCCGTTGAAATAAGGGTGACGGTCTAATACAGCCAGGAGGCCAGTACGCTGAACCGAGAAGCATTGGGACAGATAACCGACTGACCAATTGTATAGCTGGTGATCAGTGCTCTGGTAGGAAGATTTGGTGAGGAGATTAGTGGTTTAGCAACCAGCAAGGTGTGAGTTGATAAAACGGGCTCAGAGGAATGGGGGGACGGGGAAGAAGAGCTTCCTGAGTGGGAATCTTGACTGAACTTGGTCAAATTTCCAGTGACCCACTGGAGGAGTAGCAAACAGAATGTCCTTTGGGATAACGTGAAACAAGCAGATTTTGTCTTTCAAATCTGGAGTTGCATTGCAATTGAGGAGTGAAGGCTATTTAGGAAAGAGGCCAGTCTATTCAAAAATACAACTGCACTGAAGAGAGTTTAAATGTTGACAAAAAGGCACCAGCTGTTATGTTTTGATTGTTGATGAGTTTATATTTTAGCAAAGTGAATACTGTGAATTTTTTTAGCATGACATCTCTGCAGTCAAGTTCACTGAAATTTTTAGGCGGTTGTATATCGGAAAGTGAGTCTTGAATGTGATGGCAAAGGATCTTCAGGAGCTTCCTGACCAGTGGGAGGATTGTTACTTGGCCAGATGAAAGGTCGACTTGACTTGGTTCATAGCAGGAGTGCTGCTTTTAAAACTATCACCTGACCAAATGAAATCCAACAGACTCAACTACCTGCAAACCATGTACTACTTTAATATGTATGCAAGGTATTTTAAATATGGTTATTGGTGGCTTTTAACAAACTTAATAAAAGGATGCATCCCTCTATCTTATACTTTAAGGTATCTAGTACGTATGGCTGAAAATTCCAACCTTTTATTTTGCGCTGTTTTCACATTTAACATGCAGGCTCTTCATAAGGAGTACAGCGCTGTGCCCAGCAATCAGTGCTGGCGTTATTGTGGAGGATGCAGAATGAACACCTTTTTTATTTAGTAATTCCTGGACAGAACTACCAAACAGTTAAAGAATGTGTGATTCATTCGCAGCACAATTGTGCCTCGTTTACATCAAAATCTAGAGTGTAATCTGATCTCTGGATTTGTTATGCTGGTTGTAGATTTCAGTTGCAGTCGCTGCAGTTATTGGTAGATCGTCAGTGGGGCAGCTCTACCGCTGATTGAGGCATTACAATCTGGAATGCACATGCAGAACAGATCTGTGCAGAGTGAGTGTGTGTGTGTGTGTAGTACTTTTTCTTTAAAGAAGTTGACACCAAGAATGCCTGCAGAAACTGGCTAATCAGGTAGAATCCCGTGTTCTGGTTTCCATTTAGGATCATCACATTGTTGCTTGTAATCTGTCGCCTCCTTTTTTCACTCTTTCTTCCCACAACCCTTTCAGTTTCTCTGCTGTTGCTGCTGCCAGGTGAGTGACCCTTTCTTGATTTATTTCTTTCTTCACACAAACATCTGAGCATTTTTTTTTCCTGACCGTAAACATGGATGAGTTGAGCTCGGGATCTTTTGTTGCTTCCAACGTTGGTCCATGGGTTGGTTAGCAGGAAGCTTCCTTTGTGGAAAAATGTGAATGGAATCTCAGTTTTCCTCGTGGTGAAGTGCCCCATCTGGCAGCCCCCTAGGGAAGCCAGTGGACTGCTATATTAGTTTGAAGGGTACGTTCCACTGGGACATAAACCTGCCACCACAGTACCATAAAATCAACATGTTAATCAGCAGCTTCGTCTGGCCCATCACTGTCAGACAGCAACTATTTCTCTGTCATTTTAGTTTTAAGAACTTACATTTGGAAGGGGGTGGGACAGAATTAAATAGCACTGTATATCAGTTCAATCATATTCATTCAGGAACTCAGTGACCAATGTTGTTATTATTGAAAACCTTGAAACAACACATGAAATGCAAAGTTAATCATTAAATGGATATTTAGTTACTGAACATCAGTACTTGTGTTTGGGTAAAGGCCACTCATCCGGTTGTCTGTTATTCAACACCATATGCCCACCTTGTCCTATGGTGCTCAAATGTTTTTCAGAATATCCATTCTAGGGAAATTAAGTTTAAGGGAGCTTTTAGCTGTTTTTACTTCATTAGCTTCACTTTCAACACAGGGGACCTCAGTTGTTCTGGTGCTAAAAGTGCTGCAGAATATTGAAAAGAGTCAGCCAGGATTTTTTAAAAGATGCTTGTTTTATGATTTTATTTTCTGTAGAATTTAACAGCACCTTGAGGTCCACTGGGCTAAGAAACGCTATGAAAGAGTCTCTTTGAGCTCCAGGTCTACTCCGCAGAAATTTTACAGCATCCTTTAAAGTCCTGTAAATATGATTTTCGGCTCCCTTCGTTTTAGAGGTAATTCACCTTTCCTTGCACTTCAGGCTGTGAAAAGTAAACCAAAGGTGCAAAATTAAGGCCAACAAAATTGTGTAAGTCAGAATCCGTTAGAACGTTTTGTAGAACAGAAGGGAAAAGGAAACTGCTGGAGGTCCCTGGTTTGCTATTTGTGCAAACTTTGCCGATGGAGCTGACCATGGACGTCATTATGCGTTTAGCCACCTTTTCACTCTCTCTTGTACCAACATTGTAATTCATAGATAAATGAACATAATTTAAATAAAAATTGTATGAAGGGGTATTGCAGCCTTACTGCATTCAATCTCCCTGGAGTAAATGCTGAAGTAACCTGAAAACAGTATTGGCATTTTAATATTCCATCTTAATTATAACCCTGCTAATGGTGATGCTTCCCATAACCTCTCTTTTCTCTCTCTCTCAGTCTGCATTTCTCCATTTCATTTGTCTCTTTCCTGTATATGTGTCTCTCCACTTCTTGCTTGCTCTCACTCAAACTCTCTCTTGCTCTCTCTGCCCCATTTTGTGTCTCTCTTTTCCAGCATGTTTTTATCGAATGATGTTTCTCTCCCTCCTTTCTCTTTCCCCTCTGTTTATTCATTTATCTGTGAGTCTCCCATGTCTGTTCATGTCTGTTTGCATCCCTCTTTCTAATTGTGTCTGTCTGCTTCTGTCGTCTCTCCTTTTTTCTTCCTGACTCTGTGTGTATGTGTGTGTATAAAAGCCTCTTTTTATTGTTGATTTTTTTGACTATGTATACTATGTTAAAATCTTACGTCTGTACATTCATTCTCTCCACAAACTGCTTCAGTTGTCAGGTTTTTGCTCATTCTTGTGTGTCAACTTTTCCCATTGTAAATTCCTGCGTCTACATTTTCCATTCAATTTTCCTTTTTCAACTTTCACGGTTTGTTGATGAACTAATCAAATCACCCAAAGTGCTTAATTTTTATCCTATTTTTATTTCAGCAACAGAAATTTCTGTATCCAGAATAAATTTTTAAACAAAATGTTAAAAAATCCCAAAAAGGTACACAATTTCACAATGACATGATAGCACACACATATTCATTGAATTATTTTTGGTGTCTGTTTACACCTTCATTAAAGTTTTTACCTGAAGGTCTGAGCCGCTCCCAAGTGTCTGGGTTTGAACATGATATTGTTGCCTACATGTGATTCCATCAGGTGAAGGCAGCTCCTGCAGTCTGAGCAAGTAACCTGAAAGCAGGATCGGCATTTTGGTATTCCATCTTTTCCCATCAATTTCTCAGGATGCATCAGCAGCATTTAAACTAGCCAAATGGTTGTTTTTCATAATTACTAGAGGACGAATTTTAAAAGCTTTATTCAGGTGAAATTTACTTGACTTTTTTGAAAACAAAGTCTAAATGTGTGTGTGTGAAAGAAGGAAAACATTGGATTAATTACACATCTGTTGTAGCTTTAGTTGATGTTCAAATTATACTCTGTAAACTTCAGAAAGAGTATAATTAAGCTGAGAGAGAGGGAAATATCTTTCCTCATCCTAATTTGAGTTCTTAAATAAAATAGTTGAATTTCTAAATCAAACAGAGCCTCTGATTATCGCCTGTCTGATATTGATAGTTAGAAAATGTAAACATTCTAATTATTGATTTCTGTGAAATAGAAGGGAAAGTGCGTGTTCACACACACACACACAAGTGCATATATATATTTATACTTATATATAATAAAGAGAGTTTCTTTTCTCATCCCAATTTAAATTATTTAAAAAAAAGGATAAAATGTGTTGCATTTTGAAATCATACCGTGCTGCCAAACTCCAGGACCCCCACCCCAGTTCTGCTAGAGCCAAGAGGATCCCTAGGACCATGCCCAGTGCAGCCAAACTCTGTCCCTTCCTAAGTACTGCTATATACCAGATGCCTATCTCCAATGTTACACCTTGCATACCATCTTGCTATGTATCCTGAATTTTAAAAGTTGGAAAGAAATAACAATTAAGTACATAGATAAAGGAATTATATAAATATTTCTTCTATATATATAAATCGGTACTTCTGTCATTCTGTCTATCTGTCTATCTGTCTGTCATCGCGTGTGCGTTGCGGGTATGCACTCGAAAGTTACAGGGCGTACCTACGCGCACGTTACCTCCAAAGAAAGCTTACGCTTCCGAGACGGTTTTAAGCGTATTTACGTTTCGGCCGGGCTAAAATTGCGCCCGCGGTATCCCAAAAACCTTCAACATTCCGCTCATTAGCATCTCATTATCCGCTCATTAGCGACAGAGTGACCTCGAGCTCGACCAATCGTACGCCGGGTTGCTGGCGTGTGCCGCCGGGCCAATCGGTGCGCGTGTGGCCGGGCTTTATCGTTCTGAACCGAGGTGAGTCGCCGCCATCTTGATTCCAAACTTTTCCTTTCTTTTTCCCGCTTTCTGCGTCTTAAAAAAAAACGTTGCTTTTAAAACACATATTGTTTTAAAAAAAAATGATTTAGAAAGTAATTAACTTATCTAATCTCATTAATTTTCCTACCTTTCCCCGTTTTTCCAGGTAGGCCTAGAAGCCTCGGCGTCTCCTCCGCACCCACGCCCAAGCTAGGCACCTCCCGGCCCCACTCGAAGGCTGGAGGGCCGAGCCTCAGCCCAGCGGCGCTAGGGTGCGCGCGCAGCAGGAGCTGAGACGTCTCTCTCTGCCGGGGCTTGCTGAGCGTCCAGCGTTACCCTGGCAACCGGGCCCGCCGGACGTATCGCACAGCCGCAATCGGCGGTCTTCACCTCGGGGGGAGTGGGGGGGGGGGGCGGCCGCGACCCTCGGGGGGGGGGGGGGGGGGCCCGCGCGCGCAGCAGGAGCAGCTGAGACGCGGCGTCTCTCTCTCTGGCTTGGTCAGCGTCACGGTTGCCCTGGCAACCGGGCCCGCCGGCCGAGAGAGACGCCGCGTCTCAGCTCCTGCTGCACGCGCAATCGGCGGTCTTCACCTCGGGGGTGGGGGGGGGGGGGCGCGACCCTCGGGGGGGGGGGGGGCGCGACCCTCGGGGGGGGGCGCGACCCTCGGGGGGGGCGCCCCCCGCCCTCCATCCCCCCCTCCCCTCCCCTCGCCCTTCCCCCCCGCCCTCCCTTCCTCCCCCCGCCCTTCCTCGCCCTCCCCCCCTCCCTCCCCTCCCCCCGCCCTCCCTTCCCCTCCCCTGCCCTCCCTTCCCCCCCTCCCTCCCTTCCTTCCCCCTCCCTTCCCCGCCCTCCCCCTCCCCCCTCCCTCCCTTCCCCGCCCTCCCCCTCCCTCCCCTCCCCCCCGCCCTCTCTTCCCCCCAGTCGCTCTCTCTCTCTCTTCCAACAACAACATGCCCTCGAAAAAGCCTCGGCACCGCCGGGCACTTCAGCTAGTACAAAATAAAATAAAGACCACTCATTTATGGTTTTCATAGATTAATGGGCAAAATTGCAGAATTGGATTTCCAAAGCACTGGTAAAAATACCATGTAATAAAAATGGGATTTGACTTGCTCAGTTACGCTGATGTTCTGCCCTACATGGTGTAACGCCCTATTGTTATAAAACAGCTCTAATTATTGTGAGTAACGCCATAGGAGATATGCTAGTAATATATTCAAAGCTTTGTCGATAACTTCCTGTATTGGTAGTTTGCTCCCAGTCACACTTTCCCCGTCACATAACAACAAATCAGAACGATAGACATAAAGCAAATGTAGGAATCAAAAATGGGGGAAAATGGATAGCAAACTACTAAAACCCACATAAATGGGCAATCCTGAATAACATCCGAACACATGAACAAGGACAGACAGGAAATTACCCTCTGGCTCATCCAGCCTGTGATGTCTTGTGCATCACAATATATACAATATACAATATATACACAGCTATGTGATCTCCTGGGAGAGGCGAGAAGACAGATTAAAAACCCAGGTCCAATTTAGGGGGAAAATCTGAAAAATTCCTCTCCGACCCCCTTTGGCGATCAAAACTAGTCCAGGAGACCACGTTATCCCAGATGGAAGTTATATAATACTTACCTTTTGTACAGAGTGATCTCCGCCCCAGCTAGAAACAGGTCCCGCTCTCTTGCGAAGGAATTCAGTGAATTGGTGTCCACTGCACGAGCCAGGGACCTGTTCCACAGGTCCACTCTTCTCTGGGAAAAGAACCACCTCCTGACATCTTATCTAGTTCTGACCTTATATAACTTGAGTATATGATCCCTGGTCCTCCCTAACCTATCTAGGTGAAACATACAGTCTACAGAACCACAATTTATTCCCTTAATGATCTTATGAACCTTAGTCAAATCATCCCTTAGTCTATGCTTCTCTAAAGTGTAGAGAGGCAGCTCTTTTAGCCTATCTTGATAAGGAAGTTGCTTCAAACTGGGAATTAATCTTGTGGCCCTCCTCTGTACCCTTTCTAAAGTCTCAATATCATCCACCATGTGAGGAGACCAAAACTGGACACTGTATTCTAACTGAGGCCTGACCAAGGTTTTGTACAAGTCAGGAGAACCTTCCAATAAAAGAAAGGAGAAGGTGAACCAATCAAATCACTCAATGTTTTTTGAAAAGATTTTCATCTACCTTCTCTTGGTAATGGAAGATTTTAAGGCCGCGATTTGGCCAGCGGTGTCGTGATGGGTGCAGGTCAGCTGGTTTCCGGGTTCCGGTCCCACCCCCAGCTGCCCCCGCTCCACAGACGTGATTTTTCCTTGATTGACCTTGTTAAGCCCCGCCCTGCGGGCTTGCTGGCCAATTAACAGGAAGCGGGTCTGATGGCGTCAGTTGATGATGCGTCATCTGCCGGTTTCCTTAAAGGGACCACGCACAATTTTATTTTGACAGTTGATTTCTCAGTGTTTGACAGCATTGAGGTGCTGCAAACACTGACAATCACTGCACAAAGGTGACCTCTTGCACCGAGGCTCTCCAATGACTCCCTCCATAGGATGGAATAGATGGCAGCTGCAGGTGAGGTGACAGAAGTGATCTGTCACTGGGGAGAGAGGTACTCCCAATGATGTGGCACTGGACATATAGTTGGATTTAAAAACTTGGGCCTAGAAATTCAGTAAGGCGCTGCCAGCTTTGCGGCCAGTTACCGCCCAAAGAGGGCTTCTGCGCCAATAGAGGAGTTTGCGCTGATATTCAGCACAGCGGTAATGGCGGCGGTAGCCGTTAGCACTGCGCCGGCACCGATGACGTCATCGGTGTGCGCAGTGCCCCGGTTCCGCCCCGATACCGGCCCGAACCCCATATTGAGTTGCGGCCGCCTCTTCCGCAGCGGCCGCAAACAGTGATCAGAAAACGGGGCCGTACTGTAGCCTTAGTGGGGCGCTTTAAGGTGGAGGTGTGGCCGGCCGCTTTTTCGGCGGCCGCCTGCCTGCACCTCCTTCCCCGGCCTCCTCCACCCCCCCCCCCCCGCTGCGGCATTGCCGGCTGCTTTCCACGAACCCGGCACTTCTCCGTGGTGCCGGGCTCATTTGCCGGCACTATCCAGCGGCGATCTCCCCGTTGCAGGCACCTCCTCCTTAAGAGAAGGAGGAGGCCTGCAGTACCGCAGCCTGCCGATTGACACAATCTCTCCTCATACGTCATTCCTGCCATCCCAGGTATCAGCCTGGTAAATCTTCGCTGGACTCCTTCCATGGCAAGAACGTCCTTCCTCAGGTAAGGCGACCAAAACTGCACACAATACTCAAGGTGCGGTCTTACCAAGGCCCTGTACAACTGTAGCAAGACATCCTTGTTCCTGTACTCGAACCCTCTTGCTACGAAGGCCAACATACCATTTGCCTTCTTAACCACCTGCTGCACCTGCATGCTTACCTTCAGCAACTGGTGCACAAGAACACCCAGGTCTCTTTGCACTTCCCCTTCTCACAATCTATTGCCATTCAAATAATAATCTGCCTTCCTGTTTTTGCCACCAAAGTGGATAACCTCACATTTATCCACATTATAGTGTATTTGCCATGTTTCTGCCCAATCACCCAACCTGTTCAAATCATACTGGAGTTTCACGACATCCTCCTCACAGCATACCCTCCCACCCAGCTTTGTGTCGTCTGCAAATTTGTAGATATTACATCCAATTCCCTCGTCCAGATCATTAATATATATTGTGAACAGCTGGGGTCCTAGGACCGATCCTTGCGGTACCCCACTAGTCACTGCCTACCACTCGGAAAACGACCCGTTTATTCCAACTCTTTGCTTTCTGTCTGCCAACCAGTCCTCTATCCAAGTCAATACTTTGCCCCCAATCCCATGTGCCTTAATTTTGCACGCTAATCTCTTATGTGGGACCTTATCGAAAGCCTTCTGAAAGTCCAAATGAAGCATAGAAATGAAGCATAGATTCACTCATGGGATTTAGCATATGTTTCCATTTTTGTTTATAATCTTTGAAGGCTTATTTCTGAGGGTCTTTTGTTCTTATAAGACAAACAATTTAATTTTGGAAATTTTTCAAGCTAATTACGTCACTTCACTTCTGCTTATATTTAGTTTTTTTTTCCTTTTTGAGAAGCTAATTTACATCACCCATGTTTGTAAACATTCTAATTAATGACAGCTGTGTTGGTTGTTAAAAAAAAATGATACAGTCAGCAATTACAGTATTAATGTGCTTTTGGCACTTGAATCTGGATTCAGGCTAGGAAGTGGGCTGGCAGCCTAGGAACGTGGCACATGGGTGCTGGATGATCCAGAACAGGCCAGGGTGCACCAGCCCAGATTCACGTGAGCCCTCCTTCCCCTCAATTTTGCCAGCTCCTAGCCTCCTTCTCAATGTTGCCACGGCCTGGCTCCCTTCCCTGCTGCCAGATCCTGGATGCTCAGTCAATCCCCACTCCTGGACCCCATTATCTCAGACCCCAGGAAAAACCTTCTGAGTGCTCCCAGAGTTTGGAATCTCCCTCCCATACCCCAAGAGTTCCCATCACAATGCTTATGGAGTCTGGGAGCCACTAACAACTGCAGACCTATCCCTCTCCCAATACTAACATACCAGAGGATCACTGCCCTCTGCTCCCAGAGCTCTGGTTTCTCTGCCCCCATTATTGACAGACTCTGGTAACTACCCCCCCCAGCACCCTCAATTAATGTTCCAAGACCCTTGGACTTTCCACACCCAACGGTGCTGCCATCACCTGTGCTCATCAGTCCTGACAGGGGAGGGGAGTATGTGTCTGTGGATATAACTATATTTCTAATTTTTTTATATAATTATATATTTTTTATATATATTTATATAAACATACATACATATACAGACAGGCTGCAAATAAATTAAATTTAATACACAAAACCTTCCATTTTAATATCTCAAAGATGCAACAGACAGAGATGGGAATTCTGCTGGTGCAGTTTCTTGAACATGTACGGTTGGTTTAACAATAAACGATTGTGCGGCCAGTATAGCTTTAGCTTTGAAGTCTTAATTTTAAATGCTTCAGGGAAATTTAATTACTTTAAGCACATACCGTGGTCTGGGATCTATATTCAAAATTTTAAAAAGACACTTCTGAATAATGAATATAGCTGTATAGTTTTTATTGTATAAAGCAGCTATTAAGTTAGATAATATCAGAATTTCTATGGAATGTTTGCCCAGCTGTTATCAGATGCTATTTTTATATTTTCAGTTGTGAGTCTACTTGCAAGGTTCAGTAAACATATTTTAAATAACAATGTTCCTTTTAGGTGCATTTTTTTCATTTCTGGTGTTAAGACTAAATTCTGTGATTTTGTGACAACTTGAAAATATAATGCAAATTGCAAAGTACCCAGTGGCTGGGGAGGGAGGCAAAGCAGCCAGTGGGATTATCTGGTTTCCTGTTGTTAATGCAACTCTTGATTGCAGACATACCAAGGGTGTTAACCCGAGTCCTTACCATTCCTCCAGCCTGGCCTTTCTATCCCAACGTCCAGTGAACAGTCCCAAAATTGCACTTGATACCACACACATTTTTAAAACATTATGGTTCATTTTCAGCCTTAAATGTTGTAAAGTTAACGTTATTCACTCTTTGACTGTGGAGCTGGGAAATGCTCTTGATGCTGAGAATCGTGAGTGGAAACACCATGTGAGAACCTGGTGTTGAGGGCCAGTGCGTGTCTCTAATTGGCTGAGCCTTCTGTTGCGAGCACCTCCCGACAGCAGAAGTACTCGCAGTGATAAATCAAAATGGTGACAAGTTAGCTCGCGTACTCCAGTTGTACTGCACTATCGATGGTGGCCTGGCTTCAAACTCTGGCAAAATCCAATACCAAATATGTACCAAATTGCTGTCAAATCACACAGCATCAGACTAAACAAAAGCAACAAAAGTGTTGCCCCAGTGCTGTATGCAGCTGCCCTGTTCTCCTGCTTCATTGTGCAGTGTGTGTGCTGCACTGGGTAATATTTGGAGGTTATGCGTGAAGTTATTTCTATCAAATTCCTGTTGTCAGATGGTCCTGTCTCATTTCATGTCTTGTGTTTTTATGAAAATTACTGCAGCATCTGTGCTGCACAACTGTGTACTGATGTGGACAGACCAGGCTGATCAGAAAGCTACTTTATAGCAAATCATTTTAGTCAGGCATTTGATGAGGCATTCCTGTGTGTTTCACTAGGAAGTGCTATCGTGAACACTCATCCACAGGGTTAGTTTTATTTTATTTAAGCACCTTGCATTTATATAGCGCCTTTCATGATCTCCGGACGTCCCAAAGTGCTTTACAAACAATTAAATACCTTTTTGAAATGTGGTCACTGTGGTAATGTAGGAAACACAGCAAGCTCCCACAAACAGCAATGTGATAATGGCCAGACAATCTTTTTTAGTGATGTTGATTGAGGGATAAATATTGGCCCCAGGACACTGGGGCGAACTCCATTGCTCTTCTTCAAATAGTGCCATGGGATCTTTTATGTCCACCTAAGAGTGTAGGCGGGGCCTTGGTTTAACATCTCATCCGAAAGACGGCATCTTCAACAGTACTGCACTCCCTCAGTACCGCCCTGAAGTGTTGGCCGAGATTTTGTGCTGAAGTATCTCAAGTGGGATTTGAACCCATGACCCTGTAGGAGAGATGTTGGAAGCTGTACCAGAACATGGACCAAGAAGTAAGTCTTGATGAAGTTTTTGAAGGTAGGGAGAGAAATCCTGAAGCTAAGGGGTTTGGGAGGAGAACTGCAACAGGAGCCTAGTGGCTGAAGGCTCTGCTACCGATAGTGGAATACAGAGTTGGGGACATGCAGGAGGCCAGATGTAGGACTGGTGCAGATTGCAAAGGTAGGTTAGAACATGACTGTGGAGGGGGTTGAAGATAAGGACATGGATTTTGAAGTTGACGTACTGTGGCACAGGCAGTGCACTTAGATTGGCAAGAACAGGGGTAATATGTACGCCAGACTTTGCGGGACAGGACTGTGAATTTTTGGATGAAGTGGAGTTTACGTAGGGTGGAACGCAGGATGCTACCGAGGCAAGTGGTGAAGAATCCAAGACTTCTGATGATGAAACCATGAGCGAAGGTTGGAGCAGCAGCAGGTTCGAGGCGGAGAAGTGAACAGGCGACGATTCAGTGGTGGAACCAGGTGGTCTGCGCAACGGACTAAATGCTGGGATTGAAGCTCAATTCAGAGTTGGAATAGGACAGCAAGGTTGTGCAACTCTGGGTTCAGTCTGGGTAAGCATTTAGGGAGGAAGATAGAATTGATGTCTGAGGCACTGGGTTTCTGGCTGGACCCTAACAAGGCGTTTTTTGTGTTACCAGTGTTGAACTGAAGAACTAGCTCATCCAGGGATTGGTGTCCAACAGGCAGTCAGATACTATGGTGATGAGGCTGGTGCTGGAGTGGTACAGTTGGGTATCATCAGGGTTCATATGAAAGCTCGAACACATTTATGATGATGTCAAAAGGGGTAGCACATAGAATCAGACAGCACAGAAAAGGGCCATTTGGCTCACCGTGCCTGTGCCGGCTCTTTGAAAGAGCTTTCTAAAAAGACCCACTCCCCTGCTCTTTCCCCACAGCCCTACAGACATTTCCTTTTCAAGTATTTATCCAATTCCCTTTTGAAAATTACTACTGAATCTGCTTCCATCACCCTTTCAAGCAGCGCATTCCAGATCACAACAACTCGCTGTGTTAAAAAAAAAAATGGTTCTCATCTCCCCTCTGGCTCTGTCAATTATCTTAAATCTGCGTCCTCTGGTTACCGACCCTCCTGCCAGTGGAAACAGTTTCTCCTTATTTACTCCATCAAAACCCCTCATAAGTTTAAACACTTCTATTAAATCTCCCCTTAACTTTCCCTGCTCTAAGGAGAACAATCCCAGCTTCTCCAGTCTCTCCACATAACTGAGGTTCCTCATCCCTTGTACCATTCTAGTAAATCTCATCTGTACCCTCTCCAAGGCCGTGACATCGTTCCTAAACTGTGATGCCTAGAATTGGACAATACTCCAGCTGAGACCTAACCAGTGATTTGAGGAATAGGAATAGATGAAGAATGAATCCGTTATGCCCGGTGGAGGTGACTGTGCAGGGATGGGAGGAGAATTGATTGAAGGAGATGCACTAAATTTGGTAGGACAAGTAAGAATAGAGCCATAAAAGGGTGGTGACATGAAGGAGGGGGCTGGAATGGTCAATTGTATGCGAGATTGAGGAGAAGGAGAAAGGATGAATTAATGGCCTTTATTAGACAGGGATGGAAAAAGACCTGGAGGGGCTCAAACAGAATAGTGGGAGCTGTCGGCATGGAGTTGGATAGCAGTGACGTATTCGAAGACGATAAGAGGAAAGAATAGGCTATTATATAACGCCTTTCACCACCCCAGAACCTCCCAAAGTGCTTTCTGAAGCGTAGTCACTGTTGTAATGTAGGAAATGCGGAAACTCCCCTGCTCTTCTTCAAAATAGCGCCATGGGATCTTTTTCATTTACCTGAGCGGGCAGATGGGGCCTTGGTTTAATGTCTCATCGGAAAGATGGCACCCCCAGACACTGCAGCACTCCCTCAGTACAGGACTGCAGTGTCAGCCTGGATTATGTTCTCGGGTCTCTGGAGTGGGACTTGAACCCACAATCTTCTGACTCAGGGGCAAGAGTGTTACCCACTGAGCCAGGGCCGACACCTTTGTGAGGAATGTGAGGGGAGGGGGGTGTTAACGATGAATGGCAATTTGAGTGGACAGGGAGCTCTTTAAGAAAGGGGATGATGTCAGCAGTTTTGGGGGAAATAATAGCTGTGAAAATGGAGAAGTTTAAAAGTTAGAAATGGCCAGGGAGTGACAGCGGCAGTTGATTACTAGGAGGAGCTGAGGAAACAGGTAGTGCATCTCTTGGAGTTGAGGAATCTGCTGAGCGCTAATGGCAGGAAAGGAGTGAGTAGAGACAGAGGCTACGGTGTGGTGGAGTGTGGGTTGGGCAGCTGGGAGCTTTGGGATGCAGGGCTTCTGAGGAAGAGGGAGACGGAAGCAGAGGCAGACGAGGGGACTGCCTCACATTTGGAGACAAAAAATCCTACAAGTTCATCATATTTGATGTCAAAGATGAGGATTAGAGGAGGTGAGGGAGGGAGGCGAGAGGAAGTAGTTTAGGGAAATTTGGGATTGTCACTATCAAGTGGCCTTCAAAGCATGTAGGATGTCCTTAGATAAAACTATCTGCTGGTGGGTAAGCAAAACTTCTATTTCCACCTTTAAAGAAGTCTACAAAATTAATACCAGGCACAATGATGGCAATGGGGAATTGTGATTCTGATTAAGTTATACTCAGTGTAAGGATTTTATTTAAATGTGAAAAGGATAATTGAAGATGAGATCTGATAAATTCAATTCTAAATTAAAAATAATCTGAGCATCTCCCTTCATTTAAATTAAATTAGATATATGCTGCTTTACACTGTGCTTTTTGATCTTGGATTACACCCAGTGATTATCACAGGCCTGCTTGCACTGCCCAGGGCACCAGCAGGAGCAGTGTGCGCTTGGGGTTCTGTAAACTAAACCAGCTGTGTCCTCCTAGTCCTGAGCTGCTTTTGCGTGCCCATCAAACACATACCCTCAGTGGGATAGTCACATAATTCTTCCCTGAAAAGGTGGGTTTAAAAAAAAAAAAATGTTTTATTTGTTCATGGGATGTGGACGTCGCTGGCAAGGCCAGCATTTATTGCCCATCCCTAGTTGCCCTTGAGAAGGTGGTGGTGAGCCGCCTTCTTGAACTGCTGCAGTCCGTGTGGTGAATGTACTCCCACAGTGCTGTTAGGGAGGGAGTTCCAGGATTTTCACCCAGCGACGATGAACGATCGGCGATATACTTCCAAGTCAGGATGATGTGTGACTTGGAGGGGAACTTGGAGGTGGTGGTGTTCCCATGCGCCTGCTGCCCTTGTCCTTCTAGGTAGAAGAGGTCGCGGGTTTGGGAGGTGCTGCCGAAGAAGCCTTGGCGAGTTTCTGCAGTGCATCTTGTAGATGGTACACACTGCAGCCACGGTACGCCGGTGGTGGAGGGAGTGAATGTTTAAGGTGGTGGATGGGTCACCAATCAAGCGGGCTGCTTTGTCCAGGATGGTATCGAGCTTCGAGTGTTGTTGGAGCTGCACTCATCCAGGCACGTGGAGAGTATTCTATCACACTCCTTACTTGTGCCTTGTAGATGATGGAAAGGCTTTGGGGAGTCAGGAGGTGAGACACTTGCTGCAGAATACCCAGCCTCTGACCTGCTCTTGTTGCCACAGTATTTATGTGGATCTTCCAGTTAAGTTTCTGGTTAATGGTGACCCCCACGATGTTGATAGTGGGGGATTCGGCGATGGTAATGCTATTGAATGTCATGGGGAGGTGGTTAGACTTTCACTTGTTGGAGATAGTCATTGCCTGGCCCTTCTGTGGCGTGAATGTTACCTGCCACTTATCAGCCCAAGCCTGAACGTCGTCCAGCTCTTGTTGCATGTGGGCATGGACTGCTTCATTATCTGAGAAGTTGTGAATGGCGCTGAATACTGTGCAGTCATCAGCGAACACCCCCATTTCTGACCTTATGTTGGAGGGAAGGTCATTGATGAAGCAGCTGAAGATGGTTTGGCCTAGGACACTGCCCTGAGGAACTCTTGCAGTGATGTCCTGGGGCTGTGATGATTGACCTCCAACCACCACAACCATCTTCCTGTGGGTGTGTGGTGACAGAGATATATATAGACAGAGAGAGAGATACACACGCATATGCACTCAATCCCAGGGAGGAAGATGTACACAGACCAGTACTCTTTCCACCCCCCCTTGCATTCTGGGGGTAGGAAAGAGAGACACACACACACACCGAGAGAGACACACACACACACCGAGAGCGACACACACACACACCGAGAGAGACACACACACACACCGAGAGAGACACACACACACCGAGAGAGACACACACACCGAGAGAGACACACACACACACCGAGAGAGACACACACACACACCGAGAGAGACACACACACACACCGAGAGAGACACACACACACACCGAGAGAGACACACACACACACCGAGAGAGACACACACACACACCGAGAGAGACACACACACAGACCGAGAGAGACACACACACACACACCGAGAGAGACACACACACACCGAGAGAGACACACACACACCGAGAGAGACACACACACACACCGAGAGACACACACACACACCGAGAGAGACACACACACAGACCGAGAGAGACACACACACACACACCGAGAGAGACACACACACACCGAGAGAGACACACACACACACCGAGAGACACACACACACACCGAGAGAGACACACACACACACCGAGAGAGACACACACACACACCGAGAGAGACACACACACACACCAAGAGAGACACACACACACCGAGAGAGACACACACACCGAGAGAGACACACACACACACCGAGAGAGACACACACACACACCGAGAGAGACACACACACACACCGAGAGAGACACACACACACACCGAGAGAGACACACACACACACCGAGAGAGACACACACACACACACCGAGAGAGACACACACACAGACCGAGAGAGACACACACACAGACCGAGAGAGACACACACACAGACCGAGAGAGACACACACACACACCGAGAGAGACACACACACACACCGAGAGAGAGACACACACACACCGAGAGAGACACACACACACACCGAGAGAGACACACACACACCGAGAGAGACACACACACACACCGAGAGAGAGACACACACACCGAGAGAGACACACACACACCGAGAGAGACACACACACACACCGAGAGAGACACACACACACACCGAGAGAGACACACACACACACCGAGAGAGACACACACACACCGAGAGAGACACACACACACACCGAGAGAGACACACACACACACCGAGAGAGACACACACACACACCGAGAGAGACACACACACACACCGAGAGAGACACACACACACCGAGAGAGACACACACACCGAGAGAGACACACACACACACCGAGAGAGACACACACACACACCGAGAGAGACACACACACAGACCGAGAGAGACACACACACACACCGAGAGAGACACACACACACACACCGAGAGAGACACACACACAGACCGAGAGAGACACACACACACCGAGAGAGACACACACACACACACCGAGAGACACACACACACACCGAGAGAGACACACACACACACCGAGAGAGACACACACACAGACCGAGAGAGACACACACACAGACCGAGGGAGACACACACACAGACCGAGAGAGACACACACACAGACCGAGAGACACACACACAGACCGAGAGAGACACACACACACACCGAGAGAGAGACACACACACACCGAGAGAGACACACACACACCGAGAGAGACACACACACACACCGAGAGAGACACACACACACCGAGAGAGACACACACACACACCGAGAGAGACACACACACACCGAGAGAGACACACACACACACACCGAGAGAGACACACACACACACACCGAGAGAGACACACACACACACACCGAGAGAGACACACACACACACCGAGAGAGACACACACACACACCGAGAGAGACACACACACACACCGAGAGAGACACACACACACACCGAGAGAGACACACACACACACCGAGAGAGACACACACACACACCGAGAGAGACACACACACACACCGAGAGAGACACACACACACACCGAGAGAGACACACACACACACCGAGAGAGACACACACACACACCGAGAGAGACACACACACACACCGAGAGAGACACACACACACACCGAGAGAGACACACACACACACCGAGAGAGACACACACACACACCGAGAGAGACACACACACACACCGAGAGAGACACACACACACACCGAGAGAGACACACACACACACCGAGAGAGACACACACACACACCGAGAGAGACACACACACACACCGAGAGAGACACACACACACACCGAGAGAGACACACACACACACCGAGAGAGACACACACACACACCGAGAGAGACACACACACACACACCGAGAGAGAGACACACACACACCGAGAGAGACACACACACACACTGAGAGAGAGACACACACACACCGAGAGAGACACACACACACACCGAGAGAGACACACACACACCGAGAGAGACACACACACACACCGAGAGAGACACACACACACACCGAGAGAGACACACACACCGAGAGAGACACACACACACACCGAGAGAGACACACACACACACCGAGAGAGACACACACACACACACCGAGAGAGACACACACACACACCGAGAGAGACACACACATACCGAGAGAGAGACACACACACACCGAGAGAGACACACACACACACCGAGAGAGACACACACACACACCGAGAGAGACACACACACACACCGAGAGAGACACACACACACACCGAGAGAGACACACACACACACACCGAGAGAGACACACACACACCGAGAGACACACACACACCGAGAGAGACACACACACCGAGAGAGACACACACACCGAGAGAGACACACACACCGAGAGAGACACACACACACACCGAGAGAGACACACACACACACCGAGAGAGACACACACACACACCGAGAGAGACACACACACACACCGAGAGAGACACACACACACACCGAGAGAGAGACACACACACACCGAGAGAGACACACACACACACACCGAGAGAGACACACACACACACCGAGAGAGACACACACACACACCGAGAGAGACACACACACACACCGAGAGAGACACACACACACACACCGAGAGAGACACACACACACACACCGAGAGAGACACACACACACACACCGAGAGAGACACACACACACACACCGAGAGAGACACACACACACACACCGAGAGAGACACACACACACACACCGAGAGAGACACACACACACACCGAGAGAGACACACACACACACCGAGAGAGAGACACACACACACCGAGAGAGACACACACACACACACCGAGAGAGACACACACACACACCGAGAGAGACACACACACACACCGAGAGAGAGACACACACACACCGAGAGAGACACACACACACACCGAGAGAGACACACACACACACCGAGAGAGACACACACATATATAGCCAGAGTGAGAGAGACCCACGCACAGAGGGAGAAAAAAAACACTGATTTTATAAACAAATTGTATTGAGGGTATAAACAGCTTCTCTCATGAAAAACAGTGTTTCAGACACATTCGGCATGCCTATCTCTGTCAACTGCTCCAGCCCCACAACCCTCCAAGAACTCTCGGTTCCTCCAGTTCTGGCCTCTTGTGATCCCCAATTTCCGTCACCCCACCACTGGCGGCCGAGCCTTCAGCTGTCTAGGCCCCAAGCTTCCAAAACATTGTTCCAATAAAGGGAATAGTCATTTTTTAGCAAAATAAAATAATTTTCTGCTCCTTTCTGTCTTTGTTCTTCCTGTCCCAGTGGTGCGAACTCATGTCGGGGTACGGTTCCATGACCACTGACTGCGCTCTGGTGCCTTACTCAAATGGCCATTCATCTTGTGTAAGTCTAGACTGCGATCCCAAACCCACCCCTACCATCCACACTTGTGCACTTAGCAACCGGGAGCGGCAAAGAACCCGGGCTTTGGGATGCTGAGGCCAATTGTAGCACCTTTTGCCAACGCCCTGGCACAGAGCAGGGATGGAATCAGCAACTTGCCTATTGTGTATGGCCTAGTAACCCACCACACAGTCCACTTGCCAACTGGGCCATTTGAACATTATTTTAAATGGCGGGGGGGGGGGCGGGGAGAGATCTTGAAAAGTTGTACAAAAAGAATCCTTACAACTGTGCTGTGTTGAAACGTAGCGAAAATATTATAGTAATCTTATAATTATTCTCAAAATGGCCACATGAAGTATATTGGATGATACTTATTAGCAGACAGCAGTACTGAAAATCTCTGATCCAGCTCTCCAGTTTCTTGGATTCATAGCCAGGAATTGTGTCTTTGAGCAGATGCTGTAAGAGTTCTCTCTGTGCTCCCTGCAATGACAGTACAGCGAGAAGATGTAACAAACCAAGAAATGAAGAAAGACATAAAAGAATCAAAGCCCAAGGAGGTCAGATCCATCACAGGCTTAGCGTTTGCTTCAAAGATGTCTGGTGTAGCCTGGGACAGCTGGCAGTGCAAGACAATCAGAGGAGAAGCATCCGCTAACACTGAGATAAGAGATTGCAGCAGAATCCTGCTATCTAGTCCCAGCTCACTTTGATGTAGCTCAGCAAGAGAAGGCTTTTGGGGACAGACTGCTGCATCCTTAATCATAGACGGCTGTTGTTCAGCCTTTTAAGGTCTCATTACAGTGGTCCTTGAGGATTAATCCTCTTTAAGGTTTACATGGCAGGGTTTTGTCTTGGGGGCCCAGCCAGGGACCTTGGTACCACCTGCATGAAGTACAGGCGCATTTTTCTCATTTTCCTTCTGCAAAGTCCATTTTTAATGAAATCTGGCAGAATGCTGAAACTTTGCTTCCAACCGTCGCA
Source organism: Somniosus microcephalus (assembly GCF_052327205.1). Lineage (NCBI taxonomy): Eukaryota > Metazoa > Chordata > Chondrichthyes > Squaliformes > Somniosidae > Somniosus > Somniosus microcephalus. The sequence continues at coordinate 278,052,312 of NC_140993.1, forward strand.
GTATTTCTGTTAAGTGCAGTTTGAATGCTGGAATACAGGCTTTGGACCATTAGTACTAAATTGCCTTTTTCCGGTGATCCTGCTTATCCAACTATTTTTGGCTGTTAACTCGAGGCTGGGTTGGGCAGGACGTGATCCTAAAATGATTCTAATCCATGTACATGTGTGCTCATACCCTTTCTTGATAGGGGCAAAATATTTATTGTAACCCTGGGTCAAAAATGAGTTAAAGAAAAATAACGTGCTTGCCAGATATTTGGGTAGAAACACACGTACAAGAAAGGCTTTGGGATTTACCTTTAAAAATAACAGCCCATGTGCTGAACTCCTCCTCAGTCTGGTATCGTGCAGCATCACTGTAGCCTCTTTTGTTTAAGTTTTGATCATTTTATTCCATTTTTATTTGTGTGTTTCTCGATGAGCTTTCCACATGTGGGCCGAGGGGCCATCAGGCACTCCCTGGTCAAGTAGAGCAGGGTTGTCCAATAGAAATCACTGACCAGTCACGGGTGTGGCTACAGCCACACCATTTTAGCCACATGCACTAATTTTAGCAGAAGACTCCTTGCATACACTCACACAATACAGGTAAATGCCTTTCACATGTATATTTACTTAACAAGCATCCACCGCCATTCAGTAACCAAGGGATTAAAGCACTCACAACAATCAAAAAACATTTGCGCACTCTGCTTTTCAGCTTATCATTTTATCAACAAATGCACAGAAAGGTTAAAGTTCACAGTATATGTTGTGTGAATGAGTATTGAGATCACATGCCCAATGGCAGTATCTATTGCTCATATTTTACTAATCAGAAATGCAATTAGCCACATCTGGATTGCCAATTAGCCTGTGGCTAGTGGCTGACGTATTGGACAACACGGAAGTAGAGTATGGGTTAAATGTTGGATAGATTGTGCTCAACGTTGTACCAACAATGGCATTTTTTTTGTTTTGATTTTATCCCTTCTCTGGCAGAATTGTCCTTCACTGTGGAAATAAATGACAAGCAACCACCAATTGATAGGTTCCCTTTTGTCATTTCCATGAATTGGAGGATCAGTTACTTTTTGGGTCTACCATTTATATGTATTTCTTCAAAATTCTGTGCCTCAAAATGTTCCAAATTAGGTTCTCACCAGGAATTGAAATCTATCTGCCGCTCCTGAGATTAATAAAATAATTTACTGAGGTGAAGTTGCTCACAGATCTTATCGCTGCAGCCTTTCTTTGTTTCTGGGTTTCACTGGCATGGACTAACATTGCTTCTGAATAAAGTGAGAATCATTTTCAATGTGAAGGTTACCAGTTTGTCTGTCTTACAGCATTTGTTTTAACAGTTTTGGCAACATATGGCTCAATTTAGAGATGCAGTCCATTTGTTAGCTTTAATAGTACTTTATTGGCTGTGAGGCGCTTTGTGACGTCCTGAGGTCGTGAAAGGCGCAACATAAATGCAAGTTCTTTCTTTCTCACTGGGAGAGAAGGGGACTCCTGTTTCATCAACGCAAGCGAAAGAGCAAAACTGAAGCCAAGGAGCTTTAACCTCAACCTTCAGAAAAGCACGGCTGTGGCAATAATAATGCGATGCTTCATTTCCTACATCGGCCACCATTTTTTTATCACTTGGGTATCTGACTCTCATGGAAACCCATAGCACTGTTCAAGAGTTTCCAATTCAAGCTACTGACAAAGGATCCCCATTGACTGTATGAAAGGCTTCTGCTTCCAGTGTGATGGAAAGACCAATACCCAGCAGCTCCCATCATGCCAGCCACCTTGACGTTCTAGATGTCCAAATCCAATGCCAAATACCAGGCTTACTCATCACCAACTGCTTAACCCAGGTCCTCGTGTCTGAGGGGCTTGGCAAAGAGGCATGCATGTTGTGAGGCCTCCAAGGTACTTAGTGACTGGATGGTGTAGTCGATAGCCCACCCTTCCTGCAGCTGCTTCACCTTTTTGCCATTAATCTACCTTGCAGCTTAGCGCCTGGGCTGGAGGAAGCCCTTCCATTGTATGACTGGGAGTTCTGCACCATGAAGGAGGTTTGTTTGGACATGTGGGCTATATTGTTCAGTACCACACCATTTAGTGTACTTATCTAGAGGGTGAGGGCACTGGGAGTACGTTTGAATAAAACAACTTGCTAATTCAAGTCTGTTGTTGAAAGTTACAGTGAAAACACCCATTACAATGCCCAGAGAAAACGGAACAGAATTGCCGTATCCTCCTAATACAGCATATGTCAGAAATCACAGTGTGGAACTAGGTGAATGTCTGATGGTTTGATCTGAAACATAAGGCAAAGTCTGGCTGTCTTGTGGTCTATTAGGTGTCAGCTGTGGCTCAGTGGGCAGCACTCTCACCTCTGAGTCAGAAAGCTGTGGGTTCAAGTCCCACTCCAGAGACTTGAGCATAAAAATCTAGGCTGACACTCCAGTGCGATGCTGAGGGAGTGCTGCACTGTCGGAGTTGTCGTCTTTCAGATGAGACATTAAACTGAGGCTCTGTCTGCTCTCTCGGGGATGTAAAAGATCCCGTGGCACTATTACATGAAGAGTAGGGGAGTTCTCTTGGTGTCCTGATCAATAATTATCCCTCAGACAACATCACTAAAAAAAAAATGGTCATTTCTTTCTTTTTTTATTTATTGCACTGCTGTTTGTGGGATCTTGCTGTGTGCAAATTGGCTGCCACGTTTCCTATATTACAACAGTGGCTACACTTCAAAGGTACTTTATAGACTGTAAAGTGCTTTGGGACGTCCTGAGGTGGTGAGTAGCGCTATATACATACAAGTGCTTACCTGCAGCACTGTCCATTAAAGAGGATGGTTCAACACATTTCCGCTTAGCTGGTAAGTTACAGGGACCAGATCTAACTCGGCATAAATCCTATGGGAAGCAAGAAGAGAACAAGATAAACCAAACATAATTTTAAGAAAATTATGTACGCAAGATATGTGTTGTGAATTTAGGCCAGTGGACTTACTACTTCTTGGGAGATCTGACATTTTCAACTGAACTGGTTTGTCTTCTGTTGACTTGCATTTTTTTCAGCAAAATACAAGCCATGAGCAGTGGGGGGGTGCTGGAGCCCAGGTTAGTTAACAAATTGTTGCATTTTAGCACCTCTGCCTTAGAACTGGTGCAATTGGGAAGCTTTCACTTTACAGGAAGATTTTAAAACATTTTTAGAAAGATATTCAATATAATATAAATGTATTTTACCTGAATATCTGAGGATACTTTTTTATAGTGTTGCTTAAAGTCCACTTTTGTTTCCCCCTTTTCTACAATGACCTGGGAGCAGCATTGCCCATGGCTTGCTTCGCACAGACCTGATTGACCCATGTTACACGTTGAAACTAGCTGTAGTTTTCTGATTGGAGTCATTTTGCTGCATTCCGAACAATCAGGAACTGCAATCGCAAAATAATTATTAACAAAGAAAGAACTTTAGAAAATGGCAAAACATCATGGTCCAAGTTGTGTAGTGCGGCCTCACTTTTACAAGTGGGCGAGGGTGGGGACGGAGCAGTTCCTGGGTCCCAGGGACTGTTGAAGATCAAGACCCTCACAGGGTGCCACAGCTAAGACAAGTGATATGTTCCAACAAATTATGTGCTATCACACAGTTTTGGGCATTTTCAGCATCTTTGGGTTACTTTATGCTAAATTCTACTATTCTGGCAGCAAGTCACACTACATGACGTAAGTGTAGAAATTCTCAGGATTTGTTATGGGATCTCATGCCATGCCAAACCACTTCCCTTAGCTACAAGTACCTACATATACACTGGTAGGCTTTCCGAGTCCTTGCATGCGGGTAGTAGACCTGCAGTTTTCAGAGGTTTATGGCGTGTGAGGACTGGGGCAATCTACCTTACGCTGTATGTAAAATGAATGCCTCAGGTTTGAATCCGGGTGTTTCTAGCAGAATGGGGTTTCCATATTCCGAGTGCATTCTGGAGTAGGTTACTGTACTGATCCACATTAAATTCAGCACCATTTGACTTGAATTACCTTCTGGCACTAAGTGAGCAGACAGGGCCATCTTGAAGACTGAGCAATCCTGCAGTATACAATGCCCTCTTTCATTAGACTGTCTGAACAGTCGGATTTCCTGACTGTTGTTCAGGAAGCTGCACACTGAATACAAAGACCTCAGCAGAATAAACGTTGATGGGTTTGTGCCACAGTCCTACTGTTCACCCGAGTCTCTTCTGACCAGTCACGGAGCTGGGAACTATGCAAGGGGCAGACCTTTCTCTTGCTTTTGGGTTTTTGTGGATCATTTGGGCATTGTGCAGAAAGGAAAATCAGAGGAGGAAAATCGCACTACGGTAAACAAAGTCTGTCTGATTTTCCGTCCAATTAAATTAATGGATGGAAAATTGGACACAGTTCTGTTACAGGCAAGTGATCCTTCCTGCTGGATTTTCCTCTCTGTGCTGTGTTCAGGACATCCTATATGGTTAGGCAGAAAAGAGGCAAGCTCTCTGGATTGAGCTGCTCCATTTGATTGTCTGATAGCAGTTTATTAAATAGATTATTATGTAAACCCTGTAGAGAACAATCAAGACTATTGTTACCACAAATTTAAATTAAGCAGAGTGTCTTTGTCTGAAGTTCATTGTGCAGAGCAGTTAACCATCTATAAAATCAACTTCCAAAAACCTATCTACGGAGATCATTTTAACTTCGCCGCCTGGGCCGTAACCTGCTGGAGTGGATCAACCCCCAGCTTCAGAACCCGTGCAATTTTGGTTCCATTGATTTGAATGGAATGAAAATTGGCCGAGTTCTACAGCGGACGGGCAATCCACTCTGCCAGCTTACCATCCAGGCGGAGAAATTGGAAATAACCACCCTAGTAGCCCAGAATAGATTGGTCGAATTATTTCACATTTTCTTCATCCTAATTCATTCTTTAAAGCCAGAATGACTCCACCATGTTTGAAAGTGTATTCTCTTTCTAAACAGAGATTCACCTTTGATTGACATTCATTTCTCTCATTTGAAATCAACCGCGGATTGAGATTCAGACCGAGACTAGAACCATTGACTTTTAGAGCACGGTAGGAGGCTGTTGACTCCACAGTACTGGCTCACTGAAGGAGATATCCCACTGTACTGCACTTTCTTCAAACCCTTTTCAATTTTTCTTTCTCAAAATAGAATCACAGAACCAACAGCCCAGGTTTTAGCTAGCTGATCAAGAGGACTGCTTGAAGCCCTGCAAAGGTCGCTAGAGTATCTTGGCTCAGTCGATAGCATTCCCACCTCTAAGGCAGAAGGTAGTGGGCTCAAGTCCCACTTCAGAGACCTTGAGCACAAAATCTAGGCTGAGACTCCAGTGAATACTGAGGGAAAGAAAGAAAGACTTCATTTATATAGCGCCTTTCACGACCTCAGGACATCCCAAAGCGCTTTACAGCCAATGGAGTACCTTTGAAGTATAGTCACTGTTGTAATGTAAGAAACGAGGCAGCCAATTTGCGCACAGCAAGCTCCCACAAACACCAATGTGATAATCTGTTTTCTTTTAGTGATGTTGATTGAGGGATAACTATTGGCCCCAGGACACCGGGGATAAATCCCCTGCTCTTCTTCAAAATAGTGCCCTGGGATCTTTTACGTCCATCTGAGCGGGCAGATGGGGCCTCGGTTTAACGACTCATCCGAAGGACGGCACCTCCGACAGTGCCGAGGGAGTGCTGCACTGCCTGAGGTGCCGTTCATCGATTGGTTCGACCTGAGGTCATGAAAGGCGCTATATAAATGCAAGTCTTTCGTTCTTTTTCCTGTGGAATTCCAACTTGTCATAGTAACAGCATCCGTATGATGCGCACACACACAGGCACTTCTAATCTGAGCCCAGGTATGTACAAGATGGAATCAACACTCGGCAATTATGTTTGTTTGTCTAGAAATGGGATTTCTTCACTTGAGAATAAAAACTGTTGACTCTCTGTGCCGTGCAGAGTGTCACAGCGTTACTTATTCTGACGATATTTCCACGCACTCCGTTGCAAACGGAACCAATCCCTCAATGGCATCTTTCTTAATTTTCCCAGCTTTCGTTTTAATAGGCAAAATGCAGGCAATTACTTGTCAATTTCTTTAATGTTTCGCAGTTATGAAAGTCTGGCCAGCTGGGAAAGAATTCTCACTGCTCTGGAAGCAGAGCTTTGTTCTCGGGCTTCAGCATTGCTCCGTCTGGGATAAATCAGAAACGTATTAGATAGATTGCTGCTCCCAAAAGACACAGTGAAATAACCTTCGCTCCCAGCCTTTGGGAAATGAGCAAACAGTCACGTTCCACTCGGCTCTCCCTATTAAACAAAGACCGAAGTGTGCGCAGATTGGTGCGTAACGCAATTTATAAAGATACTACCTCAGATATTTCTGGCAGAGCAGAGCTATTAAACTATATTAGCTCATCAGGCTCATTGCAGTTACATAGTCGTAGTGTTTCACCTTCCTCTGTAACGACACCTTCACAGAGACAGGGCTTTTATGTTTATAGCCTAAAAATGGTCACAAAAATAGGGCTTTGTCGATCTGAAGTCAGTAAAATTAGCACATTGTATCAGTGGTCCACAGCCCTCTGACCCTCAGCACTGCGTTATCTACTAATGCATATGTTTTAAAATGACAAAAAGCTGTCAAAAACTTGGAAGTGTTTGGATTTGTTCCTTGTGTTTGTGTGGTCATGTCGCCAATTGTCCAAACCAACTCCAAGCTTGCTCATCTCTGACTCTTCAGTCCCACCCCCTCCAATCCTTTCCACTATCGGGTAAGTCCGTCAGGCTTGAACTCCCAGCCGAGACTGCATTTGAAGAGAACGTGGGTCAGAAGCAAGGCTACAACACTTGAAGCCAATTCTCCAACTCGTGCTTCCTCAAAGTGCAGCTTCCCGTTGGGAGCGTGGAATTGGTGAATTTACCCTTCTATCCCGACTTTTCAATGTTCCGGTGCTCCCTCGCCCTTTAACTAGGAGTGTGGGACCATTTAGTGCTTCTAATTTATTCACTACTGCTGCTGGCACAAAAATATACATAATTGATATTCTATTCCTGCTTCCTTCCCCATGATGGAGCGCTGACCTAGCATGAGACATGTTGTTGACGAGCCTGGCTAAGACCCAGCAGAACCTGTCAATTGAAGGGAGTTAGGATTGACTGCCAGTTGAGGTGGAGATCTGGAGTCTGTCCCTCCTGATTTAGAGTCCAGTTCTCTTTTGAATGGCCCATATTTTTCACTTTGAACGAACATGGTGCAGACTGTACATGTTGTCTGAACTGCAGGAAAATTGTAGTGTGAAATGACTGATAATTATAAAATGCAGCACTCACAGCAATGTCTACTTTCAATGGAAAATCTTTGTCACCTGTGGTGTATTTCCATGAAAATCCTCTTACAGTGATCGTGTTGTGAATGTTCCATGGAGTAAGTTACAAACCACTAACTGCTGCGTGACATAAATCAAATTTTGATATTTTCAAACAAGTGATGGAAGCTGAAACAGGCTGAAGCAGCACATGGAAAACTCCCAGGTATGTTGAAACTGTAAACAGTAAAAGGCGTGTGTTATTAGAATTGTGTTTGGGCTGGTGGTTCAGACTGTGGCGCCTCATCAGGGTCCCAGGTAGTGATGCTCTTCTACTCGAGGTTTACTTGACATCGACGACTTGCACTTTACAAATCGAGGTAAGGAAAATGGATGGTGAGCTAGAAAGAAGAGACTAGGAGGTGTGATATGGATATGTATAGCAGAGCTTTTGACAAGTTTGAGTTTATGGAGGATGCATGATGGGAGGCCAGTAAGGAGCGTGTTGCAATAATCAAGCCTTGAAGTGACAAAGGCATCCGTGAGGGTTTCAGCAGCAGAGGAGCTGTGGAGGTGGGCAATACTGCAGTGCTGCAGCAAATGGCCTGGACAATGGATAGGATGTGGGGTGTAAAGATCAACCTGGGTCCAACAGGAGAGTAAGATTACAGGTGGCCTAGTTCAGCCTGCGAGAGCGGCTGGGCAGGAGGATGGAATCAGTGACAAGGAGGGATTGAATCTTAAGCAAGAGACTAGAGTTTGTGACTGGGACTGAGGACAATACCTCTGGTCTCCCTGATGTTCACCTGGAGGAAATTGTGACTTGTCCAACACTTGATGTCAGACAAGCAGTCTGACAGCATGGGGACAGCCCCATGAGTTGAGAGAAATGGCGAAGAGGTATCATTAGTATGCATGTGAAAACTGATGCGTGCCTGCAGATGAGGATGTCGAGGGGCAGCATGTAGATAAGGTACAGGAGAGGGCCAAGGATTGATCCCTGAGGCACTTCCAAGGTAATGGCATTAGGGAGGGAAGAGAAACCATTGTTGGCGATGCACTAGATGTGTTAAGATAAGGAGGTCTGGAACCATGCAAGGTCACTTCCATGGAGCTGGACAATAGAAAAGAGGCACTGGAGTAGGATGGTGAGGGCATCTATATCGAGCACTGCAGAGAGATCAAGGAGGGATAAGGCACCACTGTTGCAGGCACAGAGGAAGTCATTCATGACTCTAACTAGGGCTATTTCGGAGCCGTGAGAAGGGGGGAAGTCAGACTGTAGGGATTTGAATTTTGGGAAAGATGGGTCCAAAGCTGGGGGGGCTGAGAGAGGAATTGGAAATTGATGATGTGACCACAGTTGGAGAAGATTAATGAGTTGTAGGTGGGTTTCTGAGGGGAAGGAGTGATGATGACAGATTTGAAGGGGTGAGGGTGGTGCCTAAGAAAGGGATGCAGTCATGATGCTAGCTAGAATTAGTGCCAAGAAAGAGAATTGAATGAGAAGAGGATCAAGGCAGCAGAAAGTGAATATCTTGGAGAAGATAAGCTTTTGAGGGATTGAGGTAGGATGGGAGAGGAAAGATTCGTGAGAAACTGCAACGTCTATGGGGATGAAAAAGGTGACATTAGTTTTGAGATTGGCATGGTACAGCAATAGTTGTTCTGGAGCATAGGAAGTCAAGGAGATGCACCATGTCATTTTTTGTGACTAAAGAGTAAATGGAGGTGGCCAGCCCATGGGCTGTACTTTGATGAATGGGTGTGTGATGATGAGCCAAGGGTCAAAATATCCAGTCGTTTGCTGTCCACTCCAGGCTGTTTGCATTGATTTGTTTTGTGATGACTCTGCTGTTCAAATAATGTTTATTTTGATCGCATTGGTGATTAAAGGGCTCAACTGTTCATGACCATAATTATCTGTTTATTTCAGGAATTTTTGGAGGGAATAATAATGTCATAAAATCATGACTATCTTTTGTATTGATAGAATTATGTTTATCTGACATATCTTCGGGTATTTTCTCGGTTACCTTGCATTACTTCATTGAAGCATGTACCTCCACAAGCTGTTTACTGTCGAAGAAAATTGACAATAAAGGGACTGAATTTGCTCAAAACGTGCGTATCTACGGTGTACATTATTATTATGGTGCAGAAATTGCAGGATATTCTGGCGCGAGTGACTTACGCCATTACGTATGCAATGCCATGACTTGCTGGGACTTTTGTGCTGCTCCTCAGAGACCCTCGTTGAAAAAGTTGAATTGCTAATTATCGTAGCCCCGCCCCTTATTAAAATCACTGGCGAAGTCGGGTTTGCTGAATTGACGGCACTGTGATTGCCGCAGCCACTTAGACCATTACAAAACGGCACTGGTGGGCTCAAAATCAGTAACGTATTCAATCGCTCAGCAGGTTGCCTGAGGGGAAGATTTTTACTGACTTGTTCTAGAAACTTCATTGAAATCTTAAACCACAATTAAGTCATAAAATAACTGTTTTGACAGCCAGGTATGTTCTGATTTTCGCCCAACTGATATTTTTATATGATGATTTATTGAGCTCGTGTGCTAAGCATGGATTGCAGCCAGTATGAAATATGGCTCGGGATTGCACGCAGTTTGGGAGATGGCATTATGCACACGGGTTCCTTCTTAACACCGATTTTATATATTTATACTGTTTCAACATAACCTCAATAATCAAATTAAACCCAACCTGGACATTCGGTACGTACATACTGTGACCCATCTCCACCTTATCAGATTGGAGCTATTGCTCCCAAGCATGTCCTTGTTAAATAACCTTGGATGTGTATCAGAAGTTGGCCGCTTCCGATCCACCGCTATGCTCGCTGTGGCATATTCTAATTCTTTCTCCAGCAAATGGTGGTGTGAATTCACCACTGGAGGATCAGGGAGCACAACAGTTTAACTTATGCCGTTCATCGCCAATATTGCCATTGCAGCAAATTCTATTTTTTATTCGGATATAAGTCGTGACTATTTTTTAAACTGTTATTTCAATGCAGTAAGATGTATCCCATCCCTCATGGGTCAGCATTGTTAGAACTTCATAAGTTGCCAGAGCCCTTCTTCATATTCCCAATCCTAGTTTATTATACATATTTTGGAGTTTTTACAGATGACATTTTTAAGAACTCATAAATGTTATTTGGGTTTTTGCATCATTCTGTAGCAGGAGAGCAAGTCCAGTGAGAAAGAACAAACTTGTATTTATGTCATCTCGCCTCTCAAACATTCCAAAGTACTTAGCGTACAAGGTCTTCCAGTCCCCAAAATCCGTGAGGTAAGAATGGAACAGGTAGGCTAAGATCTTCACTCTTAGCTGGTGAGTTTAAATTTCCGGCAGGCATTTAAGACTAACGTAGAGTGGCCTCGCCAAAAATGGGGCGTAACTTCCTTTACTTATTACAATACATTTAAATCAACATAATTACGCAGGAAAATACATGACCGGAAAAGTCTCTGCAGTCCATCTGGCTAGTCCCACAGACTGATACCTCTCCATCGCCCCTCCCTCAAATATTTATCCAATTCTCCTTTATATTTTTCTCCACTATCTGCCTCCCTGGACACTGCCTCTCACGCACCCGTCATTTGAATCCTCGGTGATTTCCCAGCTACTGAAGCTGGGATTGAGCCTGGCACTCTCCACTCACTTGGAGTGGGCCTGCGAGACGCTTCCTGAGCGATGAAGATCTTACAGACTCTTAAGGCTTCTGGGGGGGGTTTTGGCATTTTTATGATTTTTTTTTTAATCAATTTAAAAAAGAATTTGGCGATTTGTTTTTCTTTCTCATAACCATACATAATGTTTATGCGGAACCTAAAATAACTGAATATTGTCTGCTGATTTACCAGATAGTCTATTGTAACTAAAGCATGTGGAAGATGTCAGCAGACCAGGAACAATTTAGGGAGTGGCATAGCATTAAAGGGAAGTGTCTGGCATTTGGCAAGTCAAGTTAAAGTTAGCGATGGAGGTTAAGTTTGAATGCCCCCCTCACAGTATTTCGAGATCAACAGGCGCCAGAGCTGGACTCTCTACATCTACCATTATGTCACCAACCATATCTACAGGCCCTGGCACACCTATCTGGCAATGATCGCAGGCCATTTGCTGCAAGGCACCTGCACCATAGGGACAGCACAGTCGTTGACAGTTAGAGAATTTTATGAGTTTTCATTCCCGGGGTAAAGCCTCGCCTACTGGCAGCGCCCATCAGGGATTCAGGAATGCGCAACCCGCTTGAATGAAAGGAAAGGATGTAAAACCATGGCCGGCACTTGTCCGCATTCCCAATATTTAGTCCTGGTGAGTGAGACTCTGTGCGAGGAGCACAAACTCGTAAAGTGATAACCTTTATAGTTACCTCTTCTCTCAGCTCCTACCTCCTGCAGGCTATCCTCTGGATGGAGTGCCAAACAGAGCATCCCTTCTCACGCCTACCTACTGGAGCAACAGCTCCACTGAAGCAGCCCCTAGACTTTGGATTCAAGTGCTACTCTGCTCCATCTCTCTTGTTTCTTGCCTCCACAATTATTTTCTTAGCCACTGAATTTTCAGACACTTTTCTTTTGCCCCAAACATCACAAAGGAAGATGGTTGTGGTGGTTGAAGGTCAATCATCACAGCCCCAGGACATCGCTGCAGGAGTTCCTCAGGACAGTGTCCTAGGCCCAACCATCTTCAGCTGCTTCATCAATGACCTTCCCTCTATCATAAGGCCCAAAGTGGGAATGTTCGCTGATGACTGCACAGTGTTCAGTGCCATTCGCAACTCCTCAGATAACGAAGTAGTCCGTGCCCACATGCAGCAAGACCTGGACGACATTCAGGCTTGGGCTGATGGGTGACAAGGAACATTCGCGCCACACAAGTGCCAGGCAATGACTATATCCAACAAGAGAGAGTCTAACCACCGCCCCTTGACATTCAATGGCATTACCATCGCCGAATCCTGGGGGTCACCATTGACCAGAAACTTAGCTGGACTAGCCACTTTAGTACTGTGGCTCCGAGAGCAGGTCAGAGGCTGGGTATTCTGCGGCGAGTGTCTCACCTCCTGACTCCCCAAAGCCTTTCCACCATCTACAAAGCACAAATCAGGAAGCTCGACACCATCCAGGACAAAGCAGCCCGCTTGATTGGCACCCCAATTGAATTTGCTGAAGACTGGCTTCTGTGATGGTGGGGACCTCAGGAGTAGGCCGATATGGATCATCCACTCGGCACTTCTGGCTGAAGATGGTTGCAAATGCTTCAGCCTGTCTTTTGCACTCACGTGCTGGGCTCCACCATCATTGAGGATGGGGATATTCATGGAGCCTCCTCCTCCCGTTAGTTGTTTAATGGTCCACCACCATTCACGACTGGATGTGGCAGGACTGCAGAGCTTTGATCTGATCCGTTGATTGTGGGGTTGCTTAGCTCTGTCTATAACATGCTGCTTCTGCTTTTTAGCATGCATGTAGTCCTGTGTTGCAGCTTCCCCAGGTTGGCACCTCATTTTTAGGTACGCCTGGTGCTGCTCCTGGCATGCTCTTCTACACTCCTTATTGAACCAGGGTTGGTCCCCTGGCTTGGTGGTAATGGTAGAGTGAGGGATATGCCGGGCCATGAGGTTACAGATTGTGGTGGAATACAATTCTGCTGCTGCTGATGGCCCACAGCACCTCATGGATGCCCAGTTTTGAACTGCTAGATCTGTTCTGAATCTATCCCATTTAGCACAGCGGTAGTGCCACACAACACGATGGAGGGTGTTCTCCATGTGAAGACAGGAATTCGTCTCCACAATGACTGTGCGGTGGTCACTGCTGCCAGTAGTTTCATGGACAGATGCATCTGCAACAGGTAGATTGGTGAAGTCGAGGTCAAGTAGGTTATTCCCTCATGTTGGTTCACTCACCACCTGTCGCAGGCCCAGACTGGCAGTTATGTCCTTCAGGGCTTGGCCAGCTCGGTCAGTAGTGGTGCTACTGAGCCACTCTTGATGATGAACATTGAAGTCCCCCACCCAGAGTACATTCTGTGCCCTTGCTACTCTGAGTGCTTCTTCCAAGTGGTGTTCAATATGGAGGAGTACTGATTCATCAGCTGAGGGAGGGCAGTAGGTGGTAATCAGCAGGAGGTTTCCTTGCCCATGCTTGACCTGAAGCCATAATCTGCGCATAATTCCGCTCACTGGCACTGAGAGTGCGTGAAACAAAAGCAGTTGGTCTCTCCTCCCCACTATCTAGTACAGGAGAGATCGCTGCCCCAACTCTGTACGGAGAGGTGTCACACACTAGCTTGATCTCCTTAGATTCATCATAGTGAACTAACATGGTACTCTATACTAACTGGCTTTTATACTCTTTGAATGCTGTGTCACATTCTTTTGACCACTTCCAAGGGACCTATTTTCTCAACAGTTCATTCAGTGGATGTAACAATGTAGCCAAGTTTGGGAGGAACTTTCTGTAATAATTCAAAAGACCCAAAAATGATTGAAGTTCAGAGATATTCTTGGGAGTGAGTGCATTTCTGATTGCATCCAGCTTTTCCTTGGTTGGATGTAAACTATCTTTGTCTACTCTGTGCCCTAAGTACTCCACTGAGTTTTGAAACAACTCACACTTGTGAGCTGCCACTCGTACTCTGTGCTTCTCTAGCCATTTGAGCATTTCATTCAACACTTTATAGACTCTATAACCTCATCATTGCCTTTTTGGTGCTGAAGTATGTCATCCAAATAACACACGACCCCTCCAAACCTTTACAAAATTTGGTTCATCACCCCCTGGAATATGTCAGGGGCAGAAGACACTCCAAATGGTAGCCTATTGAACTGATATAGGCCTCTGTGAGTATTTAAAGTCAAGCATGACTTGGACTCTTCATCTAACTCAAGTTGTAGGTAGGCGTTTGTTAGATCTAACTTCGAAAAGATCTGGCCACCTGTCAGCGTTGTGAACAAATCTTCCACATTTGGCAACGTATTGGGTAGATTACACTCTCGAACCTGGTTCACAGTTACCTTATAATCACCACACAACCTTACCTTACCATCTGACTTAGGTACAACAACAATGGGTGTAGCCCAATTACTCAGATCTACCTTAGAGATAATGTTCTCAGTTTCTAGACTTTTGAGTTCCTGCTCAACTTTCTCCTCGAGTGCCTATGGTATGGGACATGGCTTGCAGTAAACTGGTCTTGCGTCCTTCTGCACTCTGACACTCGCCTTGAAGTCTTGGATCGGACTGCCCGTTTCACTGAACACCTTCGAATACTGCTTGATGACATCATCTTTCGATGCAAATTTCGCTTCCACACGAAAAATCTCATTCCAATCCAGCTTCAGTGATCCCAACCAATTTCTACCTATCAAGGCAGGCTTGTCTCTTGCCACGACTATGAGAGGCAAGCTCTGACACTGATCCTTGTATTTCACTGGTATGGTGACACTTCCTACTACAGGGATTTGCTCCCCTGAGTAGCCTCGCAGCTCGACCTTCGATTTCTCTAGTCGATAATCACGCAACTTGTCACAATATAGTGATTCCGGTACTACGCTCACGGATGCACCAGTGTCGATTTCCATGGGTATCCTGGTTCCTGCGACATCTACTTGGATGACGATACCTCGCGAATCGCTGTTAGATACCGCACGTGAATCTCCAGAAACTCCTCGTCCTGCTGCTTCTCTTCAGCGGTATGTAGTGTCCGGCGATTTCTACTTCCAGCATTGCCAGTCGGTTTACCCTTCTGTCAGCATGCCTTCACAAGATGCCCAGTTTTCCTGCAGTAGAAACACTCTACCTTCACACATGGACAGCTTTGAGCGATGTGTTGTCCCAGGCACCAATAGCACGACTTCAATGCACTGTTACCTTGGCCAGTTGCAGAGGCCTTGGGGCCCAACAGCCTTTTACTTTTAGCCTGCAGCCGATTCACCTCGGTGGTCTGACGACTGGAAATGGCGCACAACTCTCGGGAGTGTCGGTCGGCCGTATCCATCGACATAGCTGTCTGACAAGCTAAGTCAAAAGTCAAATTAGGGGTTGTCAACAATTTACTTCTGATACGTTCATTTTTCAACCCACAAACAAAGTGGTCACGCAAAGCTCGGTCCTGAAAGTTTCCGAAATGACAGTGAATGGATAGCTTTTTAAAAGCTACAATGTACTCTCGGATACCTTTGTCATTTAATTGATCACGTATTCCAAAACGATAACTTTCAGCAATTTCCAGGGGCTCAGGACTGTAGTGCTGTTCTAACTTAGTTAGGATCTCCTTCAGTGGCGTGTCCTTCGGCTTGGCAGGAACAAGCACATTTTTCAGTGTTTCATACATCTCGGGGCCTGCTTCAGTCAAAAAAATAGACCGTTTCATTCCTAAAACCTCCCGACTTCGATGATACTTTTCGCGGTGAAAAACATTTCTAGCCGCTCCACATACACTCTGAAAGTCTCTCGGTCACGATGGCACTCACCCAAACGCCCTATTATTCCCATAAGCGCGGCCATCTGGACTCTGGCAATGTCGACAGTTCAGCCACGTGTGCTCGAAATTAACCTCGGAATTATAAGTTTTTCAGCAAAACGAAGAACCTCTAACAGTTAGGGAATCCGCAATAGCACCCTCATCGCCAATTCTGTGCTATCTTGGAACACAGCATATATATACAACAGCACAACATGGCTTTACTGTACTGCACATGGCTTTATTATTATATACATCAGTAGTCCACCAGGGGGCTCTACTACAGGAGGAATGCTGGCCAGGACACCAGGAGAACTCCCTGCTCTCTTCTGAACGGGCAGATGGGGCCATAGTGTAATACCTCGGGTGAAAGATGCACCTCCCTCAGTACTGCACTGGAGTGTCAGCGTAGATTATGTGCTCATGTCCTAGAGGAAAGGCTTGAACTAATGACCTTCTGACTGGGAGGTGAGAGTGCCAGTAACTGAGTCAAGCTGATACCCAGTAGCAAACATATTGCCTTTTGAATAAAATTCTACCATGTGACTCTGCAGCAACACAAACAGCTGATGGTGTGATTGGATAGCAGTAACATTTCCGTCCATTAGGGTTATCAGACTGACACTTTTGTTTAGATTTAAGAATGGTCTTATAACTGATAGTTTGCATAGGCCGTTATAATGGGACTAAATGTGAACTTGTGCTCACTTATTTGACCATTTACAGGTGATAGATGTGTGACCCAGTGGTTAGGCATTGGGTTCCCAACCATGTGACTCCCTCACAACGTTACTGCACAATTAACCCTCTCGAGCAAGGGGATTGTCACTCATAAGTGGATATCACCATAACTGAAGAGGCAGCAGGAATGACCGACCTGTTTGTGGTAATTGCACGCTACTCCTCGGCCATATGGAAGAAAGATGGGACGATTTGCTTTGACTGACCTTTCAGCAAGGACTGACTGTGAAACAGTTTTGAGATTGTACCTGTCCCTTACTGGAACTTACTACTGTATCCTTGTTAGTTCCCTATTTGTATTTCAGAGAGCACAGATTCTTGTACTTTTGAAATCTGTTGAGTGAAATAGGCCTTTGATGTTGCTCATTGCTGACCTGGTGTTTCTAAATTAGTGGGTGAAATTGTTTATTTCAAAAAAGGCTTGTGCATAATTACTTAATTAATAGAAAGAGACTGGATTTCCAGTATCTTGATGAGGTCAGAATGGTTTCGGTGAAACGTAAATCCAATTGTGGATGATGTACACGTGTAATTTATCACAACCACCAATAACTATCCAAAAGCATAATACTGCGGATGCTGGAACTCTGAAATAAAAACGGAAAATGCTGGAAATACTCAGCAGGTCAGGCAGCATCTGTGGAGAGAGAAAAGAGTTAACGTTTCAGGTCAATGACCCTTCGTCAGAACTGGTAAAAGTTAGAGATGTGACAGCAAGTAGAGGCAGGGAAAGGGAGGAGGGGAGGAAAGAACAAAAGGGAAGGTCTGTGATAGGGTGGAAGACAGGAGAGATTAAAAGGCAAAAGGGATGATGGTGCAAGGCAAAAGGAGATAGTGATGGGACAAGTAAAGAAATAGAAGATGGGTCTGGAGGAGGTGTAAATGGGAATAGCAGAATCACCAAAGAAAATATGGGGGCAGAGGTTATGATCTGAAATTGTTTAACTCATTGTTGAGTCCGGAAGGCTGTAAAGTGCCTAATCAAAAGATGAGGTGCTGTTCCTCGAGCTTCCATTAAGCTTCATTGGAACAGTGTATGAGGCCAAGGACAGAGGTCAAAATGGGAGTGGGGTGGAGAATTATAATGACAGGCGACCAGAAGCTCAGGGGCACGCTTGCGGGCTGAACGATGGTGTTCCGCAAAGCTATCACCCAATCTGCGTTTTTCTCCCATTTGTCATTTATATATTTCAAGAAAAGCAGTGGTCCTAGTACCGACCCCTGGGGAACACCACTGTATACCTTCCTCCAGTCTGAAAAACAACCGTTCACCACTACTCTCTGTTTCCTGTCACTTAACCAATTCTGTATCCATGTTGCCACTGTCCCTTTTATTCCATGGGTTTCAACTTTGCTGGCAAGCATGTTATGTGGCACTTTTGGAAGTCCATGTACACCACATCAACCGCATTGCCCTCATCAACCGCACTGCCCTCATCAACCGCAGTGCCCTCATCAGCCGCATTGCCCTCATCAACCGCAGTGCCCTCATCAACCCTCTCTGTTACCTCATCAAAAAACTCAATCAAGTTAGTTAAACACGATTTGCCTTTAACAAATCCGTGCTGGCTTTCCTTAATTAATCCACACTTGTCCAAGTGACTGTTAATTTTGTCCCTGATTATTGTTTCTAAAAGCTTCCCCACTACTGAGGTTAAACTGACTGGCCTGTAGTTGCTGGGTTTATCCTTACACCTTTTTTTGAACAAGGGTGTAACATTTGCAATTCTCCACTCCTCTGGCACCACCCCTGTATCTAAGGAGGATTGGAAGATTATGGCCAGTACCTCCGCAATTTCCACCCTTACCTCCCTCAGCATCCTAGGATGCATCCCATCCAGTCCTGGTGACTTATCTACTTTAAGTACAGCCAGCCTTTCTAGTACCTCCTTTATCAATTTTTATCCCATCCAGTATCTCAACTACCTCCTCTTTCACTATGACTTTGGCAGCATCTTCTTCCTTGGTAAAGACAGATGCAAAGTACTCATTTAGTACCTCAGCCTTACCCTCAGCCTCCATGCGTAGGACTCCTTTTTGGTCCCTAATTGGCCCCACCCCTCCTCTTACTACCCGTTTATTTATTATTTATATGCCTATGGAAGACTTTTGGATTCCCTATTATGTTAGCTGCCAGTCTATTCTCATACTCTCTCTTTGCCCCTCTTATTTCCTTTTTCACTTCCCCTCTGAACTTTCTATATTCAGCCTGGTTCTCACTTGTATTCTCAACCTGACATCTGTCATACGCCCCCTTTTTCTGCTTCATCTTACTCTCTATCTCTTTCGTCACCCAGGGAGCTCTGGCTTTGGTTGCCCTACCTTTCCACCTCATAGGAATGTACCTCGACTGTACCCGAACCATCTCCTCTTTAAAGGCAGCCCATTGTTTGAGTACAGTTTAGCCTGCCAATCTTTGATTCCAATTTACCCGGGCCAGATCCGTTCTCAACCCACTGAAATTGGCCTTCCTCCAATTAAGTATTTTTACTCTAGGTTGCTCCCTGTCCTTTTCCATAGCTAATCTAAACCTTATGATACTCTGATTACTGTTCCCTAAATGTTCCCCTACTGACACTTGCTCCACTTGACCCACCTCATTCCCCAGAACCAGATCCAGCAGTGCCTCCTTCCTCGTTGGGCCAGAAACGTACTGATCAAGAAAGTTTGATCGGACAACAGCTGTTGCTGATTCTGCTGTTCCCATTTACACCTCTTCTCGATCCATCTTTTGTTTCGTTATTTGTCCCATTACCATCTCCTTTCGCCTTGCACCATCATCCCTTTGGTCATTTAATCTTTTTGCTTGTGTCAGTTAATCTCTCCTGCCTTCCACCCTATCACAGACCTTCCCGTTTGTTCTTTCCTCCCTTCCCCTCTTTCCCTGCCCCTACACTTGCTTAAAACCTGATACATCTCTAACTTTTTCCAGTTCTGATGGAATGTCATCGACCTGAAACGTTAACTCTGTTTCTCTCTCCACAGATGCTGCCTGACCTGCTGAGTATTTCCAGCATTTTTGGTTTTTACACCAATAATTATATTCCTATTATAACAACAACTTGCACCTTTAACATAGGAAATGTTCCAAGGCGCTTCACAGGAGTGTTATCAGATAATAATCAATGCCAAGCTAAAGAGGTACCAAGCTAAACAAGGGATGACTATAAGCTTCATTCAAAGAGGTGGGTTTTAAGGAAGGTCTCAAAACAGGAGAGCTAGGCGAGAGGTGGAGGGGTTTCGGGAGAGAATCCCAGAAATGAGTAAAGTCTTGTTATAAAATGTAATATGTAATTTGCAACGTAAAATGTGCCTTTTAAATACAGGCATGTCATTTACTCACAGAAGAGATGCATCATTTGCATTTCCTGATAGGTTCTGGCCATTAGTTTTGAGGTGGCTCACTTGGTCCATGCAGTTCTCTCTTCCCTAAATTACAGTTCAGGCGAGGACTCACTGGAGAATTTCCTGCAGAGCTTTCCCACCTTTTCAACTGCACTCAGTTTGGAAAGGTGTGACACATTTGTCTTGCCAGGTTAGAGTTGAGGAGCTTCTTTTGTTCCTCTGTTGTACATTCTAAGTATAGACAAAGTGCTTGATGTCTCCTGCACAGTGAAAGAATTCTGTGTCCTCTGGGAGAGAATCCAAGAAATCTGATGCATGAGGCAGAAATGTAAACTTCCAGGGCAAGATTGGGAAAACGCCATTTCATTTATCTGTTCCTGTCTAATGACAATGTGTTTTACTTACACTGGTAATCAACTTTATTTTGAGGGGGCGTGTTGGAAAAAGAAATGAGCAAAAAAAGATTGTCTCCCAAAAAATTTACTCAAAAACATTTTTGAGTAATAAAAGACATTGGGGGAATTTTAATACTAAAGAGTGTGTGTTGGGATTCAGAAGAGTTAAAATCGACGAAAATAGCAGCATGTCTGGCGGCTGGCTCCAACGTGCCGAGTTTCGGGTTTAACTTGGACGTGTTTGGCCTTCGGAGAGGAGGGTTACTGCTTATAATATTTAAATAAGGCAATTTCGATGAGATTTTGACCGGCATTTAAATTTAACATCACCTGCATGGCTTTCTCAAGCTTCCTGAAAGTCGCCATTGAAAGGAAGGCAGGAAGATTGTACAGCAATTCATGGGAGGAATTAAAAGTCCCAAATATGGACATCAATAAATACTCAGTGCTCACAGCTGGTTTCTTATCTCCCACTGGCAAAGGGTTTGTTGAGAGGCTAATTTGTTGACTTTGGAGGTATTGAGACTCACAACATCAGGATGGGAGGTGCCATGGCTGCCTTAGATTGGACCTCAGACGAGGAACAAAATTACTATCAGCAGCAGCAGCAGCAATGGCTTGCTGCGGAGAGCTCTGCAGGTGGTCATCAGAGAGTGGAGCAGCAGAGGGGTTGATGTTTCAGGAGGTACGACCCACATAACAGGGTGTACAGACAGGGTCAGCTTCCACAGACTCAGGTAGTCACGTCAGGTGGTGGCGGACATCTGCAGCCTCCTAGAAGAAGACCTGCTCCCTGCTGGGCCTGGTGGCCACATATTACCAGTGTCTGTGAAAGTGATCACCGCCCTCAACTTTTTTGTCTCCAGATCCTTCCGGGGTGCTCCCGGAGACATATCCAGGATCTACCAGTCGGCTGCACGTAAATACATAAAGTAGGTCACTGATGGATTGTTTGCCAGGGCTGACAATTATGTCAACTTTGCCTGTGATGACACCGAGACTAAGCGGGCGCTCTGGTTTGTGTCTCTGGCTGGCTTCCCACAGGTGCAGGGTGTTAGCGACTGCACACACGTGGCAGTCCGCGCACCCCCCAAAACAACCAGGAGTGTTCGTCAACCGCAAGGGATTCCATTCGATCAATTTGCAGCGGGTGTGCAGCCACATGAAAGGTTTATGCAGATTGTGCTCTAGATTCCCGGGGAGCTGCCATGATGCTTCTATCCTGCGGCGTCACAAGCTCCTGACCTCTTCGGACCTGCAAGCAGACTTTAAGGGGTGGCTGTTAGGAGACAGAAGATATCCACTTCAAACTTGGCAGATGACACCTGTGAGGAACTCCACCAAGACCGGTACAACGACAGCCATCTAACCACCAGATGTGTCATTGAGCAAACCATCTGGAGGTGCCCTTCATTTACTCGCCAGCGAGGGTCTCCAGAATAATTGCGGTGTGCACAACATTGCACAGCAGCGAGTATAGGAGCTGCAGGAGGAACAAGGCGCTCAGCACACATCACCTTTGGAAGATTCCAATAAAGAGGAGGGGGTGGAGGATGTAGATGGTGCCCCAACACCACACCAGCCCGGGAGCATTGCTGCCCGGGATTCCTTTATAGGTGTAATATTATAAAATGGTGGCCCTGTTGAAATGGCACGTACTGACGCACCAAGACTTCTTTCGGGTTTTGCGCCCGGTACAGCACCGCCCCACTCCAAACATGCCTTGGAGTTATTATTGGGGCCATTGTATCAGTGCAAGTCCTTTCATTTCCTCGCCTTTAAAATCATCTGTTGGAAACATTGAAGGAATTTGTAATAAAAGTGCAATACTAACAAAAAACATGTAACTGTTGCAACAGGAAAAACTCTGAAGCCTGTTCCTTCTCCATTGCAAGTGAAGCTTCCTTTAACTCCCACTCAGAATAGGCTTTGAAGGCAAGAAGTGATTTAGATTTAAAGTAATTAGCATTTAAAGTAATTACCATAGAGCACATATACCAGAAACGCTGTTTACGGAGGTCACGGACCATCATCAAAGACCCTACCCACCGCAGCCACAGTCTGTTCGCCCCCCTGCCATCTGGGAGACGCTACAGATGCATTCGCACCCGAACGACCAGATTTAGGAACAGCTTCTTTCCCAGGGCTGTCATCCTACTGAACTCCACAAATAAACACTAAAGCCTGCACATCTGCCGATGCACTTTATTCACTTTATTATGGTCATATTTATGCTAATATATATGTACAAATGTATGTTGAAATGTTTAAGTGTCCTAATCCAAATTGTACACTCTCGGGAGCCGCAAGCCTACATTTCGTTGTACTGCACTTGTGCACTAACAATGACAATAAAAGTTGATTATGATTATGAGAAGGATTAGAGGGGAGTTGAGGAGACCTATTTTCACCCAGAGGGTGATGGGGATCCGGAACTCACTGCCTGAAAGGGTGGTAGAGGCTGAAACACTCATCACATTTAAAAAGTACTTGGATATGAACTTGACCGACATAACCTACAAGGCTATGGACAAAGAGCTGGAAAGTGGGATTAGGCTGGAGAGCTCTTTTTCGGCTGGGACAGACACGATGGGCCGAATGGCCTCCTTCTATGATTCCATGCAATCCATGCACCAGAAATTTATTGAGACCTTTTTCACGCATCCTGGGGCCTTAAGGCTATGGCAGGAGCTGTATGCGAGCACTCCAGCAAAATGCAGCCTGCGAGAAAATCATGGGGCAGAAAGAATCGGTAACAAAACGCGCCTCGGGTCTGCTCACCTAGAGCTCTAATCCACTGCACACATTCTGCACCCACGTAACCGATCCAGCTCAATTCAGAACCTGCTCTCCGGTCCAATGTCCCGAACCAGCGTTCAACCCAACATTCACAATCGTGTCTTGAGAGACGCAAATGGTTTGGTCAAGATCCTCAACCTTCTGTCGCTGGTATAACGGGCATCCAACAAATCTTTCATTTTAAAGGGGCATAACACAAAATGAGGAAGGGACTGATTTTGTGGTTCCACAGTAATCATTTTGTAGCCGTGAGTTCTGGTGTTCGGTGATTTTGCTTTATTCGTAACAGTTGGCCAAATGGAGCTGCAAGCCAAGCTCATCATTGTTCATTTGGCAACTGTTACATTTTTTGGGTGTCTTCTGGCTTATTTTTTACTCTAGAAATTTTTGGGTTCTGTGTTTCTGATCGCTCTTGTAAGGGAGCTCCAGCTGCTGTGTCCCAGAGAGTGCTCAGGTACCCAAGTAAATTCATAGCGTGAAGGGAACTTCCTTCAGTTTGTTTCAGCGACTTTTTTTAAAATTTGTTTATGGGATCAGGGCATCGCTGGCAATGCCAGCATTTATTGCACATCCCTAGTTGCCCTTGAGAAGGTGGTGGTGAGCCGCCTTCTTGAACCGCTGCAGTCCGTGTTGTGATGGTACTCCCACAGTGCTGTTAGGTAGGGAGTTCCAGGATTTTCACCCAGTGACGATGAAGGATCAGCGATGTACTTCTAAGTCAGGATGATGTGTGACTTGGAGGGGAACTTGGAGGTGGTGGTGTTCCCATGCGCCTGCTGCCCTTGTCCTTCTAGGTGGAAGAGGTCGCGGGTTTGGGAGGTGTTGCCGAAGAAACCTTGGTGAGTTGCTGCAGTGCATCTTGTAGATGGTGCACACTGAAGCCATGGTACGCCGGTGGTGGAGGGAGTGAATGTTTAAGGTGGTGGATGGGGTGCCAATCAAGCGGGGTGCCAATCAAGCAGGCTGCTTTGTCCTGGATGGTGTCGAACTTCTTGAGTGTTGTTGGAGCTGCACTCATCCAAGCAAGTGCAGAGAATTCCTTCACACTCCTTACTTGTGCCTTGTAGATGGTGGGAAGGCTTTGGGGAGTCAGGAGGTGAGACACTTGCCACAGAATACCTAGCCTCTGACCTGCTCTTGTTGCCACAGTATTTATGTGGCTGGTCCAGTTAGGTTTCTGGTTAATGGTAACCCCCAGGATGTTGATAGTGGGGGATTCGGCGATGGTAAGCCTGTTGAATGTCAAGGGGAGGTGGTTAGACTCTCGCTTGTTGGAGATAGTCATTGCCTGGCACTTCTGTGGTGCGAATGTTACCTGCCACTTATCAGCCCAAACCTGAATGTCGTCCAGGTCTTGTTGCATGCGGGCATGGACTGCTTCATTATCTGTGGAGTTGCGAATGGCGCTGAACACTGTGCAGTCATCAGCGAACATCCCCATTTCTTAACTTATGTTGGAAGGAAAGTAATTGATGAAACAGCTGAAGATAATTGGGCCTAGGACACTGCCCTGAGAAACTCCTGCAGCGATGTCCTGGGGCTGTGATGATTGACCTTCAACCACCACAACCATCTTCCTTTGTGTTAGGTATGACTCCAGCCAGTGGCAGAACCCAAACTGGGCATCAGTGAGCAGGTTATTGGTGAGTAAGTGCCGCTTGATAGCAGTGTCGATGACACCTTCCATCACTTTGCTGATGATTGAGAGTAGGTTATATCCCTTGTGTTCGGAAGGCAACAGAATTGCACTAATCTAGGCTGTTGGTTTTTCACTACCAAATTTATTAAACAATAGAAGAATAAGCAAACAGTAACAGTAACACAACATATAAATTTGTAGTAACAACAGAAAATGCTGGAAAAACTCAGCAGGCCAGGCAACATCCGTAGAGAGAAATTAGAGTCGACGTTTCGGGTCAAAACCCTTTTTCAAAACTGGAAAGGAAATGAAACAGATCGAAGGCAGGGCTGGGAGAGAACAAAAGAAGTGAAGAGACATTAAGAGGTATTCAAAACCAGACGAGATGCTAATAGGACTAGTGGAGACAAAAGATGGCTCAGATTAGGTGTGAAGTGTACTGGCAGGATGGGAGACAGCTGCCATGTGGGAGAGAGAGAAAAAAAAAAAGGAAAAGGGGGGCGGGGGGGGGGGGGGGGAGGGAAAACCCAAAACAAAGGGGTGGGAAAAAAATTAAGTAAAAATGTAATAGGGACCGAGGTTATGATCTGAAATTGTTGAACTCGATATTGAGTCCGGAAGGCTGCAAAGTGCCTAATCGGAAGGTGAGGTGCTGTTCCTCGAGCTTACATTGAGCTTCTGTGGAACAATGCAAGAGGCCAAGGACAGTGAGGTCCGAGTGGGAATGGAGCGGTGAATTAAAATGACAGGCGACCGGAAGCTCGGGGTCACCCTTACGGACTGAACGGAGGTGTTCCACAAAGCGGTCACCCAATCTGCATTTGGTCTCCCCAATGTAGAGGAGACCGCATCGTGAGCAGCGAATGCAGTATACTAGATTGCAAGAAGTACAAGTAAATCGCTGTTTCACCTGGAAGGGGAGTTTGGGGCCCTGGACAGTGGGAAGGGGGGAGGTATAGGGGCAGGTGTTACATCTCCTGCGCTTGCACAGGAAGGTGCCAGGCGAAGGGGAAGGGCTGTTGGGGGTGATAGAGGAGTGGACTAGGGTGTCTCGGAGGGAGCGGTCCCTACGGAATGCTGAAAGGGGAGGGGAGGGGAAGATGCATTTGGTGGTGGGATCACTTTGGAGGTAGCGGAAATGGCGGAGGATGATCCGTTGAATGTGAAGGCTGGTGGGGTGAAAGGTGAGGACAAGGGGAACCCTATCGTGGTTCCGGGAGGGAGGGGCAGGGGTGAGGGCAGAAGTGCGGGAGATAGAACGGACACGGTCGAGGGCCGTGTCAACCACGGTAGATGGGAATCCTCGGTTGAGGAAAAAGGAAGACATGTCGGAAGCACTGGTGTGGAAGGTGGCATCGTCGGAGCAGATACAGCGGAGACAGAGAAACTGGGAGAATGGAATAGAGGGCTAAAAAAAATTGGCGTTAAGGGTGCAACCTCCTAGCTCCCCCTGACAGGACTCCCAACCTCCCAACAATACTCCAGACCGCCGCGATCTTCCTACCTGACCCCCAATAGCCCTCCGATCGGACTCCGATGCCCAGCTGTTCCTCCTCCAGACCCCCGCGATCCAACCCAATCACTTATCTGAAAACTGGCGCACAAACTTGCCTGGGCTCCTACTGCTGAGCCATCTACATGATAAGGAGGTCCAAGGCCCAAAATTCGGGGCTTCTTGGACTTCCCCATTTTAGCACGGGCTGTTAGCACTCTGCGGGTAAGGCGCCCAAAAATGGACACTACCAAATTTCAAGGCCAGTCACTCTCCTAACCTAAGTTTCACTGCATTAAATGCACTTTCAGACTCTCCTGGTGGATCCATAATAATTGATCTGATTCTTGAAACACACTGTTGTTTGGCTGCACCCAATCTTTAATTTTGGAAGAGATTTTGGTGCTCAAATTCTGTACGACTCTGCCAGCCCTAGATAGTAAACATATATTTTACTGGGTAATTGCATACTATACCGACGGAAGTGAAGGCCTTTTGTAAATTAAGAGAGTTGCACATTTAATGTAGTGCTAAAACTTTGGGTGAGCTCCGTTGCAATGCATTGTATTGCTATATGGACTGTAAGATATACATCTCTATGTTATGAACATGTAGATCAGCACTCATTAGAAGACATGAAAGCTCATTCCACTCGGGTTATGACTGCGTCATTGGCCATTTGTAAAGTGACCATATGGAACCTTATGTAAGTACGTTTTTCTGGATTTATTTTTGAAATAATGACCCTTTTTCGTCTGAAAATCCTTTAGGGGAACATAAATTTCAAGTCATAGATGGGCCACCTCCATTTCTTGTCACTACCATGCCATAATCATAAAGTAAACAAATGAGAAACAGAGTAAAATCTCTGGCCTTCCTCACTATTCTGAATGTAGTTTATCCATCCTTCTCCTTCCCCACTGTTTCAAATTCTGATTATCAATGTTTGGTGATTGCTGTTTAATTCTCACACTGTTTTCGTTGCAGTGTAACGTTAACCCATATTGTAGCTTGAGAAGACTGAACTATAGGCAAAATCCCTGTTTTTATATAGGCTGTCAGGAGTGTGACATATTTCCAGTGGACAATGAGGCCATCCTATGTTGAGAATAAACTGTGTTCAAAGAAAGAAGACCAAAGTAAAAAGGACACAATTTTAGTTTTGTTCATTTGTATTATTTCACGTGTGTGCATGTGCACACGTATGCTTCTCCTCCAAGTTGGGATGTTTCTATTTCTTCACTGGGTTCCATTTTCTTTTCCTGAACCTGCAATGATGCATATTCATCCTATTTCTCTCTTCTCATTTCATGTTATATTTGGTACAGTTCTGACCATAACTTGCAAAGTGTAGATTGAGCAACCTGACCTTCCTTGTAAAGAAGAGACTTTACCTCCATTGGCTCTTGTCTCTGAGCAGAAGGTTGTGGGATCCAGGCC
The DNA here is from genome assembly GCF_052327205.1 of Somniosus microcephalus. Classification (NCBI taxonomy): domain Eukaryota; kingdom Metazoa; phylum Chordata; class Chondrichthyes; order Squaliformes; family Somniosidae; genus Somniosus; species Somniosus microcephalus. The sequence continues at coordinate 278,080,003 of NC_140993.1, forward strand.
CATTCCAGACTTGAGCACATAATCTAGGCTGACACCTCCGTGGCATGCTGCTGCAGTGTAAGAGGGGTCATCGTTCAGATGAAATATTAAGTTGAGACACCTGCCTGTGTTGGTGAATGTCAAAGATCCCACAGCACTTTTTCAAAAAGGTTCTCTTATTTTTGTCTGGTACAAAGAGGAAATAGTTAGAAATTAGAACGAATATTATTTACAATAATAAATTGTTGTAAGAGTGCATCTAATGAAGCTCTCATTCTCTTTAATTGAAAAGACAGTTGCTTCTAGCCATCATGGTAGCTGGACGCATTTGTGAGCTATAAGTTTGAATCGAGAGTATTTTTTCATTTATGCAAATCACTAAGGACTGGGTTGCCAATTGCCTCTTTGCCAGGCTAGTTTCTACCATCAAGACTTTCCCTACAATTCTGTGTAATTTCTTTCTTGATTCTCGTATGTCTCACCTTGAACACAGAATGGACCCTGATAGCATTGTGGGCCAGTATTCTTTTGCAGACTGAACCATACCTGATGATCTTAAAGTGCCTCATTCATCCCATAAGAAAGATTGAAATGGACAAAATGTTCTCTGTATTTTGTGTGGCTGGTAAACTTGTCCATTCAACTTTGGTATTGGGTCAATGCAAATGTTGAACTTCCTCATTCTTAGCTGCAGTTTAGTAGAACTGTGTAGGATGGTTTAACTGGTTAAAGGGAAGGTAAGTGTGTGGGGGGGAGGGAATTTCATTCAATACTGCCCTGCCAAACAGAGTTTATTTTTAAGTTTAAGAATAGCAAAGTAGAATTTTTTTTAAAGAATTTCCTCTCCATGGAGACTTTCCATTTCACCTCTCTGAAGGAACTCACTCCACTGATGTCAGCTATGGGGGTATCTGTGAGCAGCTGGACCCCATGGATTGGTAGCTTTTTTGGTCCTGACTGGTCACGAGGCATCTGAGCCTATCTGTATTCAGTACCCTTGGGAATGTTTACTGTGCCTGATGCTACCACTGATGGTGAAAACAGGCGAGAAGTATAAAAACTCTCTGTAACATTACCCGATTGGAAGGGAAGCAAAATGTTAACTTTGTTGTGTAACAATCACTTTGAAGTGTTTCTCTCAAACATCACAAGCTCTGATTATGATGGGCACATCATCAAACTCCAGCCCACACAGAAAAGCTTTGAAAGTTTGCTCTCTGCTGATATCAATTGAATTTGTCTTGGTCGCCCAGGGAATCAGCATCACAAAGCATTCCTACAGTTTTGTTTTTGTCTGGGTCGGGGTGGGTACAGGGAATGGGCGTGTCACATTTAAGGTGCGTTGCTGGGGTTCAGGTGTGTTGCTGTGGAGCAGTACGTGGGGTCCTGGTTTCCATCTGTACTGTTTCTAATCCTGTTAGTAATTAGTAATAAGAGTCGTAAGGTAGTTGATTTTTTTCCCTAGTGAAGTCCCTCTTCATCTCGAACATTTAAACAAAAAACAAATGTTTTGTTTGAAGCACCAGTCTCAGGCCAGGCAGAATGAAGACAGATCAAATTCCACACTGTCAGCAACGTAATTACCAGGATGTGACTCTCCATGCTACTGTGTAATAACAGAGATTGGTATGATAAAGCGATGAGGCAGCACTGAAAGTTATAATTCACAAATGTGCTTTGTTACAAGTGCATGTGTTTCTTGCGTTTTATAATGCTTTCAGTAGTTTTTCAGTATCCTTTTCTGTTGAGTAAGGTTTTCTGGAAAAGGACCTTGAAAATCACGTTTTGTGTGTTGGCTCAGTCAGTGAGGCATTGAGCACAGTTTGCAGTTCAAAGTTATCTTCCCAGGTGCTTGTCAGCTTCATGTGGAGGAACGTAGCATTCCTGTGCATGCTTTCTGGTTTTGTTTTAGCTCCTCCTGTCAGCCAGCTTCATAATAAATGGAGTAGACGATGCAAAAAGAGAATGAGGATCTGGAGCAGATGCAGGTATATATGTGCCCTGGGGAAATAACACATTTGTTTGTGGGTAAATGGTGTTAGTCCTCCTGTGCAGATGGTATGGTTGTGACCTTGCTGTTTCCTCATTTCCGTTGCTTTTATTGGAACCAAATGTGTTTCTGTCGGTCGATGTCAGCACCTTATCTGGTACTTGCTGGGCCAGGGAAGTTCCAGTTTTGTACCGAGCCAACTGATTTCAGTGGGAGCAGTTTACAGTTTGATCCTGACTAGGTAAGGGAAAGTAAAAGCCAGCCTTCCTGCTCCTGCTCCTGATCCAGTTATTCTGGCTGGAGAGTTTGAGTCTGGACCTATATATAGAAGAATTGCATTTCTATAGCGCCTTTCACAACCACTGGATGTCTCAAAGTGCTTTACAGCCAATTAAGTACTTTTAAAGTGGAGTCACTGTTGTAATGTGGAAAACGTGGCAGCCAATTTGCGCACAGCAAGCTCCCACAATCAGCAATGTGATAATGACCAGATAATCTGTTTTTGTTATGTTGGTTGAGGGATAGATATTGGCTAGGACACCGGGGATAACTCCCCTGCTCTTCCTCGAAATAGTGCCATGGGATCTTTTATGTCCACCTGAGAGAGCAGACGGGGCCTCGGTTTAATGTCTCATCTGAAAGACGGCACCTCCGACAGTGCAGCACTCCCTCAGCACTGCACTGGGAGTGTCAGCCTAGCTTTATGTGCTCAAGTCTCTGGAGTGGGACTTGAACCCACAACCTTCTGACTCAGAGGTGAGTGTGCTGCCCACTGAACCACAGCTGAGCCACCAATATACAGGAAACTCTTTTTTTATCCGGCACCGACGGGACTGGCGCGGTGCCGGTTGATCAAAAAGTCCGGATTACAGAGAGGTATACTTACCAAGGTACGAGGGCCCCGTACACGGCCACAGGTGCAGGAGCCCGGGTTACACGGCCACAGATCCAGGAACCCCGGTTACACGGCCACTAATATATAGTAAAACTTACCTGAACCTTCTCCTGAATTTTGCCGGTTAAGAGAGATTTCCGGATATTTAGGTGCCGGTTAAAGGAGAGTTTCCTGTCGGTAGGATTAGCTAAACTGTGGTTCTCCCCTCACCACCCAAACATCCTGTTCGCCAACTGACATTGTCTAGGTTGACGCACAAAACAGGGGCAGCTGGACAAGTTTCTGGAGAGTTGCTGGCATCTATCGAGCAATACTTCAGTATGAGTCGCTGTCTGCTTGAGAGGAGGGAAGGAATTTTGAGGGACCCGTGGTCATTTGCATGTGTTTTATTTCATCTTTGTATTTTTTTTGAGAAAGAGAAAACCATTTTTGAAAAGGTTTTTAAAAAAAAATCTACAATCATAACAAATGATTTTGCAATTTGTGCCCATACAGTGTAAGCATTTTTAGATAACTGGCCTCCTGACTTTTTTGTAGTTTCCAGTTAATTGTCACTGTTATCATAAAACTCTGTAATGGAGCTGAGCTGATGGATATCATGCCATCTAATAAGCCTGCCTCTATTTTATAATAGGAGCACACAGCAACTGCATTGCCTCAGAATTGCCTTTGGCTTCGCTGATGACATTACGCTAGCATCATACCAAAAGTGAGCAAGACTTCACTTACTTGAAACATATAGGGGGAGAAATTTTATATCGCCCTGTTTGGGGCGCAATTATCGGCTGGGTGCAAAGTTTGGCGCCTGCCGCTAATTATCGCCTCCGACTACAAACTTGGCTTCTATCGCCCCTGGAGGTTATTGGAGCTCTAAATCAGGCGCTACACACCTCTCTTAAGGCGCTAACGCCAAGGAGCGAGGCGCTAACTCAGAGCGCTGGCGAAGCTCATTTGATGTCAGTCAGCAATGGAACACAGACACACTGGCGCCGGCCAGTTCTTAAAGGGGAGGGTCGATCTTGCTCTCCATCCACATCCTGCTCATTGCAGCCTTGAATCTCGGCCTGGAGAGACCTGTACATCAAATCTGCTGGAAAGAACAATGGAGAGGCCCAGGGAAAGAGCTCAGAGTGCAGCCCCCACAGTCTCTTCTAAATCGATGCAAGGAAAGGCAAATCAACCTGCAAAGAGCTGCTCAGTGCCCAAAACACCTTCACACAACGTTGAATCTCTCCAGGAGTCTCTCGCTCTCAGAATCTCTCTCTCTCTCAGAATGTGTGGTGTAAAAATGTCTCTGACAAAAAAAGGCAAGAAGATGTCATCTTTAAATAGCGCTCCCCCAGCCCCTTCCCGACTGCAAAACGTCCCCCTCAACCTGTCGTTGCTAGCAGCAGGTGGAAAGGAAGGGGGCACCACTCAATATAATAATAATAATAATAATTCAACTTTATTGTCATTGTACAATGCACAAGTACATGAACAACGAAATGTGATCTTGCAAGCTCCCATGAGTCCAGTACAAATAACATTAACATTAACGTAAATAGCACCGTCCTGGGAGAAGCAAAGCCGCTGCGTCTGTGCGTGCCGCCATTCCATTTCCACCATTCCTCCTGTCCGACAATCTTCAGCCCAATGCCCGGGCCTGCTCACCAGCCGCCCCTCCCGGGGCTCCTTCCGTGACCTTCTCACCAGCCGCCCCTCCCGGGGCTCCTTCCGTGACCTTCTGCACCTGGTCTTCCCTGATGGTCACCCCTCCAGGTACTAACCAGGCCTGGTTCTGCTTAGCTTCCAAGCCTTGCCAGTGACCCTGTCCCTAGTATCCGGTCCGGGGTGCTACCGGGGCATTGCACGCTCGACTGATGTCACGATCTGTGGGCGCAGGAGATCATGGCGTTAGTGTTTAGCGCCACCGCAAAAACTCTGGTCAATTTCGCGAGCAGTGCAAACATTGCCGCGCCCAAGCGCTAGTTGCTTTGCGCCCTCTTAGGGCGCAAACAGGAGGCGCTAATCAACCGAATTTTTCCCTCATCAAATTCTTAGTGGGCTTGATAGTGTAGATGTTGAGAGGCTGTTTCCCCCGGCTAGAGAGTCTGGAACTACGGGTCATAGTCTTAGGATAAGGGGTCGGCCATTTAGGGCTGAGTTGAGGAGAAATTTCTTCACTCAGAGGGTTGGGAATTTTGGGAATTTTCTACCCCAGAGGGCTGTGGAGGCTCAGTCATTGAGTATATTCAAGATAGAGATCGATAGATTTTTGGACACGAAGGGAATCCGCGGATATGGTGATCGGGCGGGAAAGTGGAGTTGAGGTAGAACATCAGTCGTGATCTTATTGAATGGCGGAGCAGGTTCGAGGGGCCGAATGGCCGACTCCTGCTCCTATTTCTTATGTTCTTACTGCTCACTGAATTGGGAATTAGAATGATTTCAAAAGGTTCCCTTGAGTTTGCTTCATTCATTTATTCCCTTTGCTATTCCCAAATGCGATAGATTTTTAAAAAAAAAATTTCCGTTGTCAGACCCCTCATCTCATCGTGGCATTTGTCAGCTGTGAGGATGAGTTGGAGCAGGCTTCAGACTTCTCCAACACTTTAGGCCAAAACCGGTGCTGTTTCTTTTGTCTTTGCCCATCCTAAGCCATAGAAAGATTAAACAATTCATCGCCATGAAGTTCTTCACCTGCTTGACCCTGGCAGCTTTTTTCTCAAAATATCAGGTCACCCTAACGATAGCAGACAGAAAACTCATGACTCAAATCTGCAAATAGCTCATCAGAACATTGGAGCAGGAGTAGGCCATTTAACCCCTTGAGCCTGTGTTTTTTAATTTGTTTATGCGATGTGGGCATTGCTGGCAAGGCTAGCATTTATTGCCCATCCCTAATTGCCCTTGAGAAGGTGGTGGTGGTGAGCCGCCTTCTTGAACTGCTGCAGTCCGTGTGGTGAAGGTACTCCCACAGTGCTGTCAGGGAGGGAGTTCCAGGATTTTGACCCAGCGATGATGAAGGAATGGCCGATATATTTCCGAGGCAGGATGATGTGTGACTTGGAGTGAAATTTGGAGCTGATGGTGTTCCCATGCACCTGCTGCCCTTGTCTGTCTAGGTGGTAGAGGATCCAGGTTTGGGAGGTGCTGTTGAAAAAGCCTTGGCGAGTTGCTGCAGTGCATCTTGTAGATGGTACACACTGCAGCCACGGTACGCCGGTGGTGGAGGGAGTGAATGTTTAAGGTGGTGGATGGGGTGCCAATCAAGCGGGCTGCTTTGTCCTGGATGGTGTTAAGCTTCTTGAGTGTTGTTGGAGCTGCACTCACCCAGGCAAGTGGAGAGTATTCCATCACACTCCATACTTGTGCCTTGTAGATGTTGGAAAGGCTTTGGGGAGTCTGGAGGTGAGACACTCACCGCAGAATACCCAGCTTCTGACCTGCTCTTGTTGCCACAGTATTTATGTGGCTGGTCCAGTTAAGTTTCTGGTCAAGGATGTTGATGGTGTGGGATTCGGCAATAGTAATGTCAGGGGGCAGTGGTTAGACTCTTTCCTGTTGAAGATAGTCATTGCCTGGCACTTCTGTGGCGCGAATGTTACCTGCCACTTATCAGCCCAAGCCTGAATGTTATCCCGGTCTTGCTGCATGCGGGCACGGACTACTTCATTATCAGAGGAGTTGCGAATGGCACTGAACACTGTGCAATCATCAGCGAACATCCCCACTTTCTGACCCTATGATGGAAAGAAGGTCATTGATGAAGCAGCTGAAGATTATTGGGCCTAAGACACTGCCCTGAGGAACTGATGTCCTGGGGTTGTGATGATTGACCTTCAACCACCACAACCATCTTCCTTTGTGCTAGGTATGACTCCAGCCAGTGGACAGTTTTCCCCCCGATTCCCATTGACTTCAGTTTTACTAGGGCTCCTTGATGCCACACTCAGTCAAATGCTGCCTTGATGTCAAGGACAGTCACTCTCACCTCACCTCTGGAATTCAGCTCTTTTGTACATGTTTGGACCAAGGCTGTAATGAGGTCAGGAGCCGAGTGGTCTTGGCGGAACCCAAACTGGGCATCAGTGAGCAGGTTATTGGTGAGTAAGTGCCGCTTGATAACACTGTTGATGACACCTTCCATCACTTTGCTGATGATTGAGAGTAGACTGATGGGGCGGTAATTGGCTGGATTGGATTTGTCCTACTTTTTGTGGACAGGACATACCGGGGCAACAATGTTCCCTTTAAGCTAGGGAACCCATGCAGCCGGCTTTTCAATGCAAAAACCACACGTGCGGTATTTTGAATGGCCCACACAACCCCTTAAATGGGTCGCGCAGTGCCAAACAAAATTACAGGGAACTTTGCTGGGCAATTATTCACATTGTCAGATAGATGCCAGTGTTGCAGCTGTACTGGAACAGCTTAGCTAGAGGTGCGGCTAGTTCTGGAGCACAAGACTTCAGCACTACAGCCAGGATATTGTCAGGGCCTTTGCTGTATCCAGTGCGCTCAGCCGTTTCTTTATCACGTGGAGTGAATCGAATTGGCTGAAGACTGGCTTCTATGATGGTGGGACCTCAGGGGAGTCCATGATGGATCATCCACTCGACACTTCTGGCTGAAGATGGTTGCGAATGCTTCAGCCTTGTCTTTTGCACTCACGTGCTGGGCTCTGCCATGATTGAGGATGGGGATGTTCATGGAGTCTCCTCCTCCCATTAGTTGTTTAATTGTCCACCACCATTCACGACTGGATGTGGCAGGACTGCAGAGCTTTGATCTGATCCATTGGTTGTGAAATTGCTTAGCTCTGTATGTAACATGCTGCTTCCGCTGTTTAGCATGTATGTATTCTTGTGTTGTAGCTTCCCCACGTTGGCACCTCATTTTTAGTTACACCTGGTGCTTTTCCTGGCATGCTCTTCTACAATCCTCATTGTACCAGTGATGGTAATGGTACAGTGAGGGATATGCTGGGTCATGAGGTTACAGATTGTGGCGGGATACAATTCTGCTGCTGCTGATGGCCCACAGCGCCTCATGGATGCCCATTTTTTGAGCTAGATCTGTTCTGAATCTATCCCATTTAGCACGGTGGTTCTGCCATTCAGTTAGATCACAGCTGATCTGTACCTCAACTCCATTTACCCACCTTTGATCCATATCCCCTGATATCCTCATACAACAAAAATCTGTCGATCTCAGTCTTGAAAATTTCAGTCGATCCAGCATGCACAGCCTTTTGGGGGAGAGAGTGTTCCGGATTTCCACTATCCATTGTGTGGAAAAAGTGCTTCCTGATTTCACTCCTGAATGGCCGAGCTCTCATTTTAGGATTTTGCCTCCTTGTTCCCCCATATCCCCCATGTATCTGCTCTGTTGAATCTCTTTACCATTTTAAACAGCTAGAGTGCTGTCAGAGTAGAGTTGTCTTGCATAGTTTTAGCTTCATTAGGCTACAGCTGTTCAGAGAATCTTCCAAATGACCACATACATATCCACCAATATCATTTTGAAATTATAGTCAATATATGAGGCTTCTGGCATGGGCATGTTAATAATTAAGCTAGTAGAATTGGGACCAAAAGGTAATTTGGTCCTGAGGGTAATTGTTTGTTCTTTATTACTTGGAACAGAGTGCAATACAGTATGATAGCAAATTGATGTGGTCTGTGTGCTGTGACAAATAATTAGTTTGAATTTGTTGGCTTATAGTTGTGTACCAGATCTGCTATATCACTTGGCCATTAATGAAAAAGTGGGATACATGGAATAGAATTGAAACCATACATTTTGATCAATCATATGAAATTGGGCAACTACACACCAGTAACCTCGTTTGTTCCATCCAACTACTAATGGAGGCCTTAAAGAAGTTATAACAATTTTCCAGTAATCAGTTCCTTACTTGCCACGAATCCTCTTACCATCACCGATGACTCACTGACATGGCTTATATTACATAATATATAATTGCTATAGTTCAGAATTTTTCTGCTTGAGAGCAATTTAATAAAGGTTCAGTACTGAGGTGCAAGCGGTTTTGAGAGTGTATCTGCTTATATCCGAGGTACAAAATGCAGGCCACATGCGGTCCACGAACTCTGGCAATCCAGCCCTTGAAACCTCGGTACCTCACTTCTAGTTGTTCTTATATTTCTTATTGACTGGTTTGTCCTGTTTAAATTTTGTGGACCTGGAGGTTTCGAAGGGGGCGTTCTTGGTGCTGTTGCCTCACTGGTGGATAAATCCTGAATCAGAACAGCAAGAACCGTTAGCATGTGTAGCTTGAAATATCTGCAGATTAATGGAAACATGGATTCAAACTTCACATGTGGCCCCCTGGGAAACCATGCTACACACACCTGTGCGCCCCACAAAGAGGAAACATTGGGACACCCCTGGTTGATATCAGATCTTGCTTTGGTCTAGTTTATTTAAGAACATTCGTGTAAATTGGCAGTGTTCAGGTGAACTGTCTGGACCTGCCAACTCTCCCATAGCCTACAGGAGGCATATACTACAGGTAGACTATCCTTTATCCGAAAACCGAAAACCTCTAAAAACCGAAAGTTTTTTCGTTCAGCGTAAATCGTGCGCACGACATGAACAGAGTGGCACACGACTTACGCTGAGCAGGGCAGAGGGTCACAGAGTTCCCTCCTGGGTAGGAGATTGCAGGCCGAGCCGGGCAGTGTGAAGGAGATACCGGGAGAGTGAACCCAACAATACAGCGGCCCGTCCGATAGCTGCAGCGGCCCGTCCGATATTCTTTTCTCCACCCCACCCCCCCACCCGACCCGAACCGCGGCCCGTCCGATATTCTTTTCTCCGCCCCCCGCGACCCGACCCGAACCCCGACCCGAACCGCAGCCCGTCCGATATTCTTTTCTCCCCCCGACGACCCCCCCCGACCTGAACCGCGGCCCGTCCGATATTCTTTTTCCACCCCCGCGACCCGACCCGAACCCCGACCCGAACCGCAGCCCTTCCGATATTCTTTTCTCCCCCCGACGACCCCCCCCACCCCGACCTGAACCGCGGCCCGTCCGATATTCTTTTCTCCCCCCCCCCCCCACCCGACCCCCGACCTGATTTGCGGGCCAGCTTAGTAGGAGTCAGCCGATATCCGGCTTTCCAGAGAAGCAGGAAGGGGAATGAGACACGGAACAGTCGCGAGAGGTAGCCTGAACTTTTAAAATTTATATTAAATACAAATTTCCCAGTCTTATAATAATACCTTCTGAAATCCAAAAAATTCCGAAAACCGAAACTCAGCTGGTCCCAAGGCTTTCAGATGAGGGATAGTGTACCTGTATTTCCCCAGGTGGCTCAGTTGTCACCTAAGCAAGCAACGTCTGAGCTCCACTGCTGAACACACAGAGAAGAAGACATCAATCCCAGCCTGGTGTACTAAAGCTTATTTAAGGTTTGTATGCAGTTGTGTTGAAATTAGTGAATGATTCTTGTTTTTACTGGGAAGGAAGAGAAGGGGATCATAGCGACTTCAAAGATATACTGTAGAATTTTATTTTTACCGTGTTGACATATGGAATAGGGTAGAATGATATTATGTGCATGAGTTAAAGCCCCTGATCATTTTCCGACAGAAAGCTAATTTTGTCTTTATTGCTCGTACTGTGTATCCAGTCTACTGTTGTCTGCACGTGAGTACAAAAATTACCTCCCTCAGGGAACTAAACATGGAATACTTTTTAAAAAAAGGACCGAGTTAAGGAACACATGTACTGCGCAGTATAGAGATGGTCTCTGTGTCAGACGTGTGTCTAGACTCTGCACTCTGTTGTTGGATTTTTTAAGACAGCACTGATTGAAAGGTGTGTTTTATATTATAGTTGGTGGCTGATATATTGGAATTTCCTGTTTAAAACTTCATTTCCTCTTCTAAATCATTAAGAGACCAATAAACTCTGCAGTTATTTGTATATATCACAGGGCAGCGTGGCTGTTTTGTAGGTTGGTACTAATTTAATTAGTTTCTTAAACTCTGTGCTTGCCTAATTGAAACTAATGGTGCTAGTTAAAACAACAATTTGGCAGTGTTTAATTATTTTAACATTAAAATATATTCATACGGTGTTGCTGAAATTGTTTTTTGGAACAGCAGCTTCAGAATTTGGGGTTTGAAATGAATAAACGTAGCAGAAATATTCTTTATCCTGTGTTTTTTCCTAAGTTTGTTAATATCTGTGAATTTTCCATATAAATAAATTGGATTAATTGCAGTGTTGAGATGTGGGTGGAGTAGATTTATCTTCTATTTTGTATTCCGTGTCGTAGCCAACTGTGTTAGAATGGATTTGCTACAGTTATAGGAATATTAATGGCTGTTTAGTACAAAACCATTTACTCGTTAGTTTTAGAATGTACCAGAGGATTCCAGTAAAAAAATCTGTGGACATTTTAAAATAACATTTGAAAAATTCCAGTTGCCAGGAGGCCTGACCTATTGTTTCATGTGATTCCAGTTGAATATAACTGTTTAGATAATGTGAAGTGTTCTCAATCTAAAAGTGGCACAGGTGTGAAAATGTAACGAGTTCCTGCAAAATCCCTACCAGGGCTGCATTAAGCTGTACGAGGCTGGTAATGTGATACTTGTCACCAATAGCGATTATGTACTTTGATCATAGTCGACCAGTATCTCACCCAAGGGTGCTTGGCTGCGGAGGGCACTGGAGTAGACTTGCTCTTCCACGGTGATTGGCAGCTTGGTCAGGTAGCACGGCACAGATGTGGGTTGTTTACTCCTCCATAGAAGTCCCTAAACTGTGTCGGACTGTGCGGACTGATTGGTGCATGACTGCATGAACTGTTAATGAGCGATGAAGCTACGTTTGTCAGCAGGTTGTGTGCGGACCAAATCCCAACACCGGCTGAAGCCTTCAAGCTGATCCTCCAGCCAGCATCCTGCCAATTCCACCAGCCCTGACCCCTCCGCACTTACGCTCTGTGCTTCAGCATGTGCTCCCTCCTGCAATTCAGTCAGTGCCCCTTCCCCACCTAGAAACATAGAAGATAGGAGCAGGAGTAGGCCATTCGGCCCCTCAAGCCTGCTCCGCCATTCAATGAGATCATGGCTGATCATCCAAACTCAGTACCCTGTCCCTGCCTTCTCCCCATATCCCTTAATCCCTTTAGCCTTAAGAAATATATCTAACTCCTTGAGGGGATGTATCCTTGCTGCTTTTTTTTTGTTAGGAGTGAATGATACAGGTTGCTGTAAGGTGCTGGAGCTGGAATGCATATTGCTCTCCGGAGTCTGTTAGTTATGGGAACATCTAGGGTCAGTTTGATGATTTACTTTCAAAGTCTATGGCCTAGAAATTCATTAAGGCGCTGCCAGCTTTGCGCCCAGTTAACGCCTAAAGGGTGATTTTGCGCCAAAAATGAGTTTGCGCAGATATTCAGCGCAGCGGTATTGGCGGCGGTAGCCGTTAGCGCTGCGCCGGCACCGATGACGTCATCGGTGTGCGCAGTGCCCCGGTTCCGCCCCGAAACCGCGCCGATCCCCATATTTAGTTGCGGCCGCCTCCTCCGAAGCGGCCGCAAACAGCGACCAGAAAACGGGGCCATCCTGCTGCCTTAGTGGGGTGCTTTAAAGCGGAAGGTGCGGCCGGCCGCTTTTGCGGCGGCCGCCTGCCCGCACCTCCTTCCCCGGCCTCCTCCACGCGCCCCCCCCCCCCCCCGCGGCATTGCCGGCTGCTTTCCGCGAGCCCGGCACTTCTCCGTGGTGCCGGGCTCATTTGCCGGCACTATCCAGCGGCGATCTCCCCGTTGCAGGCAGCTCCCCCTTAAGAGAAGGAGGAGGCCTGCAGTACCGCAGCCTGCTGCTGCGCAGCGCCTGGCGCAGCGGCGCCAAGAGCGCTGATATTCAGTGTCAGCGCACCAAGCGGAGGCGGGCACACCCTGGTATAGCGCCCGCTTCCGAATTGGGGCGCTAACAATGAATATCTGACGATCGCTATAGGCTTCCCGCCCAGCGCTAACTTTTGGGCGCTAGGCAGCTGGCGGGGCCATAGTGAATTTCTAGGCCTATGTTCCTAGTTTTGAATTTCACTGACAGTATTTCCAATGCACATTCAGAATGCACAGAGATGAATGAGTGAGTAAAGGGAGAAAGGCGGAAGGGTAAAAGCATGCTGCTAGCACTGAGCTGGTGAGAGCACTCAGACCTCACCCTATGCCACTCCCTTGGTTGCCTCTGAGACTACAGTCTGCAGGTTTTTCTCCTCATAGTTTGGTGTGCCTGCTTCTGTCTGCAGTTGTTGCTGCCCATTTTCTGTGGCCCTCTCCTGCAAGTAGATAGAAAATGAACATGAGTCGGAATGGGCTAGATGAGAAGAGATGTGTGCCACCCAAGCACACAGCCCAGCTCCCATCCTGTGCAAATCTCTGAACATACAGCATGCAGGCAGCTTGTGTTGGCAGTAAGGAAAATGCATGTGCATGGCAGCAATACATTCTGGACAGCAAAACCAGAGAAAGCCTGTGCACTTTGGAAGTATGGTGAGGTGCAGTTTGCCAGCCGCCTGGTGGAAGAGCATGCTGTGGCCATTGGGAGTAGCTGGCCCACTCTGGTGACTCCTTTTATGTGCAAGACTGTAAATCCATTTGAGGCCAATGCTTTTGAGAGATTGGGGAGAGAATTGTCAGATTGAGAGTAATTGTCAGAGAGATGCAGTTCTCCTCCAGGGTGAGATGGTTAGTGCAACAACTCTGAACCGCTGTGACATTTCTGTGGATCTATGACGTGGTGTGCAGGGGAGAGTTGGCCCGGCGGCTCTGGTCTCCATCCTGAGTTGAGTTCTGCTCAGGAAGAGTCGGCAGAGACCAGGATATGATCCCTTGGGTCTGGGCTGTCTATAACACCTTGTTATTTTGGGAGCTGAAGGCACTTGGGTTGACCATTTGCCTGGCTAGATGAACTTGGAAGTTGGGAGACGTGACTATCCAGGCTTCAAAATTGGTGGCGTGGGACCTTGACTGTTGGATCTGGAATAGATAAAGGAGGATATTATATCCATGCCAACCAAGAAATAAAGGATAATATTATAGCTCCTCAGCATGAGCTCTGCATGTCCCAAATTGCTTTCGTATCACTGAATTAGCTTTGAACAGCGGCTGCTGTGCAAACGTGGTAACCAATTTGTACAACAATGTCCACAAAGACAAATAACATGAAAGACAGGTCATTTGTTTTTGATAGTTTTGACTAAGGGAGGAATGTTGTCCAGGACACCAGCAGAACTTCTTGCTCTCTTTAGAATAATGCCATGGGATCTATAGGGCTCGATTTTAATAGCCCTGAGGAGGCGGGTTGGAGACGGATCTGTAGCGAAAATTGGGGGAAATGGCTTCAGACACCCAACCCACCTCCATCCCGCCCCCGCCGATTTTCGTGAGTGTCTGTTCAGCCGCTCCCAAATTTAAAAAGGGAGACAGACAAAAGGCTGGAAACTATAGACCAGTTAGCCTAACATCTGTGGTTGGTAAAATGTTGGAGTCCATTATTAAGGAAGCAGTAACAGGACATTTGGATAAGCATAATTTAATCGGACAGTCAGCATGGTTTTACGAAGGGGAAGTCATGTTTGACAAATTTGCTCGAATTCTTTGAGGACGTAACAAACAGGGTGGATAAAGGGGAACCAGTGGATGTGGTGTATTTGGACTTCCAAAAGGCATTTGACAAGGTGCCACACAAAAGATTATTGCACAAGATAAAAAATCACAGGATTGGGGGTAATATACTGGCATGGGTGGAAGATTGGCTATCTAACAGAAAACAGAGAGTGGGGATAAATGGTTCATTCTCAGGCTGGCAATCAGTGACGAGTGGTGTTCCACAGGGGTCAGTGCTGGGACCCCAACTCTTTACAATCTATGTTAACGATTTGGAGGAAGGGACCAAGTGCAACATATCCAAGTTTGCCAACGATACAAAGATGGGAGGGAAAGCAGTGAGTGAGGAGGACATAAAAAACCTGCAAGGGGACATAGACAGGCTAAGTGAGTGGTCAGAAATTTGGCAGATGGAATATAATGTTGGAAAGTGTGAGGTTATGCACTTTGGCAGAAAAAATCAAAGAGCAAGTTATTATCTGAATGGAGAGAAACTGCAAAGTGCTACAGTACAAAGGGATCTGGGGGTCCTGGTGCATGAAACACAGAAGGTTAGTATGCAGGTACAGCAGGTGATCAGGAAGGCCAATGGAATCTTGGCTTTTATTGCAAGGGGGATGGAGTATAAAAGCAGGGAAGTCTTGCTTCAGTTATACAGGGTACTGCTGAGGCCACACCTGGAATACTGCGTAGTTTTGGTTTCCATATTTAAGAAAAGATATACTTGCTCTCGAGGCAGTTCAGAGAAGGTTCACTCGGTTGATTCCGGAGATGAGGGGGTTGACTTATGAGGAAAGGTTGAGTAGGTTGGGACTCTACTCATTGGAGTTCAGAAGAATGAGAGGCGATCTTATCGAAACATATAAGATTCTGAGGGGGCTTGATCGGGTGGATGCGGTGAGGATGTTTCCACTGATGGGTGAGACTAGAACTAGGGGGCATAATCTTAGAATAAGGGGCTGCCCTTTCAAAACTGAGATGAGGAGAAACTTCTTCACTCAGAAGGTGGTAAATCTATGGAATTTGCTACCTCAGAGAGCTGTGGAAGCTGCAACATTAAATAAATTTAAAACGGAGATAGACAGTTTCCTAGCAGATAAGGGAATTGGGGGTAACGGGGAGCGGGCAGGGAAGTGGACGTGAGTCTAGGTTCGGATCAGCCATGATCCTATTGAATGGCGGAGCAGGCCCGAGGGGCCGTATGGCCTACTCCTGCTCCTATTTCTAATATTCTTATGTTCTTATGACCCGCCTCCAAACTAAGCCCTATTAGAGATCATGAGGGTAATCTGTGTGTGGAGGCCGGAGACGTCAGTAGGGTTCTTAATGAATACTTTAGGGCTGGATTTTGCCAGCCCTGGGGAGGCGGGTTTGGAGGCGGGACTGCCGGGAAAATGGCAGAATTTGGGGGCGGGTGCCCAATCCGCCCCCAACCCGCCTCCGTGCCATCTTGTCAGGAGGCGGGTAGCGGACCTCGAGGTGGGAAGGGGATTAATGACAATTAACTGCCTGTTAACAGGTAGTTAACAGGCAGTTTTTTGGCTAATCCCTATTTTGAGCCCTGAAGTGTGGGCTTCCCGACGGCTCCGAACCTCGCCAGGGTCAGCGAGGCGGGCCGTCGGTCTGCGGGGGTCGGAGGGGCCGAGATGTCCGGTGTGCAGGTGAATAATGGGTGCATGTGTGTGGAGGTAAGTGTGTGAGGTGTGTGTGAAGTGTTTTAATAAGTTTTACTTACCTTTACTTCTTCCTGAAGGCTTCCTCCCTTCAGGTCTTGGGAGTCCCTCAGCTCACTGGCACAGAAAGCAGAATGGCCGCTGAACTGTCAAAAGCTGCAGCCTCTGCTTTCTGATCAGGAAGGCTTTCTAATTGAGTCTTGAGTAAAGACACAACTTAGAAGACAGATTGTCAGTGTTCGACAGCTTCACAGAGCCGTCAAACAATGACATTTCATCTGTCAAAAGCTCTTGACAGATGAAACGGCACTCGCTGACGTCACCTGTAACTGGCTTTCCCTTAATTGGCCTGCTGAGCCCGCTGGGCGGGCTTAACCAGGTCAATCAAGGGAAAATAGCGTGGGTTGGCCACAAGTCGATGGAGGTGGGACTACAACCCAACAAGTGGGAGTCCCGCCTCCAAAAGCTCCCCATTGACAAAATCCAGCCCTTTGCTTCTGTTTTCACAAAGGAGAGGGGCGAAGCAGACATTGCTATCGGGGGAGGAGTGTGAAATATTAGATGAAGTAAACATAGTGAGAGAGGAAGTATTAAGGGGTTTAGCAGCTTGAAAAGTGGATAAATCCCCAGGCCCGGATGAAATGTATCCCAGGCTGTTAAGCGAAGCAAAAGAGGAAATAGCAGAGGCCCTGACCATCATTTTTCAATCCTCTCTGGCTTCAGGTGAGGTGCCGGAGGACTGTTAATGTGGCACCCTTGTTTAAAAAGGGAGAAAAGGATAGACCGAGTAATTACAGGCCAGTCAGCCTAACCTCGGTGGTGGGAAAATTATTGGAAAGAATTCTGAAGGACAGGATACATCTTCATTTAGAAAGACACGGATTAATCAAGGATAGTCAGCACGGATTTGTTAAGGGAAGGTCGTGTCTGACAAACTTGATTAAACTTTTTGAGGTGTTAACAAGGAGGGTAGATGAGGGTAGTGCATTTGATGTAGTGTATATGGACTTTACCAAGGCTTTTGATAAGGTCCCACATGGCAGACTGGTCACAAAGTTAAAAACCCATGGGATCCAGGGCAAAGTGTCAAGTTGGATTCAAAACTGGCTCAGAGGCAGGAAGCAGAGGGTAATGGTTGATGGGTGTTTTTGTGACTGGAAGGCTGTTTCCAGTGGGGTTCCACAGAGCTCAGTACTGGGTCCCTTGCTTTTTGTGGTATATATCAATGATCTAGACTTGAATATAGGGGGTATGATTAAGAAGTTTTCAGATGATACTAAAATCAGCTGTGTGGTTGATATTGAAGAAGGAAGCTGTAGACTGCAGGAAGATATCAATAAATTGGTCAGGTGGGCAGAACAGTGGCAAATGGAATTCAGTCCAGAGAAGTGTGAGGTAATGCATTTGGGGAGGGCTAACAAGGCAAGGGAATACACATTAAATGGTAGGACACTGAGTAGTGTAGAGGAACAAAGGGACATTGGAGTGCATGTCCACAGATCCCTGAAGGTAGCAGGCCAGGTAGATAAGGTGGTTAAGAAGGCATACGGAATGCTTGCCTTTATTAGCTGTGGCATAGAATACAAGAGCAGGGGGGTTATGCTTCAACTGTATAAAACACTAGTTAGGCCTCAGCTAGAGTACTGCGTGCAGTTCTGGTCACCACATTACAGGAAAGATGTGATTGCACTAGAGAGGGTACAGAGGAGATTTACAAGGATGTTGCCGGGAGTAGAGAATCTTAGCTATGAGGGAAGACTGGATAGGCTGGGTCTGTTTTCCTTGGAACAGAGGAGGCTGAGGGGAGACCTTATTGAGGTGTATAAAATTATGAGGGGCCTAGATAAAGTGGATAGAAAGGACCTATTTCCCTTAGCAGAGGGGTCAAAAACCAGGGGGCACAGATTTAAAATAATTGGTGGAAGGTTTAGAGGGGATTTGAGGGGAAATTTCTTCACCTAGAGGGTTGTGGGGGTCTGGAACTCACTGCCTGAAAGGGTGGTAGAGGCAGGAACCCTAACCACATTTAAAAAGTACTTGGATGTGCCATTGGGATGCTGTAACCTGCAGGGCTACGGACCAAGAGCTGGGAAGTGGGATTAGGCTGGATAGCTCTTTGTTGGCCGGGGCGGACACGATGGGCCGAAATGGCCTCCTTCCGTGCTGTAACTTTCTATGATTCTAACCGGTGGGACAGGTAGTTAAGACAGTTAAGAGCCTGTTAACTAACAGCCTTGCTAATCCTATTTTTATAGTGGTTTCCCATTTTTGTGCTTCTGGCTCCTGTTTCCCAACTTGCCAGAAACAGGCCAGGTTCAAGGAGACGAGTTGCTGGAGGACATGGTTTGTATGCATTGGTGGAGCGCATTAAAAGCGCCCTGAAACATAGCTGACATTCAAATGCAACAACTTTGCTGTTGTAGGTATGGGATAACATTTTGCACATCTACTGAGCTTCTGACTGTTCAAGCTGACACCCATCTGCAGTGTGACATGAATGGAATAATTTCAGGCCACTTCGACTGTGCGCTTGCAAGATTGTTGCCTCAAATGAAATCTGTAGCAAGGGGATGGGAAACATTTATGCCCTTTCATCCTGGTCCTCATAATCGGAGGAGTAGCAGCCACGTGGCTCACCACATATCTTCCTGGGACGAGGAGGGCGAGGGGAGCCTTGCATGCCCTGTTGTGACCGATGCAGCATCCCTCCAGTTCACTGCTGCCCATCAAGCAGGATATGCACACTGCCTTGCCACACTACCATAAGCTTACTCTTTGACCATAGGTGGCCACCATATGGCTCTGTAATTGCAGGCGACACTTGTCCAACGTCATACTTCATCTCTGCTAGACCCTCATATTTCCTATCACTTTTACCATCAGCATTACAAAAGTAAGTCGCCCTGAGCTCTCGATGCGCTTTTGCCATTTCCCAGAACACATAGGCCACACAATCAACTGTTTGACATAATTTATCTTTTACACATCACAAAAGGATAATAAACCAGCAACAGTCAGGAAAAAAAAGATAAATCACCCAAGTGACTCCCCTTGTGACTAGAGGTACTTAATCTTTCTCTTACGCGTGCTTCTATGTGGTGCTTTCCCTGTGGCTTCAGCAGATGTGGAGGCACCTTGTTGACTAGGATGCTGTGTCTGCTTAGACGCCTTTGGCGGGCGTCCTCTGGGTTTGGGAGCCTGGGAGGGCTCTTCAACAGTCTGCTCTTCCTGCGGCTGTGCAGGGGCTGAAACGGCCATCTCAGTTGTCTCCGTAAAGTGGGTCTCTGACCGAGGGCTCCGCAGTGGCATGGTCGTGTGAGCGCTTTAAGAGGAGCCCACACTTCCTTCTGTCCTGCCAACAACATCCCTCTCATGGGTCAGCCGCACCTCAGTGCTGGCAAGTGGCTGGAGAGCACTTTGCTGCACTTCAGGGGGGCCATGAGGACCCGTATCTGCACTGGCAGTCCTCATCACAAGGACGTCCATGAAGCTCTGGCCTCACTGCTCAATAACTGCCCATCGCTCCTCCAGACATGTCATTCTATTCTGAACAGTCACCATGTTTTCGTGACTCTGGCGACTTATTTCCTCCATGGCCGTAGCCATCCTTTCCACTGAGGTAGCCATCCTTTCTACTGAGGTAGCCATCCTATCCACGGAGGTTGCCATCCTATCCATGGAGTTTGCCATCCTATCCATGGTGGTGCGTTCATGCGCCATTGCCCCCATCACGGCAGTGCTAATGTTAGAGATGGACTCCTCCATTCTCTCAACATTCGCACTAACCCTGGAGGCAAACCCTTCCAGAGACTCCTGCACTTGTTTCTGTATTTCCCAAGACGCTCTTTTTCTGGATGGCCCCAGAGGCACAGCGTCTGCATGCAGCTCAGCAGAGCTAGGAGAGTCCTGCGACCTCCGCTGAGGACTCTCCACTGCTGTCGCTGTCTCCACCATCTGCTGATGCTTAATTGTGCACTGTGATAAACCAGGTGGCAACACTACTCTAACTCGCGAGGGCCCCACCGAGGTGTGCGTTGCTGCGCTGGTGCTGGGTGCGCTGAGTCCTGGTGACGCTGGTCCCTCAGAGGCTTCAGGTTCCTCTGAGGAGATATCTGGGTCTTCGTCCTGGATTGTGGGGAGGGGGGTGCTCGATGGTCCTGTGGGAGAGTAAAGGCATGATTTAGACATCTGATATTGATGGAGCAGACACAGCCTTTTGAGCAGATGATACAACGCGATTCTCTATGAACATCATATGCCATTGCTTTCTGAGAGGGATGAAACTCTATTATGTCACCAGCTTCCTCTAGTGTGCCCGTCTCTCCATCGCCCACTTCCAGGTCCTCGCCACCTCCAACAATCTTGTTTGCTGCCTCCTCAGCACTGGTCAATGTTGCAAGGGTAGGTGTTCCTCAGTGGTGTTCCACAATGATGGAGTGAGTGTGATTAATCCCTACCATAGAAGCTTTGAGGGAGACGAAGATGGGGTAAGGTGCCAAGAGAAAGCTATCTCTCTGTGTGTTGTCAGTTGTTGTCACTGCGTGACAGTGAGAGCGAGTCTAAGGGGTGCATAGGCGGGATGATGAAGTGATTCAGTGCAGAGACTGAGATGGATAGGACAGGGTGCAAGGGAAGTAAGAGTAAGGTGGGATGTGGAGGAGCAGGCTTACAACGCAGAGTGCTGGTGATGAGAAGGGAAGGGAGGCAGATTGAAGGCAAGTGTGATGGGATACTCACTTTTGATGTTCTCACAAGATCATTAAAACTTTTTCGGCACTGGATCCATGAGCGTGAACATATGGACCTTGCGCTCACCTCCTGAGCAATGCGCAGCCAGGCTGCCTTGGTCTGCTGAGGAGGCTTCCTCCGGCCATCAGGAGGGAAGAGAATCTCCCTGCACCCTCTGACAGCATCCACAAGAACATGGAGGGACTCTTCATTAAACCGAGGAGCTGCCTTGCCTCTGGAAGAATTCATAGCGTTTAAATCAAGTGCAGGAATCCACAATAGAAAGGCTCAGGCTGGATGGCAGCTTTAAAAGCAGCTGCTATTATGACATCATCAGAGGCGGCCGGCCGACCCGATCCCACTCATTGGACCGGCCAGCGCGCCTCCATGAAATTAACAAGCTCACTGAATCAAAATCGCAACTCTGCAGCTGATCCCGCCGGAAGTGGCTCCGGAACCTGCCCACCACGCAACCCGACTCCAACCTGCCTCGGGAATTAAAATCGAGCCCATAATGTCCACTTGAATAGTCAGGCGGGGCCTCGGTTTAACATCCCATCTGAAAGACGGTACCTCTGACAGTGCAGCAACCCCTCAGTAATGCACTGGAAACGATATATGCCCGCATGCAACAAGACCTGAACGACGTTCAGGCTTGGGTTGATAAGTGGCCGGTAACATTCGCGCCACAGAAGTGCCAGGCAATGACTATCTCCAACAAGCGAGAGTGTAACCACCTCCCCTTGACATTCAACAACATTACCATCGCCGAATCCCCCACTATCAATATCCTGGGGGTCACCATTAACCAGAAACTTAACTGGACCAGCCACATAAATACTGTGGCAACAAGAGCAGGTCAGAGGCTAGGTATTGTGTGTGTTTTTATTTTTACGAGCTCCTCCCCAACTGCTATTTTAATGTTGTATTTAATGTATTTAATATTGTATTTTAATATATCGTACTGTTAGTTTTTAGTATTCTACTGTTTAGTATTTAGCACTCTAGTTTTAGTATTAGTAATTTAGTTGTTTTTAAAAAAAAATTCTACTGTTTAACCGACCTGTATGGTTGCTGTTTTACGAGCTCCTCCCCAACTGGTATTTTAATGTATTTAATGTATTTAATGTTGTATTTTAATATATCGTACTGTTAGTTTTTTAGTATTCTACTGTTTAGTATTTAGCATTCTAGTTTTAGTATTAGTAGTTTAGTTGTTTTTTAAAAAAATATTCTACTGTTTAACCGACCTGTATGGCTCATGAGGGTAGCCGCTGTTTTACGAGCTCGTCCACAACTTTCCACTTTATTTATTACTTTATTGTTATTATTAACCAATTTTGTAAGTACTGTTTCTTCACTTATCCGCTACGACCGTCAATCACTTCTGGACACAAGATCGTCCGGAGATATAGGACCTACCCCCGGTTTTTCGAACTGGGATTCTGCTGCTACTACCATCTACCCTCCCACCTGCTTACCTGACTTCATTCCTGTGATCAGGAAGCGACGACGGCGCAAGCGGGGCAGACGAGCAGGTGCATTAGTGAAGCTGAGGCGACGTGAACACCACCCCCCCTTCCGAGTATTCTCCTGGCGAATGTGCAGTCACTGGACAATAAGCTGGATGAACTCCGGGGGAGGCTCACCTTCCAGCGAGACATTAAGAACTGCAACGTCTTGATTTTCACTGAGACTTGGCTTGATCCATCGATACCGGCTTCGGCCATTCAACCAGAGGGATTCAACATTCACCGGCTAGACCGAACAAAGGACTCAGGGAAGAATAGAGGGGGTAGAGTATGCTTTATGATCAACAATTCTTGGTGTTCCGACGTGGAACTACTTACATCTTCTTGTTCACCCGATCTTGAACACCTGATGATCAAATGCCGACCCTTCTACCTCCCGAGAGAGTTCTCATCCATGATCATTACAGCGGTGTATATTCCACCACAGGCCGACGCAAATAGGGCACTAAACGAGCTGTATGGGATCATTAGCAGGCTTGAAACTTCCCATCCAGAGGCTGCATTCATCGTGGCTGGCGATTTCAACAAAGCCAATCTGAAGAAAGTACTGCCTAAATACCATCAGCATATCACCTGCCCAACGCGAGCCAAGAACACACTAGATCACGTTTACACTCCGTTCCGGGATGGATACAAGGCCCTCCCCCGCCCTCCCTTCGGCAAATCAGATCACGACTCCATCCTGCTGCTACCCACCTATAGGCAGAAACTGAAACAGGAAAAGCCTGTGATGAGACCTCTACAACGCTGGTCGGATCAATCAGACGCTATGTTACAAGACTGTTTTGATTCCACTGACTGGGGTATGTTCCGGAATGCCTCGGACAATGACATCAACACATATACAGATTCAGTCATTAGTTTCATAAACAAGTGCATAGATGACGTCGTTCCGAGGATTGTTGTACGAACATTTCCCAACCAGAAACCATGGGTAAATGGCGATATCCGTGCTATGCTAAAAGCACGGTCCATTGCATTCAATTCTGGGGACATAGATGAGTACAAGAAATCAAGGTACGACCTCAGAAAAACCATCAAAAATGCAAAAAAACAATACATGGATAAAGTGGAGTCACACTATCATAGCTCAGATTCGCGAAGGATGTGGAGTGGACTACAATCTATTACGGACTACAAAGGGAAACCCAGCTGTGTCATGCCCAGCAATGCCTCTCTCCCGGACGAGCTTAACACTTTTTACGCCCAGTTTGAGGCCAACAACAACTGGCCTGTTGCAAGGGCGCCCGCGGCTCAGGACGACCGGGTCTTCTCAATCTCCGTGGTTGACATGAGTAAGACTTATAAGAGAGTGAACACCCACAAAGCACCCGGTCCAGATGGAATCCCTGGGCGTGTCCTTAGAGCATGCGCTGACCAGCTGGCAGCCGTGTTTACGGATATATTCAACCGTTCACTGTACCAGTCTGTAGTCCCCACCTGCTTCAAGATGACATCGGTTATTCCAGTCCCCAAAAAAACAAAAGTAACCTGTTTAAACGACTACCGCCCCATAGCACTCACTTCTGTCATCATGAAGTGCTTTGAGGGGCTGGTCAAAACCCACATCAACTCCTTACTAACTGACACACTGGACCCACTCCAATTTGCTTACCGCCCAAAAAGATCTAGGGATGATGCCATCGCCACTGTACTGCACACTGCCTTATCACACCTGGATAAGAGGAACACCTATGTGAGAATGTTGTTCATTGATTATAGTTCAGCATTCAATACCATTATCCCCTCCAAGCTTGTCAACAAGCTCAGTGAGCTAGGACTTAACACCTCCCTATGCAACTGGATCCTGGACTTCCTGACGGGCAGACCCCAGGTGGTGAAAATAGGCAGTAACACCTCCTCAACACTGATCCTGAACACGGGAGCTCCCCAGGGTTGTGTGCTCAGCCCCCTTCTGTACTCCCTGTTTACTCACGATTGCGTGGCCATGCACAACTCCAACTCCATCATCAAGTTTGCTGATGACACTACCGTTGTAGGCCTGATCACAGATGGCGACGGGACAGGCTACAGGGAGGAGGTAAGAGCTCTAGCAGAATGGTGCAAGTACAACAACCTCTCCCTCAACATCAGCAAAACAAAGGAGATGATCGTGGACTACAGGAAGCGGCAGGGGGAGGGACACACCCCAATCTACATCGAAGGGGCTGAGGTGGAGAGGGTCAGCAGCTTCAAATTCCTGGGTGTATTCATTACGGAGGACTTAACGTGGTCCCATCACATCGACGTCGTAACGAAGAAGGCATGCCAACGCCTGTTCTTCCTCAGGAGACTGAAGAAATTTGGAATGGCCCCCCAGATTCTCACCAACTTCTACCGGTGCACCATCGAGAGTGTATTGATTTCTTTGTGGGTTCAATGACGAGACATTTATGAAAGAGAATGTCTTTTTATCTAAAGTCTGTTCAACTCTTTATACAGCATTTCAGGAGACACGATGCTAGTGATCCATCTAGAACGAAACTGAAACTAAACTCAACTGCCTTGCTTGTCTCGGTCACATGCCCTCTGCTGGTCAGGCACAAGCAATCAATACATGCAATCATGCTGGTAAGGCATCATAATCGAACAGGCAAATACCATCTCTATTTGCTGATATCATTACATCTCCTTTTCTTAAAACAAAAGTATTTTACTTTTAACTAACAACATGTTTTCTTTGTATTAATCTGCATTTTAACTGTAACACTTAATGAACTTACATTATCATTATCATGATCAAGGTTTTTTAACCTTGCTTTGTGTGTTCACATGAAATATGTCAATACACTAGAACTTGAAGAAAGAATAAGATAACATTACTTCCTTCTATAACAATAGTCCTTAAATTTGCTCAATGAGTCTCTCAGGAGGCTTCACGTGTCTTGAGGATTTTCTGATTGATTGTCCTTGAATCTGAGTTGTTGCCTCAGATGATTGGTTCTCAGCTGTGTGATCAGGTTGTTCAACAGTATCAGTCTCTTGACCTGCTGTGGCTGGTCCCATGAGAAGATCTCGACGATTTCTTCTCAGAACAGCACCCTCATCTGTCTGAATGGTGTATGATCTTGGTTGAACTTCACTCAGGACAGTTCCCTTCTGAGTCCATGTGTTTGTTTTGTCTTTCATCCTTACTTGGTCACCAGTGTGGAGTTCAGGTAGGTTTTGTGTTCCTCTGTCATAGTAGTACTTTTGCTTTTCTTTCTGTTCTTTGAACTTCCTCACTTTCTCCCCCTCTTTTGTTTTCAGGAGGTTCTCCGGGATGGGTAGGTTTGACCTTAGCCGATGTCCCATCAGGAGTTGGGCTGGTGACTTATCACACTCGAGCGGCATTGTGCGGTATACAAGCATGCTCTGGTAGAAGTCAGTTCCACTGTCTTTTGCCTTGTACATCAGTCTTTTCACTGTGTTTGCGGGCTCTCCTGGGCCAACAGCTCTGGACAACGTGTCTGCTGTATACATCAGCTTACCTGGTGTGTATGCAACATTCAGTTAATCATAGACTGTTTCTCCTTCGCTTTCCACAGCGAGGACTCTCTTTACCAGGTTCAGTCTCTCACAGGCTTTTAAACCTAGTATGGCTTGCACATCCTTTGGCACCACGATTAATGCTAGCGTGTGCTCTCTGTCCTTGTGTGTCACTTTGACAATGCATCTTCCTTTCACTGGTATATCAGTACCTGAGTATCCTGTCACTTTCACTTTTATTCCATGTATCTTTGGTCTGGGTCTAATTTTCTTAAAATCAGTCTCTGATATCGCATTAACTTGTGCTCCAGTATCCAATTTAAATGGAATGTGTATGTCATTCACTTTTAGTGTCAACATCCAGTCTCTTTCTTCTTTTTTGTTTTCAGACACAACATCTACATAGAACTCCTCTATCTCGCTTTCATCTACTGCATGGACCTTGCTTTGTTGCGCTTGGTTCTTACAGCAACGGGCATAATGGTTGTTTTTGTTGCAACTATTGCATGTTTTACCATATGCTGGACACTTCTTTGGTGGATGCTGTGTACCGCATCGACTACATGTCTTTCGATTGTCCCTTTCATTTTTGTTCGCTGGCCACGCCTCTTTTTTCACATTGGCACTCTTTTTGTTAACCGGTTTGTGTCCGTTCATTGTCACTGCATCCACGTTGCAGCTATTGTCACTGAACAGCTCCTTTGCCTGCAACTTCACAGTCTCTGTAGCCCTACACAGTGCTATGGCTTTTCCCAGGTCTAGATCTTGCTCTCTTAGCAGTCTTTCCCTTAGACCATTATCTGGAATACCACACACCAGTCTGTCTTTTATCAGCGAGTCTGTCAGTCCCCCAAATTCACACGATTTGCTTCTGTTTCTCAGTTCAGTCACATACTGATCAATAGTCTCTCCCGTTTTCTGTACACATGTGAAAAATCTGTGCCTCTCAAACGTCACGTTACGTTTAGGTATGCAGTAGGCCTCAAACTGTTCCATTATTTTATCTAGCTTCATTTTGTCTCCATCAACAGCGAATGTGAAGTTATTATACACCTCCAGCGCTTCATCACCCACGACATGTAAGAACACTGATGATTTCTTAGAGTCATAGAGTTTTACAGCACAGAAAGAGGCCCTTCGGCCCATCGTGTCTGCGCCGCCCATCCATCCCTGTCCAGTCTAATCCCATTTTCCAGCATTTGGTCCATAGCCTTGTATGCAATGGCATTTCAAGTGCTCATCCAAATGCTTCTTGAATGTTGTGAGGGTTCCTGCCTCTACCACCCTTTCAGGCATTGAGTTCCACATTCCAACCACCCTCTGGGTGAAAAAGTTCCTCCTCAAATCCCCTCTAAATCTCCTGCCCCTTACCCTGAATCTATGCCCCCTTGTTATTGACCCCCCCACTAAGGGGAAAAGTTCCTCTTTATCTACCCTATCTATGCCCCTCATCATTTTGTACACCTCAATCAGGTCCCCCCTCAGCCTTCTTTGCTCCAAGGAAAACAACCCCAGCCTGTCCAGCCTCTCTTCATAGCTGAGGCACTCCATCCCAGGTAACATCCTGGTGAATCTTCTCTGCACCCTCTCCAAAGCAATCACATCCTTCCTATAGTGAGGCGACCAGAACTGCACACAGTACTCCAGCTGTGGCCTCACCAGCGTTTTGTACAGCTCCATCATAACCTCCCTGCTCTTATATTCTATGCCTCGGCTAATGAAGGCAAGTATCCCATATGCCTTTTTAACCACCTTATCTACCTGTTCCGCTGCCTTCAGGGATCTATGTACATGTACACCAAGGTCCCTCTGACCCTCTGTACTTCCTAGGGTCCTACCACTCATTGTATATTCCCTTGCCTTATTTGTCCGTCCAAAATGCATCACCTCGCACTTTTCAGGGTTAAATTCCATTTGCCACTTTTCCGCCCATCTGACCAACCCGTTTATATCGTCCTGTAGCCTAAGGCTTTCCTCCTCACAATTTACCACCCCACCAATTTTCGTGTCATCTGCGAACTTACTGATCATACCTTTTACATTCTCATCCAAATCATTTATGTAGATCACAAACAACAAGGGACCCAGCACCGATCCCTGAGGTACCCCACTGGACACAGGCTTCCAGTCACAAAAGCAACCTTCGACCATCACCCTCTGCCTCCTGCCACTCAGCCAGTTTAGGATCCAACGCGCCAAGGCACCCTGGATCCCATGGGCTCTTACCTTCCTGACCAGTCTCCTATGCGGGACTTTGTCAAAAGCTTTACTGAAGTCCATGTAAACCACATCCACAGCATTTCCCTCATCCACCCCCCTAGTCACCCCCTCGAAAAATTCAATCAGATTTGTCAGACATGATTTACCCTTGACAAAGCCATGCTGACTATCCCCGATTAATCCTTGCCTCTCCAAGTGGAGACTAATTTTGTCCCTCAGAATTTTTTCCAATAATTTCCCTACCACAGATGTTAGGCTCACTGGCCTGTAATTCCCTGGTTTATCCCTGCTACCCTTCTTGAATAATGGTACTACGTTAGCTGTTCTCCAGTCCTCTGGTACATCCCCTGTGGCCAGAGAGGTTCTGAAAATTTGTGTCAGAGCCCCTGCAATCTCCTCCTTTGCCTCCCACAGCAGCCTGGGATACATCTCGTCCGGGCCTGGGGATTTATCCACTTTTTGGCCTGCTAAAACCGCTAGCACCTCCTCCCTCTCGATGCTAATATGTTCAAGTATGTCACAGCCCCCTTGCCCGATTTCTATGTCTGCATCGTCTTTCTCCATAGTGAACACAGATGCAAAAAATTCATTTAAAACCCCGCCTACATCATCTGGCTCTACACACAGGTTGCCACTTTGGTCCCTAATGGGCCCTACCCTTTCCCTGGTTATCCTCTTGCCCTTAATATACTTATAAAACATCTTAGGATTTTCCTTTATTTTGCTCGCCAGTGTTATTTCATGGCCCCTCCTCGCCCTCCTAATTTCTTTTTTAAGTATGCCCCTGCATTTTTTATACTCCTCTAGGGCTTCTTCCGTCTTTAGTCTTTTGTAACTGCCAAAAGCCCCCCTTTTATTTCTAATGCATTTTTGTATATCCCTTGTCATCCAAGGTTCCCTTTGCTTGTTGGTCCCACCCTTGACCTTTACAGGAACATGTTGGCGTTGTACTCTCTCTATTTCCCTTCTGAAAGTCTCCCACTGTTTTGATGCGGATTTTCCTATAAGTAGCTGCTCCCAGTCCAATTTGGCCAGATCCTGCCTTATCATATTAAAATCGGCCTTCCCCCAATTTAGAACCCTTATTATCACTTTTCTCGTCAGCTCAGATTGCCGCTAAATACAACTCTACATGTTGTTTGAATCTCCTCCAATTTTCAGCCACATTACCTGTCAACTGAAGCGTCGCCGGTGGGAGTAAACCTTCCATTTTTCACTTCGTTAGCTATTCTCTACTGGTAAGTAACGATGTTCTCCTTTGGCTTGCTAATCTGTGGAGAGCTGATTTAACTTCAGATTTTTCCTCTTCATCTCTTTCAATCACTTCTGACACCATGTATTGATTTCTTTGTGGGTTCAATGACGAGACATTTATGAAAGAGAATGTCTTTTAATCTAAAGTCTGTTCAACTCTTTATACAGCATTTCAGGAGACACGATGCTAGTGATCCATCTAGAACGAAACTGAAACTAAACTCAACTGCCTTGCTTGTCTCGGTCACATGCCCTCTGCTGGTCAGGCACAAGCAATCAATACATGCAATCATGCTGGTAAGGCATCATAATCAAACAGGCAAATACCATCTCTATTTGCTGATATCATTGCAGAGAGTATCCTGTCCGGCTGCATCACTACCTGGTATGGCAACTGCACTGCCACAGACCGCAAGGCTCTACAGATGGTGGTGAAAGCTGCACAACATACTATAGGAATTAAACTACTTGCTGTCCAGGATATCTACCCCGAGAGGTGCCGGGGGAAGGCCCTGAGAATCATTAAAGACGCGAGCCACCCCAGTCACAACCTCTTCGCCCTGCTCCCGTCCGGTAAGAGATACCGAAGCATACGGTCTCGCACCAGCAGGTTTCGAAACAGCTTCTACCCCCAGGCCATAAGACTCATGAACGAATAATTTATTATTATTTATTACTGTTGTTTTATTTATTATTACTGTATTTCTATTAGTATTTTTATCATTGTTATGCCATATTTATTCCAATGTTGGGAGGACTCGTAAAAATCAACATTTCATTGTGCAGCACACACGTCTGCTGCATATATGACGAATAAAAAAAAATTGAATTGAATTGAATTGTGTCTCACCTCCTGACTCCCCAAAGCCTTTCCACCATCTACAAGGCACAAGTAAGGAGTGTGATGGAATACTCTCCACTTGCCTGGATGAGTGCAGCTCCAACAACACTCAAGAAGCTCGACACCATCCAGGACAAAGCAGCCCGTTTGATTGGCACCCCATCCACCACCTTAAACATTCACTCCCTCCACCACCGGCGTACCGTGGCTGCAGTGTGTACCATCTACAAGATTGTGGTAAACCACTGTTTGTATTCCTGTTTGTCCTGTTTGTATTCCACTGTGTACATGCCTGGACATGCCTCGGCTGACTCCTCCCACAGGTCCTAGTATAAAGGTGACTGCTCCCCAGCCCTTTGTATCCTGGGCCTGTCGACCACTCGAGGCAGACCTCCATTCTGTCGTTAATAAAAGCCTTTAGTTACTCTTCTAACTCTCGGTCTTTTATGAGTAATTGATAGCGCATCAAAGATGCACTGCAGCAACTCGCCAAGGCTTCTTTGGCAGCACCTCCCAAACCCGCGACCTCTTCCACCTAGAAGGACAAGGGCAGCAGGCGCATAGGAACACCACCACCTCCAAGTTCCCCTCCAAATCACACACCATCCTGACTTAGTAGTATATTGCCGATCCTTCATCGTCGCTGGGTCCAAATCCTGGAACTCCCTACCTAACCGCACTGTGGGAGTACCTTCACCACACGGACTGCAGCGGTTCAAGAAGGCGGCTCACCACCACTTTATCGAGGGCAACTAGGGATGGGCAATAAATGCCAGTGACACCCACATTCCATAAACGAATAAAAAAAATAAAAAATTATTTCAGCTGATCACCTCGACATATATGCTGATTGGGGCAGGTTAGGGAAGTGTCCCTATTATGCTTCATGTTTTGTATCTTCTGCTCTGCCTGCTCAGTAATTCACCTCATCGATCCTCTTAATAATGGGATCCCTACTAAAGGAGAAAATAGAAAAATATCTAGAAACCAAAAATATAATAAGGAATAGTCAGCATGGATTTCAAAAGGGAACGTCTTGCTTGACCAACCTCACTGAATTCTTTGAAGACGTAACAGAAAAAGAGTAGACTAGGGTAATGTAGTAGATGTAATTTATCTACATTTCCAAAAGGCCTTTGATAAGGTACCACATAATAGACTGATGAATAAGGTCAGGGAATGCGGAGTCAGGGGACAAGTAGCAGAATGGATAGCTAGCTGGCTTCAAGACAGGAAGCAGAGAGTAGGGGGTAAAGGGGAGCTATTCCCAGTGGCAGAAGGTGGGAAGTAGAGTCCCTTAAGGATCAGTGCTGGGACCACTGTTGTTCACAATTTATATTAACAATTTAGACTTTGGAATCAAAGACACAATTTCAAAATTTGCAGAAGACACCAAATTGAGGGGGTGGGGGGAATAGTCAATACTGAGGAGGACTGCAACAAATTAAAAGAAGACATTAATAAACTTGCAGAATGGGCATATAATTGGTAAATTAATTTCACAATAGATAAGTGTGAAGTAATTCATTTTGGTAAGAAAAATAAGGAGGTCACATATTACTTGGAAAATAGGGCGGCTAAATTCAGCTCCGTAGTGCCTGGTTTTTCGGCGCTGTGGGTGCTGATTTTGGTCCAGAATGGTGTACACGTGTGCGCGCGCACTTCCAGTGAGGGCTGCGCCGGACACCATTTTGGGTAGGTTGTTAGCATGGGCGATGGGAGCATGCGCCGAAAGTATGCAGAGTTCGCAGATTGTGATGTCAACCAGTGTGCAATACTGATTTGATGTCAGCATTGCCATTTTCGACCTCAACGCTCCAACTAACGACCTCTCTTAAACACGCACAGCTGAACATGCATTCAGCAGCAGGAAGGACCCCCACCAGTGCTGTTTAAAGGAATCATCAACTGCTTTCAGGTTAGTTGTTGATTGATTCCTACTGGCTCTTGGTGAGTTCGTAGATGTGTTTGGTGGCTTGTTATCTGACTTGAAGTTGCTGAAGTGTCTTGGGAGTGGTGTGGCAGATTACGTCAAGACTTCTGCTCAGACCAGTTGCTCCCAGACCTAGGTGCAGTAATTTGGACTGCAGCATAACATGGAGAATGAGCAGAGGTGATACAGAGGAGGACAAGCTGCTCGATGAGGGAGGAGGAGGAAGAAGGGCTCTCAGCAGGAGGCCATATCCACCCAGGGTCTTCAGGGAGCAATTCTCCTACCTCAGCCTCAGCGAGGAACAGTGTTTGCGATGTCTCCGCTTCACTAAGGTGGTGCTCACTGAAATCTGCCAGCTGATGTAGGCAGAACTGCAGCCTTAGAGTAGGGCGAGGACAGCATTGCCAGTGGCTTTGAAGGTGACCGTAGCCATGAATTTTTATGCATCGGGCTCCTTCCAGGCCGGAGTAGGCAATATTTCCAACATCTCCCAGTTCGCTGTTCACTGTTGCATAAGGAAAGACACTGAGGCTCTGTATGCAAAGAGAGGTGAAAACATTTAATTCTTGCTAGAGAGAAGCAGATGGCGTGAGCACGTGGCTTTGCCAGGATACCAGGCTTCCCCATGGTGTAGGGTGACATTGACTGCACACACGTTGCTTTGCGGGCGCCGCATGTAAATTCGGAGATGTACAGCAAATGGAAGGGATTCCACTCCCTCAACGTCCAGCTGGTGTGCGATCATGCTCAGCGCATCATGCAGGTCAATGCCCGGTACCCTGGCAGCAGTCATGATGCCTTCATTCTGCGGCAGTACGCTGTACCATCTGCATTTGAGCCACGACGACAAACCAGAGGATAGCTACTGGGTGACAAGGGCTATCCGCTGACCACCTGGCTCATGACTCCAGATGCAACCCAACAACACATGGGCAACATGCAGATAACAAAAGCCATGTTGCCACATGCAATCTGATGGAACAGACCATTGGCGTGCTTAAACAACGCTTCCGCTGCCTGGACTGTTCTGGAGGAGCCCTGCAGCACTTGCCAGAGCGCGTCTCAAGATTCGACGTGGACTGCTACATGCTCCACAACCTCGCCATCATGAGGGCACAGCCCCTGCCACCACATATACGGCAAAGAGCTGAGAAGGAAGAGGTGGAGGCAACCAGCACCGCCCCTTTCTAGCCGGGCTGCCTGTGATCGACTCATTCAACTATGGTATCGTGACTCCAACCCCAATTCCCCATTCACAAAGAGTCCCACACCTTACCTTCGCTCTGTTACTGACCATCACTTCGTCCTCGTGGCCACAATCCTACAATAAAAGCCACCACAAAACAAATATTCCAAACCAAATTTAGAAATCAAAACATCCAATATTACATATCAAAGTCAACTAATCACCTTGTGCATTCCCTTAATACCTGTCTTCAGTGTGCCTTTGTCTGTCCTAGTGCTCCTACGCAATGCTACCCCAGTGCCTGCAGCATGGCTGGTGGAAGGCTGCTGACTTTCAGTGGGGGAGTCAGCAGATGCCCATGGAGCACGATCTTGAGCAGCTCTGGGCCTAGAAGGCCCAGCTTCGGACTGCACCAACTCGGCATGAGGGGCAGCCGTCTGGGCTGACAGGCAACAGCAAGGGCACTGGCAGAGTGGCAGTGGTGGGAGGATGACTGCTGTCATCCTGAGAGAGGGCCGCTGGGTTCGTGCTCCATGGAGCCACCGACACTCCCCTGGGGCGGCGCCTCAGCAATCCTAGTAAATGTTGGAGGACAGATTGCTGGACTGCTGGGACGCCTTGTGAGCCCCTTTCAACACTGGCAACTGCAGCCACGATGGCAGCAGTCTGAGCTCGCATGGCAGCAAGCTGAACTTGTATGCCAGAAGTCTGAGCTTCCACTGCAGACGTTGGGTCGCTTCTGCTTGTGCTGCAGTGGAAGATGAGACATCGACCATCAAATGCTGCATCATGGGTGAGTCCAGAAGTGCGCTATATATGCTGGAAAGGATGGGCTCCAAGCTCTGCGTAAAGCCCTGTACAAGGCTGGAGCCGGACTCTGCCATGTCCTTGACATTGCACTCTGGCTTTCTGACAAACCTGACAATGCACCAAGCATTTCATTGTGCATACCTATTAGCCTTCTTGTGTAGGCCACCCCATCAAAGTCCTCATCTGAGTCCTCTGCAGCAGAACCTGTGTGCGACCTCTCCCTCTGGTGCGCTAGCACCTGTGATTACCTTTCCCCCTGGCCTGCCTGCAGGCCACTCGTGTCCAGTGTCTCGCCGTGTGCCGATCCCGAGTCTCACCGTGTGCCGATCCGGTGTCTCACCGTGTGCCGATCCCGAGTCTCACCGTGTGCTGATCCTGAGTCTCACCGTGTGCTGATCCCGAGTCTCACCGTGCGCCGATCCCGAGTCTCACCGTGTGCTGATCCTGAGTCACTGTGCGCCGATCCCGAGTATCACTGTGTGCCGATCCCGAGTCTCGCCATGTGCTGATCCCGAGTCTCACCGTGTGCCGATACCGAGTATCACCGTGTGCCGATCCTGAGTCTCGCCATGTGCCGATCCCGAGTCTCGCCATGTGCTGACCCTGAGTCTCACCATGTGCTGATCCCGAGTCTCACCGTGTGCCGATCCGGTGTCTCACCGTGTGGCGATCCCGAGTCTCACCGTGTGCCGATCCCGAGTATCACCGTGTGCCGATCCTGAGTCTCGCCGTGTGCCGATCCCGAGTCTCGCCATGTGCCGATCCGGTGTCTCACCGTGTGCCGATCCGGTGTCTCACCATGTGCCGATCCGGTGTCTCACCGTGTGCCGATCCGGTGTCTCACCGTGTGCCGATCCCGAGTCTCACCGTGCGCCGATCCCGAGTCTCACCGTGCGCCGATCCCGAGTCTCACCGTGCGCCGATCCCGAGTCTCACCGTGCGCCGATCCCGAGCATCACCGTGTGCCGATCCTGAGTCTCGCCGTGTGCCGATCCCGAGTCTCGCCATATGCTGATCCTGAGTCTCACCGTGTGCTGATCCTGAGTCTCACCATGCGCCGAACCTGAGTCTCACCGTGTGCCGATCCCGAGTCTCACCATGTGCCGATCCTGAGTCTCACCGTGTGCCGATCCTGAGTCTCACCGTGTGCCGATCCGGTATCTCACCGTGTGCCGATCCCGAGTCTCGCCATGTGCCGATCCCGAGTCTCACCGTGTGCCGATCCGGTGTCTCGCCGTGTGCCGATCCCGAGTCTCGCCGTATGCCGATCCCGAGTCTCACCGTGTGCCGATCCGGTGTCTCACCGTGTGCCGATCCGGTGTCTCACCGTGTGCCGATCCCGAGTCTCACCGTGTGCCGATCCCGAGTCTCACCGTGCGCCGATTCCGAGTCTCACCGTGCGCCGATCCCGAGTCTCACCGTGCGCCGATCCCGAGCATCACCGTGTGCCGATCCCGAGTCTCGCCGTGTGCCGATCCCGAGTCTCGCCATATGCTGATCCTGAGTCTCGCCGTGTGCCGATCCTGAGTCTCACCGTGCGCTGAACCTGAGTCTCACCGTGTGCCGATCCCGAGTCTCACCGTGTGCCGATCCCGAGTCTCACCGTGTGCCGATCCGGTGTCTCACCGTGTGCCGATCCCGAGTCTCACCGTGTGCCGATCCCGAGTCTCACCGTGTGCCGATCCGGTGTCTCACCGTGTGCCGATCCTGAGTCTCACCGTGTGCTGATCCTGAGTCTCACCGTGCGCTGATCCCGAGTCTCACCGTGCGCTGATTCCGAGTCTCACCGTGTGCTGATCCCGAGTCTCGCCGTGTGCCGATCCCGAGTCTCGCCATGTGCCGATCCCGAGTCTCACCGTGTGCCGATCCCGAGTCTCACCGTGTGCCGATCCGGTGTCTCACCGTGCGCCGATCCAGTGTCTCACCGTGTGCCGATCCCGAGTCTCACCGTGTGCCAATCCCGAGTATCACCGTGTGCTGATCCTGAGACTCACCGTGCGCCGATCCCGAGTCTCACCGTGTGCTGATCCTGAGTCTCACCGTGTGCCGATCCTGAGTCTCACCGTGCGCCGAACCTGAGTCTCACCGTGTGCCGATCCCGAGTCTCACCATGTGCCGATCCCGAGTCTCACCGTGTGCCGATCCCGAGTCTCACCGTGTGCCAATCCGGTATCTAACCTATCCTTTAAAGTACGAGGAGTGTCAGTATCTGAGCTGGTGGCTGCGAGTGTGAAATCGAGCGACGGTGCTGTGTCTTCAGCATCACTGCCTGCTTCCTCCTGCAGTTCCTGGTCTTCCACCACTGCCTGGCCTGGTTGCAGTTCTTGGGTATCTGAAAGGAGAAAGGCACAAGGGTAGAGTTGTGGTGAGGGGCGGAGAGGGAAAGCAAGAGGTGCACGCTTACACCATCTGCAGCTTGTAAATTAGAAAGGATTGTGGGATGAGAAGGTAGTAGTGCAGGCTAACATTGAGTGGTGCTAGCCTCGCACGAACCTGGGCCCCCTGCTGAGGCGTGCAGCCACTCGGCAGCATGTTGAGTGCTGGGCTGCACGCCACAATGATTATAATTAGCATGCAGCACGCAGTTTGCATTACTTTGAACTGGCGCGGGTTGATCACGCATCACGATCCCCGCGCCCATTTTCGGGGGCAATTGAATTTTTAGCCCTAAGAATCTAGAAGGGGTAAAGGAGCAAAGGGATCTTGGAGTACAAATACACAAATCACTAAAAGTAGCGACACAGGTTAATAAGGCCATATAAAAGCAAACCAAACACTCTCTATTTCTAGGGATAGAATTGAAAAGTGGTGAAGTTATGCTAAACTTGTATCGAACCTTGGTTAGACCACAGTTGGAGTTCTGCGTACAGTTCTGGTCGCCATATTATAAAAAGGATATAGAGGCACTGGAGAGGGTGCAAAAAGGCTTCAGAAGGATGACACCGGAACTGCGAGGTTATACCTATCAGGAAAGGATGAACAGACTGGGTCTCGGGCTGAGGGGTGACCTAATAGATGCCTTTAAAGTTATGAAAAGTTTTGATAGAGTGGATAGAGAGAGAGTGTTTCCACTTGTGGGGAGGAGCAAAACTAGAGGACATCAATATAAGATAGTCACCAAGAAATCAAATCCTGCGGGGGGGGGGGGGGGGGTCACCATTGACCAGAAACTTAACTGGACCAGCCACATAAATACTGTGGCAACAAGGACAGGTCAGAGGCTGGGTATTCTGCGGCGAGTGTCTCACCTCTTGACTCCCCAAAGCCTTTCCACCATCTACAAGGCACAAGTCAGGAGTGTGATGGAATACTCTCCACTTCCCTGGATGAGTGCAGCTCCAACAACACTCAAGAAGCTCGACACCATCCAGGACAAAGCAGCCCGCTTGATTGGCACCCCATCCACCACCTTAAACATTCACTCCCTCCACCACCGACGCACTGTGGCTGCAGTGTGTACCATCGACAAGATGCACTGCAGCAACTCACCAAGACTTCTTTGACAGCACCTCGCTAACCCGCAACTTCTACCACCTAGAAGGACAGGGGCAACAGGCGCATGGGAACACCACCACCTCCAAGTTCCCCTCCAAGTCACACACCATCCTAACTTAGAAGAATATCACCTTCCTTCATCGTCGCTGGGTCAAAATCCTGGAACTCCCTAACAGCACTGTGGGAGTACCTTCACCACACGGACTGCAGCGGTTCAAGAAGGCGGCTCACCACCACCTTCTCAAGGGCAACTAGGGATGGGCAATAAATGCCGGCCTTGCCAGGAACACCCACATCCCATGAAAGAACTTTTTTTAAATAGGGTTTTCAGAAGAAACTTCTTTACCCAGAGAGTGGTGAGAATGTGGAACTCGCTACCACAGGAAGTAGTTGAAGTGAATAGTATAGATGCATATAAGGGGAGTCTAGATAAGCACATGAGGGAGAAGGGAATAGAGGATTATGTTGATAGTTAGATGAGGAAGGACGGGTGGAGACTTGTGTTGGAGCATAAACGCCGGCATGGACTGGTTGGGCTGAATGCCCTGTTTCTGTTCTTTAAATTCTATGTAATTCTATGTCTTCCAACTCGTATTTATTTTAGCAACCGTATATAAATGTAGCAAACGTCGTAGTTTCAATTAAATTTAAATTGGAAATGTTCTGAACTTTTCTTTCTATATTGTCACCATCTGTTGGCGGGCTAATTCAACATTTCGACTGTTTTCTTCTGCCACACCACTCTCACGCTGACACACACAGTCCTGGTGCAGCTTAGCCACAAAAGACTCGAAACATACCATCAAATTCAACAGCTGCACATTTAATGCCCAAGGACAGATTTAATACCTGGCTGCTGATCCTTGCTGCTAATAGGGATTCTGACAGTGACGAACTCGCTTATGCCCTTGACAGTTGCACATGCTGCAAAGGAAGATTGTAAGTTTTCCGTTGCATTTGTCCCTTTTGATTCTAAAGGAAAATTCATAATGACTAAGAGTTAGTGATAATTTGTTTCACACACAGGAATTTTCTTCTAAATGAGTATTGCACTGCTTGGAAACCTTTCATTCAGTGGTTTCGCCTCTGGGTCAAAGGTTGTGGGTTCAAGTCCCACTCCAGAGACTTGAGCACAAAATCTAGGCTGATAGACTCCAGTGCAGAGCTGGGGGAGTGCCGCACTGTCGGAGGTGCTGTCTTTCAGATGAGATGTTAAACCGAGGCCCCGTCTGCTCTCTCAGGTGAATGTAAAAGATCCCATGGCACTATTTCGAAGAAGAGCAGGGGGAGTTCTCCCCGGTGTCCTGGCCAATATTTATCACTCAATCAACAACACTAATAAAACAGATGATCTGGTCATCATCACAGTGCTGTTTGTGGGAGCTTGCTGTGTGCAAATTGGCTGCCGCGTTTCCTACATTACAACAGTGACTACACTTCAAAAAGTACTTCATTGGCTGTAAAGCGCTTTGGGACGTCTGGTGGTTGTGAAAGGTGCTATACAAATGCAAGTCTTTCTTTTTCTTTCATTCCTGAGGCCTGCAGGAGCTGTGGTCGTAAGGCTAGTAATCCCTGTACCTTCTGGAAACTTCTAGGGGGAGAAATTGCCTATCGCCCCATTTGGGGGCAGCAACATCCGGGAGGTGGGAAGTTCCGCCCCGCTCGCTAAATTCAGGTGACCGCCCCCGGAAGGAAGTGGAGCCCTAAATCAAGCGCTCCACTTCCTTCCTGGGGCGGGAGCGGGGCGCAGGGCTCAGCAGCACTACGCACGGTATGTATCTCCTGAAGCTGTCGTCGTCATCGTCCGGCTCAGCTTCAGGGGCC
Organism: Somniosus microcephalus; assembly: GCF_052327205.1. Classification (NCBI taxonomy): domain Eukaryota; kingdom Metazoa; phylum Chordata; class Chondrichthyes; order Squaliformes; family Somniosidae; genus Somniosus; species Somniosus microcephalus. The sequence goes on from NC_140993.1 coordinate 278,119,471, forward strand.
GATACCCAATTTAGGGTCTGGGGCGATGCGCCCGGAGATGACGTCACGATCTCCGGGTGCAGGAGATCGGGGAGTAACGCCATAGCGCCGCCGCTAAACTCCCGACGAATATGGCGGGAGTTGTTAGCGGCGCCGCGCCCGGTCACAAAGTCGTTTGCGTCCCGTTAGCGCCCATGACCCAAATTTCTCCCCCCTAGTTCCCTGTGTAATTCATGACCATATAGTTAGTGAATGCTCAGCACCTATAGCAACTCAACATCATAAAGTAGGAAATATATACTGGGGGAGAAATTGGGTGGAGCCACAAACGGGGCGCCAAGCTCGCCTGGGCGCTGGATTTAGCGCAGCGTTTGGAGCAGTAGCGACCGCCGGAAATTCAGCTTGAGCGCCCCAAGAGGGACACGGGGCGAGGCTCGAGGCGCTCCGCGTCCCTCTTAGGGCGCTGAAACTGAATATCGCAGCGCAACGTGCCGCTGCGCCACACGCTGCGGGACTGCAGGCCTTCCTCCCATTCTTAAGGGGGGAGGGGCCTGCACCAGCGCGATCGGAGATTGCGAGTGCCGGCAAAAGAGCCCGGCACCGAGGAGAAGTGCCGGGCTCTCGGAAAACAGCCGGCAATGCCGCGGGGGGCGATCAGGAGGCTGCCAAATATCGAGATCGGGGCGGTAGCGAGGCGCTGCGCACACCGATGACGCCATCAGAGGTGGCGCAGCGCAACAGGTTAATGCCGCCATTAGCACCCCAGCTAAATATCGCGGGAGGAGCGGCCAGTGGCGCTAAAGCCACTGAGTGCCCTCTTTAGGCGCTAACTGGTGGCGCAGCCTACCGAATTTCTAGGCCCCTGTCTCCTCCTACCAGGAGGGCTGGATGACTCAGGCCCTTTACATTTCTAAAGCAGTTTTCAATGCCACTCTGTTGTCTTCTAACAGGAAGTGTGTTTCACCAGAGGAGTGTTTCTCCTCTTGGCTCTTCAAACTCCAAACGAGCGCTCTGTTCCACCTGATGCGCTCCTCCAATTCTGGCCTCTTGAGCATCCCCGATTTTAATCGTGCCACCATTGGCGGCCGTGCCTTCAGCTGTCTAGGCCCTAAGCTCTGGAATTCTCTCCCTAAACCTCTCCACCTCGCTACCAATGTTCCCCCTAAGGTGTGCGGCCGTGCACCAATTGCGAGATCCCGCACAGACCGCTCACCAGCGCTCCCGCTGGAAGAGATCCCGCACAGACCGCTCACCAGTGCTCCCGCTGGAGGAGATAACGCACAACCCACTCACCAGCGCTCCCGCTGGAAGAGATAACGCACAGACCCGCTCACCAGTGCTCCCGCTGGAAGAGATCCCGCACAGACCGCTCACCAGTGCTCCCGCTGGAAGAAATCCCGCACAGACCGCTCACCAGTGCTCCCGCTGGAAGAGATAACGCACAGACCACTCACCAGCGCTCCCGCTGGAAGAGATAATGCACAGACCGCTCACCAGCGCTCCCGCTGGAAGAGATAATGCACAACCCGCTCACCAGTGCTCCCGCTGGAAGAGATCCCGCACAGACCGCTCACCAGTGCTCCCGCTGGAAGAAATCCCGCACAGACCGCTCACCAGTGCTCCCGCTGGAAGAGATAACGCACAGACCACTCACCAGCGCACCCGCTGGAAGAGATAACGCACAGACCGCTCACCAGCGCTCCCGCTGGAAGAGATAACGCACAGACCGCTCACCAGCGCTCCCGCTGGAAGGGATCCCGCACAGACCGCTCACCAGCGCTCCCGCTGGAAGGGATCCCGCTCACCAGCGCTCCCGCTGGAAGAGATAACGCACAGACCACTCACCAGCGCTCCCGCTGGAAGAGATAACGCACCTGCCGCGCAGCAAATTTGAAGGGCCCACGCAGGGAAATAAATTAAAAGGGCACATTGCACTCTATCTCGCTCCTCCTTTAAGATGCTCCTTAAAACCTCTTTGACCAAGTTCCTGTCCTAATATTTCCTTGTGTGGCTCGGTGTGTGATTATGCTCTTATGAAGTACCGTGGGACATTTTTATTACATTAACGGCGCTATATAAATGCAAGCTGTTGTTGTTGATGAGCATTTCAGAGGAGCAGAGCAATCTCTCGGGTTTGAAAAGAAATAAGAGTCAAGTGAATCTAGTTCAAGTGAAAACTGTGACTCGAATTTAGGGTTGCAAAATTCTGGGAATTTTTAAAAGAGGAAACTTTCCATGGGAATTTTCGGGAATTTATGGGAATTTTGAGTTTTTTTGCACACTGATGGTTTTTGTCTCTGACCCTTATATTATCTTTGTCGTCAAAATAGACATACTGTTCCATACAAATAAAAACAGGCTTTCAAAACTTTATTTAGGTTATAATTTTGAACTTTATTGAACTCCCACAAAAAAGACCCATCTAAAATAAAATAAAAAGAGCGTCAGCTTACTTAGCCTGTAATTTGTCCTTATTTTGTCCCTTTGAGTCTTCTACTCATGAGTCTTCTACTCCTCATTGCTCCTCCTGATTCTCTGACTCTGGCTCTGACGTGTCCATTTCCTCCTCTGTGTCGGTGTCTAGCTGTGTGGTGGACACTTCTGTATCTGGCTCAATAAGTTGTAGGTTCGCCCGGATAGCCAGTAGTTTCTCCACTCTCTTGTTAGTCAGCCTGTTGCGCACCTTTGTATGCGTATTCCCAAAAAGTGACCAGTTTCGTTCAGAGGCCGCTGATGAAGGTGGGATTTGGAGTATCACCGATGCAATAGGTGACAGGGCCTCAGATGCACAAAGTCCCTTCCACCAGGTATGTGCACTGATATGCTTGCATGATTCCCATATCCCATCCCCATTCCAAAGACCTTGCTTGGTAGAGAACTTTGCCAGACTTCCCAGAACTTTGCCCACATCCAGATTGAGATGGTGTGTGAGGGTAGAAATCACACTGTAAGCGCTGTTGATCTGTTCTCCAGAAAGTATTGGTCTCCCAACATGCTTTGGGTCCAGCATGTATGCTGCAGCATGAATCGGCTTGACACAAAATTCCTGACACGTCTATGAATTGAACAATTGCCTTCTCCTCTGGTTTGAGCAGCAGGGATGTGGGTAGGGCAATGCTGATTTGTTCTTTTAAATCAGTAAAAAGCCTGAGAACATCTGACAAGACAGCGTCATCTCCTTCAATCTGAGCAATTGCAGATGCTACTGGTGAGAGTAGTTTAAGGCTGCTAACCACTCTCTCCCAAAACACATCATCCAGCAGTATTTTCTTGATGGTGGTTTCCATATCCCCAGACTGGGATATTGCCATTTCTTGCAGCGACTCCTTACCCTCCAGAAGGCTGTTGTACATTATGACAACACCACCCCATCTAGTGTTGTTGGGCAGCTTCAGTGTGGTGTTCTTGTTCTTTGTCATTTGCTTGGAGTTGTAGGTTGCTGCAACTACCTGTTTTCCCCTGACATACTTAACAACTTGCTTGGCTCTCTTGTACAGTGCTTCCATGGTTCTCAAACCCATGATGTCCTTGAGGAGCAGGTTAAGCCCATGAGCTGCGCACCCAATAGACGTAATATGAGGGTAGGCCTCCTCCACTTGAGCCCAAGCAGCCTTCATATTCGCAGCATTGTCAGTAACTACTGCAAAGACCTTTTGTGATCCAAGATCGTTGATGACCGCTTTCAGCTCATCAGCAATGTATGTGCCTGTGTGTCTGTTGTCCTTCGTGTCTGTGCTCTTGAAGAACACTGGGAGAGGAGTGGAGACGATGTAGTTTATGATGCCCTCCCCTCGTACATTTGACCACCCATCTGAGATAACTGCAACACAGTCTGCCATCGCTATCGTTTCTTTGAGCTTTCCTTGGACTCTGTTATACTCAGCCTCCAGCAAATAAGTAGACAAAGCATGTCTGGTGGGAGGACAGTATGCAGGGCGAATAACATTGAAAAATCTCTTCCAGTACACCTTGGCTGTGAGCATGAGGGGTGAGACTGTTGCATATACAGCTCGAGCAAGGCACTCATCTGCATTCTTCTGGCTATGGTTATCCATTGTATCAAATAACCTTCCAAGTGGGCCAGGAGTTGCTGATGATAAGGAGCCTGATGCTGAATGAGACCATCATCTTCTTGAATGGAAGCAGAGGAACTCTGGGCTGACTGCTGTGAGCTTTGAGTGAAGTTGTTGCATTTGGATAAATGCTGCTGCATCTTTGTGGCATTCTTTACATATGGCTTTCTACAGTGTTTGCACATGTACACAGTCTTTCCATCTTTAATGCCTGGGGTAAAATGCTTCCACACATCCGACGGTAAACGTGGCATTGTTCTATGCAGAGAAATAAAGGGCATTCATCTCTGTGTCGAACTGCGGTCGATCAGCACGATTGCAACAGGGTGAGTACATTTTTGCTGATGCTCCATGTGATGGAAGCATGACCTGTACACACACGACGCTACATCACCAATAGTGTATTATTTTGTATATTTTAAATTGAAGGACAACAGAGTTCAACAAGTAACTGGTTTATTTGGTATAAAGTCTGATTTACTTACTGCATCATCACAACATCAGCAGAAAACAAAATGACTTCCCTCAGGACCCCTAACCTGGATCTTAAAAAAACTATAGCAGTCTTACAGATGCCTGCAGGCCAATCACAATTCGATATGCAAATATTACAAATAGAGGGAGCTAATCGCTCATCCACTCATCCAACCAATCAGGACACATTTGTTCATAGTCACACACAAAACTTGTAATTATTAAAACAAGCCAAGTAAGAAGATAAACATATATTGATTAAGAAATTCCTTAATAATTAAGATTCCATCTCTGTTAGTAATTTTAAGAGAGGACCTGCGGAAAAAAAAGAAAGAAATACAAAAAAAACAATATTATGCTAGCATGTGCTTTTTTGGGCAAAATTCCCAAGCTAAACTTCCCGTGAAAAATTTCCGGAAATTTACCGGAAACTTTCCACCCCTTTGCAACCCTACTCACATTGAAATGTGCTCCTTGGGTGGAGTTACTGATCACTGAGGGACATGCGCTCACTGTAACAAGATTGTACTGCCATGGCAAATGGCCAAACTATTTGCTAACTTTTGATGGCCCAGAAATTTGGGTCTCCACGGGTGAGTACGCACGGGGTACTCACCCGTAAGCCCAATGGAAGTGTCGGTTTCCTGCATGCACTGCGCATGCGCGGGAAGCCGGCACTTCCATTCCCCTGAAAGAAGGGGTTCAGAGGTCGAACGCGTGCGCAGGAGAGGCTGCGCGTGTGCATCGAACTTACATTTTTTTGCAGGTTTTCCCGGGAGGGTAAGTCTCCAGGAGTTACACTTTTATAAAGCAGGCGTAAGGCCTGCTTTTTATAAGGTAAGTGGTGAATTAATTAAAATTAAAACATTTTTTCCACAGGTTTATTATTTATAAATACTTTAAAGCAAGGTAAGTTTATTTTTAGCCCCGTTAGAAAATAAAATTATTTTTTTCAAAAATTTAAATTATTGTTTAAAATAGTTATTTCATGTAATTTATAGTTTATTTTAAAACTGTGATGTTTTTTAAAAATGTATTTAAGATTTAGTGATGTTTTGGGGCCCGTAGTATTTATAAGTTTTGACAGCTCTTCCTGTCAAACTTATGAATGGAGCATTCCCTGCTACCATTGGCTCTTCATGGCCCACGTGATCCCAGGGGACGCATCGAACTAACTGCGTCCCGGGATACACAAGCACTGCGTGCCGGCAGTTGGAGGAGGCCCAGGATTGGAATCTTACGTGGGTCCACAGCTCAACGGCCGGCGCGCTAGGTAAGTGCAGGCCGGGGGCTTGCACCCGCGGGAAGCCCCCGACCCGAATTTCTGGGCCATTATCAATTCTGGAGGAAATTTTCCAAAGTTGTAGTTTCCTGATTTTAGATAATAAAAAGAATGAAGAGTTGGATTGTGACTAGTTTTCATCAACTGATACCTATTAAGAAATCCAAAATTCTACAATTATACATCCATAACTAACATACTGCTAAATACCGAGTTTGTTTCATTTTTGAAAACATTAGTTTACAAGTCTTGAGTTAACTCTTTCCTGTTCTAGACTTCTTGCAAATTGAAAAGCAGTTTGGGGCTATTAACCTGTTATTACTCAAAGGAGCTAACTGAGCCGGAAAACTTTAAAATCTGTTCAATACAATATGGTATCTAAATTTAATTCAATTTTTAATGTTGCAAAACATTTTTACTTTGTTTTGGGATGAACCATAAAATGCAGTGGTTGTACCTTATCACTAATAGCTTAAGGAATCTGAAGGAATTTGTGAGCTGTGCTGGTATTTGTTTCTGTGTGGGAATTTGCCTTACTACTCATAGATTCCTTGTTGGGATTACTCCCATGCTAGCTGCCTATTGTACTGGTAATTTCTGAGTATTTAATGTCAGCAGAGCATATCAAGTTACATTGCCTGCCCACAGCATTACATGGGGCTGGAGGGTGGCAGGTTCCTTGCAAGCAGCCTCAAGTGTCTGAGGAGAGTCTGACTTATTGGCTTCCTGCACTGTCAGTGTAATTTCTATTGATTTAAAACAGCTGCCTGTCCCTTCAGCTCTTTTCAATCAGAAGAAAATTGAACGGCAGTGGGGAAGACCGTCTGAATTTGAATAAAAGGTCAGCAGCGTGCTCGCTGCAACTAGATTGCAGCCGGAACAAAGGCAAAGCCATGCGAGAGGTGATCTCACTGGGATTAGGCCAGTGATTGCAGAATTCACCAGCGCTTTGGAGGTGTCATAAGGAGAATCGTGGCACTGGCTCCAAAAGCAGGGGTAGCCGACACTCTGGCACTCAGCCTTGTAGTAGCCTAATGGAGATGTGCCCTTGTACTGTCCATTAGCTCACCACTGTTATTGTGCCTTGAGGTGAAGTGAGCCTGCACAGCCCACAGTTTAACAGTGCAGCTCCGATACTTATTATCACAACAGGTACTTGGACTGGGTTCCAGCCCAGTCACTTCATGCAAGCATGTAAATGAGACTTTTGTTTTGCTGACAAAAAATGCATTATTTTCCTTTCATCCCCTGAGTGTTTTGTAGTGAGATTCTGTGAAAGTGGATATTTGCATTGAATGACTGAGATAATCATCTCTCCAAGTTCTGAGCTATGCAGATTAGCTCTGGAGGGTAACACAATACACACCAGTAGCTGTGTAGCGTGTCCAAGTGAAGACTTTTGAAGTGCTATTCTTCCACTGTTGCTGCTTTGTATGGAACACAGCCTTGTCTTTGTGTTCTGTATCTTTCTGTTCAAGTGGTCGCACTTTGCCACCACGCTGTTTGCCTTTCTAATGAAGTGAACCATTTGTTTAATTTAAATATAAAAAAGATGGTGGAATGTATTTAAACAACAGCTAAAGTAAACTGTGAATTGTTCAAATAAGCTTTAGTTATCAGGTCTGTAAACATGGAAGGAACTGTTTGGCATGAATGCCCCTTTGGGATAAGGATTCAGGGAACAGTGTAAATAATTCAGAGTTTGGTTATTGGTAATAATTTTGAGTGTTTTGTAATAGGACCCTGCCTGACGAGTGTAAACTGAAGCTAACCAAAGCCACGCACTATCTCTTTTTGTTTTGAAGCCCTTACTTTTTTGTTTAAAAGTGGAATATTTGGATGATCCCATCATGGTTTACATATTAAAATATTGCACTATCAATCTGAAATCTGTTTTTTGAGAAACAACTGGTTATATCGGCAGAATCTTGTGCAGAAACTGTATTGAATTAACTTGTAGGTGTTGTGCCTTATGCCTAATAGGGCCGGTGTTATGAAGTTGGGCTCCTAATGGGGAGCCTTGTCCGCTGGGAGTGTCGCTGGGTGTGCAATTTTGTAAAATAGGCCCTATTCTTCTTCTTCTTAACTCTGTCTGGTCTGTATGTAATTTGGTTGTCAGTGACTTTTTTTATCGCAAGCACTACGACACGGTGCTTTTTCCGCAAGGTTTTATAGTGAAAGTCTTACAGCTTTTAGCTGAGAAACAGTGCCTCAGATTTTCCTGCAATGTTCATCAACTCTGCCATTGCAATTTATCAAAGTTGTGGTTTGTGGTAATTCTGACTTTCTCAGCAAACTTGTGGGAAAGTATGGTTTGATTTATGGAACGGGTGTGGTGGAGAAAAATTCATTCTGTATTAATGAGGCCTGGAACAGGATGACGTATAGTGAATGCCTCTGTCATATACACATCTCCTTTATGTAGGGAAACGTGTCCTTTGCTAGATGTGTGTGTATATTAGGAATTGTAAATTGGTTCTCTTGTTACACCAGTGCCGGGGGTTAGGGACATTAGAATATGAAGAGGAAGAACTGCCATAGAATTAGCCAGAGGTGACAGCTCAATTCAAAAAAGAAAACACTGATAATCTTAAACAACCTTTCACGCGAAGAATAGAGGAATCAGCCACACCCAGTATTTCCCCGAGTATCCGGCCTGTATTTCCCCGAGTACCCGGCCTGTATTTCCCCGAGTACCCGGCCTGTATTTCCCCGAGTACCCGGCCTGTATTTCCCCGAGTACCCGGCCTGTATTTCCCCGAGTACCCGGCCTGTATTTCCCCGAGTACCCGGCCTGTATTTCCCAGAGTACCCGGCCTGTATTTCCCCGAGTACCCGGCCTGTATTTCCCCGAGTACCCGGCCTGTATTTCCCCGAGTACCCGGCCTGTATTTCCCCGAGTACCCGGCCTGTATTTCCCCGAGTACCCGGCCTGTATTTCCCCGAGTACCCGGCCTGTATTTCCCAGAGTACCCGGCCTGTATTTCCCAGAGTACCCGGCCTGTATTTCCCCGAGTACCCGGCCTGTATTTCCCCGAGTACCCGGCCTGTATTTCCCCGAGTACCCGGCCTGTATTTCCCAGAGTACCCGGCCTGTATTTCCCAGAGTACCCGGCCTGTATTTCCCCGAGTACCCGGCCTGTATTTCCCCGAGTACCCGGCCTGTATTTCCCCGAGTACCCGGCCTGTATTTCCCCGAGTACCCGGCCTGTATTTCCCCGAGTACCCGGCCTGTATTTCCCCGAGTACCCGGCCTGTATTTCCCCGAGTACCCGGCCTGTATTTCCCAGAGTACCCGGCCTGTATTTCCCAGAGTACCCGGCCTGTATTTCCCCGAGTACCCGGCCTGTATTTCCCCGAGTACCCGGCCTGTATTTCCCCGAGTACCCGGCCTGTATTTCCCCGAGTACCCGGCCTGTATTTCCCCGAGTACCCGGCCTGTATTTCCCCGAGTACCCGGCCTGTATTTCCCCGAGTACCCGGTCTGTATTTCCCCAGTACCCAGCCTGTATTTCCCCGAGTACCCAGCCTGTATTTCCCCGAGTACCCGGCCTGTATTTCCCCAGTACCCAGCCTGTATTTCCCCGAGTACCCGGCCTGTATTTCCCCAGTACCCAGCCTGTATTTCCCCGAGTACCCAGCCTGTATTTCCCCGAGTACCCGGCCTGTATTTCCCCAGTACCCAGCCTGTATTTCCCCGAGTACCCGGCCTGTATTTCCCCAGTACCCAGCCTGTATTTCCCCGAGTACCCGGCCTGTATTTCCCCGAGTACCCAGCCTGTATTTCCCCCAGTACACAGCCTGTATTTCCCCGAGTACCCGGCCTGTATTTCCCCGAGTACCCGGCCTGTATTTCCCCGAGTACCCGGCCTGTATTTCCCCGAGTACCCAGCCTGTATTTCCCCCAGTACACAGCCTGTATTTCCCCGAGTACCCGGCCTGTAATCTTGGCTTGGGGGAATTCTTGGTCTAAACAAGAAGCCACAGTCACACACCTCCAATTAAATCATCATGTTTTGGCTGGGAAATAGGGATTAAGGAGAAAAAACACACCCTTTTTCACCAGAGTTATGGTCACCTTTGCTGTTGAGACGTTTGGATTGTACAAGTGTAACCTTGGTTGAATTTCCATCCCCCTTTGCTCCCTTTCCCTTCCTTTATCTCCTTCCCTACTTTTCCCCTCCTCCCCCACCCCACCCCCCCCAATTGGGAAACATCTGGGTTCCTGTCAATAGCTGACGGCTTATCCTGGAATAGGGGTTCAGTATGAGAAGAGTTGAAGTCCACAATCTACATCTGATGTCTCTGACTTTTCCTCTAGTAAGTGCAGTCCACCTGCCCGAAAAAAAAATCCTGATTTTCCAAAAAGTTGGACTATTGTTCACGCTGTAAGCTTGACCCAGTTGTTCAAGGGATTGTGATTGACGGTCATACTGCTAGTGGAAGTCTTCTACATTGAACAATTAGTAATTGATTTTATAAAAATATTTGAAGCCTCTTTTTTAAATTCACACACTGCTTTTGTGTAAATAAAATTGTGTTCCTTAAGCCAGTGGACAACTTTGCTGGGCATTTGGATAATACTTTGCACTTAGATCCAATACTCCTGAAGTTTGCTAATAAAAGTTAGATTTGATACGGATCCTATTTACATTTGCAAATCTATACTATAGTGAATTTAGTAGGGACTCCATTCTGGAGCATTAATGTCAAAATTAACTCGCTCGCCCCCCCCCGCCATGTCTATACATACCAAGAAATTGTGTCTTTGAAGCATTGAAAGAGACAAGATTCTTCTGGCCAGATTGGAGGGCAACGAGGAGATCAAGTTGCAATGATACATTTGATTGGGGCCTATCAGGAGTGTGGGTAAAGCTGATGGCTCCAGGAATGTCAGATTTCACGTGGAAAATCAGATTGTCCATTAGGGTAAGGTTGGAGTATTTACTGTGGAAAGAGCCCGAGGTTAGCTGCAGAGCTTAAGTGTTGAGTACGGAGAACCTTGTGTGGTCTAGTGCTGGGAGGAGTCCTGTTCAGCAATATTGTACAGCTAGAAACCATCTTCAGGGCAACTGCATGAAAGGTAGAATGTCAGCTTAATTTGTGTGAGTGAGGGATTGGGTGGAGGAATTTCCTGTCGACTGGGAATGTGGATATTAGTGGTTGTGGGGAATATAGGTAATGGTGGTGATGGGTAGGCTTCTGGCTTAGGCTGTGGGTTAAATTGGTTTTGATCAGTTTGAATTTGACTAAAATTAACCAAACCACAAACCAAACCTCAAAGCTCTGGTTTTGTTAACCCTACTTAAAACCATTTGAGTGAGCCTTCTCTCAATCTCATGCCCGAGCTCAAACTATCTGAGGTGAATGGGAAGTTCATCGCTCCTCCCCTTCTTTCCCCCACTCCCACACACTACTCCAGTCACGATATGCTTTAGGTTACAGTCGCTCCTTTCTGATGGTGTTGTAACATGTGGTCTATCAGTTGATGGTTTCCAGCAATAACTTCTCTTTCCTGCAATAAAATACTACATGCCAGCCTTTCCTTTCTATCAGGATTTAGAGTCATAGAGTTACACAGCACAGAAAGAGGCCCTTCGGCCCATCGCGTCCGCGCTGGCCATCAAGCCCTGCTGGCCCTAACATGCCTGATTGTGGAATAAGTATTGTGTGTGAAAGTTGCAGTCTGCTGGATGGTAAGGTATGTTCATTAAAATCAAATGGACTTTTCAGAGCTCTCAATAGCTTGCCTCTGTTAACTAACTTAAAGAGGATTGCTTTATATGCACAGTGAAGACATGTCGGCCTAGAAATTCAGTATAGCCACGTTTGGGGCGCTACAGCTGGGCGGCCGCTAAAGTTTGCGCCCGGCGCAACTTCGCGCCACCTTCGCCGATATTCAGTGGCATCGCCCCAAGAGGTTGCTGCTGCGCTAAAACAGGTGATGCACGACTATCATTAGGCGCTAAGCCGGCGGCCCGGGGCGATACCCCCGAGGGCGGGCGCAGCGCAGGTGCGGCGAGTTGCTGATTGACGGCAGACACTCTGGCGCCGGTCAGCTCTTAAAGGGGGAGGGTGGATTTGTTTGCCTGCCACGCCCTGCACACTGCAGCCCTGAAGCAAGGCCTGACCACTGCTGCTTGATCTGTACAACGCCCAGGACTATGGAGAAGGCCAACGTTTGCACCCATTGCAGCCCCCATTATATGTTTCCAATCAATGATATGGCTCTGAAGTTAAAGACAAGTGCAAAGCTGTGGCCTGAAGCCACAAGTACCTGTGCGAGTGTTGAGCCAAACCAGAAAGCTCTCTACCTTTGTCTCTCTGCAAAGATCCGTCTCTCACAAAGAAGGAGTGGTGCAAAATGGCTGCCATTTCTACTGCAGGAGGAGTGCCCTTTAATTTGCGCCTCCCGCGCCCCGCAGCGACTGGGAACCGTTCCCCTCTACCAGTCGCTAGGGGCGCCAGGCGCACAATAGGCCGGCGCCACTGAATTTCCGGTTTGGGGCGCACAAAGGGCGTTGCACGATGAAATGACGTCAGGATCTGCGCGCGCAGCTGAATGCGCGCAAAGGCTTTGCGCCGCCACTAAATCTTTACTGAAGTTGGGGAGAGGCGCAGATCGCGCTGCGCCCGGCCGCTAGCCGCCTAGCGCCCCACATCTCCTCCTCCTAAGGCGCTAGCGGCTGGTGCAAACAACTGAATTTCTAGGCCGTTATCTCTAAACTGCTGGACTCAGGGCACTGACGAATGACCATTTCCAGGCTATATGGACGGGTGATACTTTAATACAGGGTCAGGTCAGACTCTGGTTGAGGACGCATGGGTTGGAGGCAGTATTGGAAGAATATCTTGAGAACTGTTTGCTACTTGAGTAAGACTTTAGTTTTTCCAATCTGTTCAAGTTAATTTTTCACTTGCCAGAGATCCTCCTTTCTTGAATGTTAGCTGAACGAAATTAATCCTAGCTAACCGGAGCAAAATGCACCTTTTGAAATGAGCGAGGAACTTGTCAGTGGGCTAAAGATGTATTGGAGGCCACTGAGGAGCAGATGCAGTAAGAAAGAGACAGAAACCATCATAGCGCAGCGTTGTCAGTTACAAGACAGCGAGTTACATTTTTGTAGCCTCTCACAGTTCCCGAGTAATTCTCTGGGCTAAGTGGAGATTTGAACCTTGCAGCCATAGTTCTAGGTTCTCTGGAAGGGAAGGGGATCTTGACGAGATGCACACATTGCCGGTGCTGGTAAAAGAGGAAGGTAGGAAACCAGCTTCTGTTGGGTACTTGACTTGATGATATATTGTACTTCTGTTCCCAAGTAAGACTAAGAAACTAATATTGTTCCCTCAGTTGGACTGTGACTATGCCACGCGAAGTGGAAGCTGGCACTTGGCAGCCAATCTGCCAGGTTATGGATCTTAACCAATGCATTACAAACCAACGTTATGGAAATTGAAAATGTGGGCTGGGACACAGCAGGGTCGTGGGTTCTGTAGGCAGGAGTTAGGACTGTGTAAGTTGCTGCTCGCTATTTCAGCCTCTTACCTCATGCAGTACTCAGGAGTGAAGAGACCCTTAATGGTGAAATTTAGTTTATTGCTGGCAATTGTTCAGCATCAATGTCTTTCTCCACAGAGGCTCACAGTGGGTAATGTGACAGCCTTGACTCAGTAGGAGCGCACTTGCTGTTGAATCAGAAGTTCGTGGTTTCAAGTCGCACTCCAGAGACTTGAGCACATAATCTAGGCTGGCATTTCAATACAGTGCTGAGGGAGCGCCGCACTGTCAGAGGGTCAGTACTGAGGGAGCGCCGCACTGTCGGAGGGGCAGTACTGAGGGAGCACCGCACTGTCAGAGGGTCAGTACTGAGGGAGCGCTGCACTGTCGGAGGGGCAGTACTGAGGGAGCGCCGCACTGTCGGAGGGGCAGTACTGAGGGAGCACCGCACTGTCGGAGGGGCAGTACTGAGGGAGCGCTGCACTGTCAGAGGGGCAGTACTGAGGGAGCACTGCACTGTCGGTAGGGCAGTACTGAGGGAGCGCCGCACTGTCAGAGGGTCAGTACTGAGGGAGCACCACACTGTCGGAGGGACAGAACTGAGGGAGCGCCACACTGTCGGAGGGGCAGTACTGAGGGAGCACCACACTGTCGGAGGGACAGAACTGAGGGAGCGCCACACTGTCGGAGGGGCAGTACTGAGGGAGCACCGCACTGTCGGAGGGGCAGTACTGAGGGAGCACCGCACTGTCGGAGGGTCAGTACTGAGGGAGCGCTGCATTGTCACAGGGGCAGTACTGAGGGAGCGCCGCACTGTCGGAGGGTCAGTACTGAGGGAGTGCTGCACTGTCGGAGGGGCAGTACTGAGGGAGCGCTGCACTGTCGGAGGGGCAGTACTGAGGGAGTGCCGTACTGTCAGGGGGTCAGTACTGAGGGAGCGCTGCACTGTCGGAGGGTCAGTACTGAGGGAGTGCTGCACTGTCGGAGGGGCAGTGCTGAGGGAGTGCTCCACTGTCGGAGGGGCAGTACTGAGGGAGTGCTGCACTGTTGGAGGGACAGTACTGAGCTGCATTGTCGGAGGGGCAGTACTGAGGGAGCGCTGCACTGTCAGAGGTGTAGTACTGAGGGAGTGCCGCACTGTCAGAGGGTCAGTACTGAGGGAGTGCCGCACTGTCGGAGGGTCAGTACTGAGGGAGCGCTGCACTGTCGGAGGGGCAGTACTGAGGGAGTGCCGCACTGTCGGAGGGTCAGTACTGAGGGAGTGCCGCACTGTCGGAGGGGCAGTACTGAGGGAGTGCTGCACTGTCGGAGGGGCAGTACTGAGGGAGCGCGGCACTGTCGGAGGATCAGTACTGAGGGAGAGTTGCACTGTCGGAGGGGCAGTACTGAGGGAGCGCAGCACTGTCGGAGGGGCAGTACTGAGGGAGTGCCGCACTGTCGGAGGGTCAGTACTGAGGGAGCGCGGCACTGTCGGAGGGTCAGTACTGGGGGAGCGCTGCACTGTCGGAGGGGCAGTACTGAGGGAGTGCTGCACTGTCGGAGGGTCAGTACTGAGGGAGCGCGGCACTGTCGGAGGGTCAGTACTGGGGGAGCGCTGCACTGTCGGAGGGGCAGTACTGAGAGAGTGCTGCACTGTCGGAGGGTCAGTACTGAGGGAGCGCTGCACTGTCGGAGGGGCAGTACTGAGGGAGTGCCGCACTGTCGGAGGGTCAGTACTGAGGGAGTGCTGCACTGTCGGAGGGTCAGTACTGAGGGAGTGCCGCACTGTCGGAGGGGCAGTACTGAGGGAGTGCTGCACTGTCGGAGGGTCAGTACTGAGGGAGTGCTGCACTGTCGGAGGGTCAGTACTGAGGGAGTGCCGCACTGTCGGAGGGTCAGTACTGAGGGAGTGCTGCACTGTCGGAAGTGTCGTCTTTTGAATGAGACGTTAAACCGAGGCCTCATCTGCTCTCTCAGGTGGGCATAAAAGATCCTATGGCACTCTTCGAAGAAGAACAGGGGCGTTTTCCCCAGTGTCCTGGATAACATTTATCCCTGAACCACCATCAAAAACAAAGGATCTGGTCATTATCTCATTGCTGTTACTGGGACCTTGCTGTGAATAAATTGGCTGCCGTGTTTCCTATGTTACAACAGTGACTACACTTCAAATGTACTTCATTGGC
This sequence comes from Somniosus microcephalus, assembly GCF_052327205.1. Classification (NCBI taxonomy): domain Eukaryota; kingdom Metazoa; phylum Chordata; class Chondrichthyes; order Squaliformes; family Somniosidae; genus Somniosus; species Somniosus microcephalus. Next base: position 278,134,942 of record NC_140993.1, read on the forward strand.
TGTAAAGCGCTTTGGGATGTCCTGAGGTTGTGAAAGGCGCTATATAAATGCAAGCTCTTTCTTTTCTTTGTCATGTGTAAGTTCTCTCTCTGCAGGTCCACAAAGCTGCCAATCTAACACCAGCCTCATTTTGCCCTATTGCCTCTTGCTCGGCGCTGCAAATGGCCAGGTATCGTCGGTGCAGACTGATCCTGGCTCTGCCATTCTCGTGGATGGCAGCTCGCTCTGTATGAATGGCCCGCCTGCAGTGCTGCCACTTTACACCATGCCAGAAAAACTGCACCGCAGCACATGTCCACAAGGCATTGGAATATTCAGATTGAGTCTGTGTCAGTCAGTACAAATCACTGACCCTAGGCAGCAATGTTTCTGCTGGTATTTTGAATGGAACCCACTGCTGGCTCCTCGTCAGGGGGATTCCACCACATCCTTTAAGACAAGGGTCAGCCTGTACTGTACCCTTGTAAATTGCCACCCCATCTCCAACCACCCTTTCCTCTCCAAACTCTTTGAACGTGCTGTCGACTCCCAAATCTCTACTCATCTTTCCTGCAACTCCATGTTTGAACCCCTCCAATTAGGTTTTCCTCCCTGTCACGGCACTGAAATCACCCTTAGCAAATGACATCTTATGTGACTGTGACCTTTGACACGGTTGACCACATCATCCTCCACCAATGCCTCTCCTCCATTGTCCAGCTGGGTGGGACTGCCCGCCCCGCCCCCCCAACCACCGTCTGGTGCCATTCCTGTCCAGTGGTAGCCAGAGAATCACCTGCAATGGCTTCTCTTCCTGCTCTTGTACCATTAGCTCTGGAGTCCCCCAGGGATCTATCCTTGGGCCCCTCCTATTTCTCATCTACATGCTGCCCCTCAGTGGCATCATCCAAAAACACAACATCAGGTTCCACATGTACGCTGACGTCACCCAGCTCTACCTCACCACCAACTCTCTGGACTCCTCCACGCTGTCTGGTCCGACATCCAGTATTGGATGAGCAGAAATTTCATCTAATTAAATATTGGGAAGACTGAAGCTGTTGTTTTCAGTCCCCACTACAAACTCCGTTCCCCATCCCTCTTCCTGGCAACTGTCTGAGGCTGAAGCAGATCGTTCATGACCTTGGTACCCTACTTGACCCTGAGCTGAGCTTCCGACCCCATATCCTCTGCATCACCAAAATCACCTACTTCCACCTTCGTAACATCGCCTGTCTCCACCCCTGCCACAGCTCATGTGCTGCTGAAGCCCTCGTCCATGCCTTTGTTACCTCTAGACTCACCTATTCCAATGCCTTCCTGACCTGCCTCCCACCTTACACCCTCTGTAAACTTGAGCTCCTCCAGCACTCTGCTGCCCGTATACTTAACTCGCACCAAGCCCCCATCACCCCTATTATAGCTGGCATACATTGGCTCCTGGTCCAGCCTCAATTTTAAAATTCTCATTCTTGTTTTCAAATTCGTCTATGGCCTCACCCCTCCCTATCTCTGTAATCCCTTCCAGCCCTACAACTCTCCGAGACCTCTACATTTCTCCAGTTCTGGCCTCTTGCGCATCCCCGATTTTAATCGCTCCAACATTAGCGGCCGTGCCTTCGGCTGCCTTCCCCCTAAGCTCTGGAATTCCCTCCCTAAACCTCTCCACCCCTCTCCCCCTTTAAGATGCTTCTTAAAACCTACCTCTTTGATCAAGCTTTTGGTCACCTGTCCTAATATCTCCTTATGTGGCTCGGTGTCAAAAATGTTGTTTTATAACTTGTTTTATACTGTGAAGTGCCTTGAGATGTTTTTACTACGTTGATGGCGCTATATAAAGGCAGGTTGTTGTTGTACTGAAATGGTTGCCTTTCCTGTTATCCTACCCATGCATGGTGGTCAGACTTTGGGCAATATTCGCTGAGTGACAGGATGTAAAGTTGTTTACTGTGGTGTTGATTAAATCCGATAATCCTACTGCCTTCAAAAGTGCGCTCTTTATGTCTCCAGGATATTCGAATGGATTTAGCTCCATCCTGAACGTTTCATGTTAAATAGCTGCTTCATTAAGTGATAAGTGAGACCGGCCGTTCCCCATTGAAAGGGTCCGGTGGAAGGGGGGTATGGTGGTGCTTTCTCGGTTCATGTGATGATTTATTCTTACCCTGCTTGTTTTCTGGAATTGCAGAGGCTTTGCTGAAATAAACACACTGACAAGATTTCCACAATGCAAGAAATTGAGCCGGGGATAGGGGAGGAGGGAGAGGGGAGGTGCATTAAATGTCTCTGGTATTTTGATTTTTATAGTGGAAATGCTAATGGCCCTATGGCTAGAATTGTTGATGAAGATTAAAGGATTTTTTTTTAGGATCATTTGGCCCAATAAAGAAAGAGCTTGCAACCATCGAGCACCTTATCATTTCCTTAGGAAGTCCAAAAGCTCTTCACAACCAATTAATTATTTTCCAGGTGCTTCTGTTATGTGGGTAACTGCAGAAGCCAATTCTACACAGCGAGGTCCCACAAGCTGCAATTGAGATGAATGATTAGTTAATCTGTTGTTTTTGTGGTTTTGGTTGAGGGCTGACTGTTACCCAGAATACATGCAGAACTCCCTATTCCTCTTCAGTAGTACCACTGGGTCTTTAACACCCACCTGAACATGCAGATCGGGCCTCGATTTAACCCTCTGATTCAAAAGACAGCACCTTTGACAATGCATCATTCACTGACGGCTGCGCTGAAGAGTCCGCTTTGTTTATGTGCTCAAATCCTGCCGTGGGGTTTGAGCCCACCAGCCTCCTGACTCAGAGGAGAGAGCACGACCAAGTTGATTCACCAGTCAGAAAGTTTGACATAATAACACTGCTGGGCCAAGGGTGAGCCAGTAGCAAGCAATCCACTTTGCTGGCTTTTAAAAGTATTGGTACAGCTAAGAATCAGAGTCAGCATCCTGCTTTCCTGAATAAATAATGTTTGTCTGTGGTTAAATCACAGAATCACAGAAACCCCACAGTGCAGATAGAGGCCATTTCGGCCCATCGAGCCTGCACCGACACATATCCCACCCGATCCCCGTAACCCCTACACCAACACATATCCCACCCTATCCCCGTAACCCCACGTATTTAATCCCCCTAACACTAAGGGTCAATTTATCATAGCCAATCAACCTAACCCGCACATCTTTGGACTGTGGGAGGAAACCGGAGCACCCGGAGGAAACCCACGCAAACACGGGGAGAATGTGCAAACTCCACACAGACAGTCGCCCGAGGCCGGATTCGAACCCGGGTCCCTGGCGCTGTGAGGCAGAAAGACTTGCATTTATATAGCGCCTTTCACGACCACTGGATGTCTCAAAGTGCTTTACAGTCATCAAAGTACTTTTGAAGTGTGATCACTGTTATAATGTGGGAAACGCAGCAGCCAATTTGCGCACAGCAAGCTCCCACAAACAGCAATGTGAAAATGACCAGATACTCTTTTTTTTTTTGTTATGTTGGTTGAGGGATAAATATTGGCCAGGACACCAGGGATAACTCCCCTGCTCTTCTTCAAAATAGTGGCCATGGGATCTTTTACATCTACCCGAGAGAGCAGACGGGGCCTCGGTTTAACGTTTCATCTGAAAGACGGCACCTCCGACAGTGCAGCACTCCCTCAGTACTGCACTGGGAGTGTCAGCCTAGCTTTATGTGCTGCAGTCCGTGGAGTGAGACTTGAACCCACAACCTTCTGACTCAGAGGCGAGTGTGCTACCCACTGAGCCACGGCTAACACTTATTATTCATAAGAGTTTGGTGCACTGCCCTCCAAATTTCTGATAAAATTCCACACACTTTTCTATTGACCCCACACACAAGTCTACTTCATCAAACATATTCTTTTAAAATGCTGTACAGTTCCAACAAAGTGTGTACTTGCCTCGACCTCTGTTAATAATTCTTGTGAAATTTATCTTCTCTGATTTTTGAAACAATTTTTTTTGTTTAAACTGCATCCTAAAATTGTCTGGCACTGCCAGTTTGCACAGTCATCCTGGGCCACCTTCCTGTGCCTTGCAGTGTCTGCTTTAAACATAAGGTGACTGAGCTGGAGATCGTGCAGCTGGAAACTCCTTTGACAAAAAAACCCCCAGCAAACACCAGAAAATGCAGGTCAGGCAGCAACTACGGAGAGAACAGACAGGTTAACTGTTTTGCCTTCGGGACCTTCTTCTTCAAAAATAACTCTCTGCACTCAAAACATGAACTTGCGTGTTCTTTCCGCAGATGCTGCCTGACCTTGTGTGTCTTTCTGTCATTTCCTGCTCCTGTTTCAGATTTCCAGCCGCTGCAATATTTCAGCTCCTTTAAGTTGGCAGAGCGGCTGGAATGCTTAAACATCCTTTTATCTTTAAAAGTGTGTGTTTTTTAAATAAAAATAATATCAAATCCCAGTCCATTTCACAGTCTGGCAGTGAGTGGTATTTTAGAATTGCTTCTGCTGAGGACTGCGGGGAGGATGTTTATTTTGGGTACAATTTTCCATCAGTTCGGCCAGTGACTGCTTGACAACCAGGAGCAGTGATATTCAAACTGTACCCTGGGGGCCACATGGTCCCCTGTGCCTTGGCAATCCGCCCTCAAAACCCAGGCATCTCGATCCTATTTACGCTTATACCTCTTCCCCTCTGGTGCAAATTTTGTGGGTCTCGAGGTTTGGAAATTGCTGTTTTTTTCAGCGCTGTTGCCTCATTGGTGGATAAGTCATGAATCAGAACACCAAGATCTGTTATCATCAAAAAAGAAAGAACTTGCATTTATCTAGCACCTCAGGACATCCCAAAATGCTTTACAGCCAGTAAAGTATTTTTGAAACGTAGTCACTGTTGTAATGTAAGAAATGCGACGGCCAATTTGTGCACAGCAAGCTCCCACAAACAGCAATGAGCTAATAACCAGATGCTCGGTTTTAGTGATGTTGGTTGAGGGATAACTGTTGCCCAGGACATCAGGAGAACTTTCCTGCTCTTCTTCGAATAGTGCCATGGGATCTTTTACATCCACCTAAGAGGACAGATGGGGCCTCGGTTTATGGTCTTAGCTGAAAGACGGCACCTTCAACAGTGCAGCACTCCCTCAGCACTGCACTGAAGGGTCAGCCTAGATTATCTGCTCAAGTCTCTGGAATGGGGCCTTCTGATTCAGAGGCAAGAATGCTACCACTGAGCCAAGGCTAACACTTACCTTGAGATCTAAAGAAAGAAAGACTTGCATTTATATATTTTTTAATTCATTTTTATGGTATGTGGGCGTCGCTGACAAGGCCAGCATTTATTGCCCATCCCTAATTGCCCTTGAGAAGGTGGTGGTGAGCTGCCTTCTTGAACCGCTGCAGTCCGTGTGGTGAAGGTGCTCCCACAGCGCTGTTAGGGAGGGAGTTCCAGGATTTTGACCCAGCGACGATGAAGGAACGGCCGATATATTTCCAAGTCAGGATGGTGTGTGACTTGGAGGGGAACTTGGAGGCGGTGGTGTTCCCATGCGCCTGCTGCCCTTGTCCTTCTAGGTGGAAGAGGTCGCGGGTTTGGGAGGTGCTGCCAAAGAAGCCTTGGCGAGTTGCTGAAGTGCATCTTGTAGATGGTACACACTGCATTATATAGCGCCTTTCACAACCTCAGGATGTCCCAAAGCACTTTACAACCAATGAAGTACTGTTGTAATGTAGGAGATGTGGATGTGGCCCTCGAGGCTCCATCATATTTAGACGAGAGACCCACGAAGGAAAAAATTTAGCTTGGACACCCCTGGCTTAAAGTTAATCTTATTTCACTCAACTGGGCAATTTTATAAGTGCAGAGATATGACAAAATGCCCTTTCGATACATATATATACCACATTCAGTGGCAAAAGATCCATCTGGTTTGATGTGCTTTGGAGTCCGGTTAGTATTAAAATCCTGAGAGAACTAATTCCCAGAGTAAAATTGATTCTACTGCTTCTCCCCATTACTCTCGCTGTCTTCCATTTAGCATGTTAGTTTCCTGACAGTAGAGTACACAGCACTTAGCAGCTGGTTTGTGAAACCATCAGTCAGGAAATTGTATGATAAATAGCAGGTACGGAGGTTTAGTGGCATTTTGTTCTGCTTCAGCAGTTTTAGCCTGACTTTGGAAAAGTCATCATGTGGCATTTTGTCAAGGGCTGCAACAGAAGATGGTAACAGTGCAGTAACTTATTACACAGACACTTGAGTTATGATGTTCTCCAGATGTATTGTTCATGTGTGAATAATAAGTCACGAGATGGATAATTACGCTGGATCTAGTCATGCAGGCCACTTCCAGTCACACGGGTTTGTCCCAAGCAGACTAGGTAGCAATGATGGACTGTCTCTGTTTTGTGGCTCAAAGCTGCTGTGTGGAAAACGGAGCAGAAATGAACGATTGCTCGGGGAGCTGAGTTCATTTATTCATAGTTGAGTTCTGATGGTAATGAAATTCATTGGTTTTGTTCCATTTGTGACAGTTAAAGTGCTTGTGTATGTGTTCAGCTTGCCTTTGGGTAGTTTTATATATTTTTTCGCAAGGCGTTCATTCAACACATTTTTAACATCCCGACTGGCGATGTTAAAGGTTCTGTGTGTTTTGAATATTTCTTGTTGGCCGTATTGTAAACCTTTGATGAGTATACAGCGAATCGAGTGCTTCCGCTCCTCGTCTTGTGAGGCTGAATTTGTGACTGCAGCCGACAAAATTGGAGACCACTTGGTCCCAGGTCCCTTGAAATGGTGGATCTTACTTGCAGAGACCATCCGATCACTGCAGGAAACCTTGAGGTGAAATAAGTTGCTGCTACAAAAACTGCAACCGGGGCAGGGGGCGTTAGGGGGTGAGAGAACCGTGTGGTTGTATGTAGGGCTGTTAGCCTGTTACCAGTTGTGCCCTGCCTCCTGCCAGTTGTGCCCTGCCTCCTGCCAGTTGTGCCCTGCCTGCTGCCAGTTGCAGGCCTGTCTGGAACGAGCACCTTGTTGTTTCTTCATTCACTGGCTCCATGTTTGGGTTTGCTGGTTATCGATCTGTCCTGGTTGTTGCCAGCTGTACGTGTTGCATTTCGTTGACTGGTGTAACTCCAGCAGCTGTTCTTTTTAAGTGGCTGTCCAAGTTCTCTCCCTGTATGATTGGTTCTGTGAGAAGTTGTTTTGCGGAACTGGATCATAAGCAGTTCTTTTGCTACATTATAACTGAGCGCACTGCTCTAATCCACAGGAGACAGGTAAGGAAACCCTTCATCCTGCCAACGTGTTACAAATTAGTCAAAAATGTTGTTGAACATGTCAAAAAATTGACAGAAGCTTAAATTAAACCTTGTAAATCAGAAGGTTTGATCATTTACTGGTAAGTCAATATTTTGTCAATCATACAGTTCAGTTGAATTGTGTGTCTTTAAGGAGTTCCGAGAGCACTCGCTAATGAAGTCTAGGGATTGGACCAAAACTTCTAAAAGTGAAGAGCAACTCTTCGGATATTTTTATAAACTTGTCTCTGTGTTAGAAAGATGCAAATGTGGGCAACCTGTCCCAACCTTCACAGCCTGATACCATAAGACTGGCAGAGTCTGCTGCAGGAATTGCCTTCCAACATGTACCTGACCACAGGACAGACACTGAGGAACAGTTCTGATGAAGGGTCCCAGACCTGAAACGTTAACTCTGTTTCTCTCTCCACGGATGCTGCCTGGCCTGCTGAGTATTTCCAGCATTTTCTGTTGTTATCACTGAGGAACAGTGGTCATTTCTCAGTCTCTGATCCATCTGTGAAAGAAAGAACTTTCATTTAGATAGCGCCATTCATGGCCTCAGGACGCCCCAAAGCACTTTACAGCCATTGAAGTACTTTGGCAGTGTCGCCACTGTTGTAATGTAGCCAATGGGCGCACAATGAGATCCCACAAACAGCAATGAGATAATGACCAGATACTCTGTTTTAGTGATGCTGATTGAATCTACATTGGACAATGCACCAGGAGAACTCCCTGCTCTTCTTTGAAATAATACCTGAGAGGGCAGACTGGGCCTTAGTTTAATGCCTCATCCAAAAGACGGCACCCTCAACAGTGCAGCACTCCCTTGGTACTGCATTGGAGTGTCAGCCTAGATTTTGTGCTCAAGTCTCTGGAGTGAAACTTGACCCTACAACCTTCTGATCCCGAGGCGAGAGTGCTACCCACTAAGCCAAAGCCGACACCACGAAATTGAACTGAAATAAAGTTGCCTCAGGTGTAGTGGCATTAAACAATGGCTTTAATACAAGCCAGTGTTGACCTTCTTCAAAAATACATGTGCCAAATGAAATGTTGGCTTGTTAATAGTGGTCTTGTTAATAGTGGTCTATCCGTTAGTACAGCCCTGAGATTCAGTGTGATGATGAAATGTGCTTTGAGATTTGCCTCTAACCTTCTTGCTTCTTGTTTTCTCTCATTTTAAAGCTCCACACCCCCTTTTCCCGTCCTTCCACCCGCCTGTTCCAATCGATGCCAGACATCATGAGGGACGCTATCATTACGACCCATCACCTCTTGCCCCGCTGCACATGTGAGTATGATTCACCAGTATCCTGGATAACCTTTGTTAAGTAAAACTTATGGTAGAATTTGTGAGATTAATTGCTTTTCTGGATCAGGGTAATGTTGTCAGCACCCACTTTAAACCAAATTTTTACAAAGTGTTAGGGTTCACTTCTTCATTTCAGCATCTCAGTTTATTTTTAAACATTGACCCGGATTTTGCAGTAAAAAATAACGGTGAGGCTATCGGTGCTCACCATTAGTAAAGAGTAAATCGGACAGCAACTTCCAGCGTCCGCACATGCGTAGTTAAACGCGGAAATCAGGAAGTTGCTGTCCGAGTTGCCCTGCTCCTCCACAAACTTCACTCCAACAGTATCTCGCCGATAGACTCGGCATCCACATCCATGGAAGGGAGTGAAGTTCTGCTACTTGCCCACTAAACATGCCAGAAAAAGTTACGACTTATCCATTCAAGTGTGATTGTATGTTTAATGGTGTACTAAGTCTTGGTTACTGCCAAACAGCCTTGCTGGCATTGAAAATTTACTTTTAAAAGTGTGGCGTCTCGTTCCTTCAGATTTTAATTATTGTTGGACATTTAAAAAAAATTAAAATAAAACATTTTTTAAATGTTTCTTTCTGTCTCTTTTATTTCTCTCTTAATCCAATCTTTCTTTCCCTCTCTTTATTCCACTTTCTGTACATAGAATCACAGAAATTTATGGCACAGAAGGAGGCCATTCGGCCCATCGTATCTGTGCCGGATGAAAAAAAGCTCTCCAGCCTAATCCCACTTTCCAGCTCTTGGTCCGTAGCCCTGTAGGTTACGGCATGTCAACTGCATATCCAAGTACTTTTTTAATGCGATGAGGGTTTCTGCCTCTACCCATTCAGGCAGTGAGTTCCAGACCCCCACCACCCTCTGGGTGAACAAAGTTCTCCTCAACTCCCCCCTAATCCTTCTACCAATTACTTTAAATCTATGCCTTCTGGTTATTGATCTCTCTGCTAAGGGAAATAGGTCCTTCCTATCCACTCTATCCAGGCTCCTCATAATTTTATACACCTCAATCAGGTCTCCCCTCAGTCTCCTCTGTTCCAAAGATAACAACCCCAGCCTATCCAACCTATCCACATAACTAAAATTCCCCAGTTCCGGCAACATCCTGGTAAATCTCCTCTGCACCCTCTATAGTGCAATCACATCCTTCCTGTAATGTGGTGACCAGAACTGCACGCAGTACTCTAGCTGTGGCCTAACTAGTGTTTTATACAGTTCAAGCATAACCTCCCTGCTCTTGTATTCTGTGCCTTAGCTAATAAAGGAAAGTATCCCGTATGCCTTTTTAACCACCTTATCTACCTGTCCTGCTACCTTCAGGGATCTGTGGACATGCACTCCAAACTCCCTCTGTTCCTCTACACTTCTCAGTATCGTACCATTTAATGTGTATACCCTTGCCTTGTTAACCCACCCTAAATGCATTACCTCACACTTCTCCGGATTAAATTCCATTTGCCACTTTTCTGCTCACCTGACCGGTCCATTGCTATCTTCCTGCAGTCTACAGCTATCAACCACACGGCCAATTTTTGTCTCATCTGCAAACTTCGTAAACATGCCCCCTACATTGAAGTCTAAATCATTGATGTATACCACAAAAAGCCAGGGACCTAGTACTGAGCCCTGCGGAACTCCACTGGAAACAACCTTCCAGTCACAAAAACACCCGTCGACCATTACCCTTTGCTTCCTGCCTCTGAGCCAATTTTGGATCCAACTTGCCACTTTCCCTTGGATCCCATGGGCTTTTACTTTTCTGATCTGTCTGCCATGTGGGACCTTGTCAAAAGCCTTGCTAAAATCCATGTAGACTACATCAAACGCACTACCCTCATCGACCCTCCTTGTTACCTCCTCAGAAAATTTAATCAAGTTAGTCAGACACGACCTTCCCTTAACAAATCCGTGCTGACTGTCTTTGATTAATCCGTGTCTTTCTAAATGACGATTAATGCTGTCCCTCAGAATTTTTTCCAAAAATTTGCCCTGCACCAAGGTTAGGCTGACTGGCCTGCAATTACTCAGTCTATCCCTTTCTCCTTTTTTAAACAACGGTACAACGTTAACAGTCCTCCAGCACTACACCTGTATCCAGAGAGGATTGAGAAATGATGGTCAGAGCCTCTGCTGTTTCCTCCCTTGATTCTCTTAACAGCCTGGGATACATTTCATCTGGGCTTGGTGATTTATCCACTTTCAAAGATGCTAAACCCCTTAATACTTTCTCTCACTATGTTTAGCTCTTCTAATATTTCACATTCCTCCTCCTTAACTATAACGTCTGCATTGTTCTTCCTTTTTGTGAAGACAGTCGCAAAGTATTCATTAAGAACCATGCCCATGTCTTACGCCTTCACACACAGGTTACCTTTTTGGTCTCTAATAGGCCCTACTCTTTATTTAGTTATCTTCTTGCTCTTTATGTACTTATAAAACATCTTTGGGTTTTCCTTGACTTTACTTGCCAATATTTTTTCATGCTCTCTCTTTGCTTTCCTAATTTCCTTTTTAATTTTATCCCTGCACTTTCTATACTCCTCTAAAGTTTCTGCAGTATTTAGCTCTTGGTATCTGACATAAGCTTCCATTTTTTGCCTTATCCTACCCTTTACACCCCTTGACATCCAAGGAGCTCTAGATTTGTTAGTCCCACCCTTTTTCTTTAAGGGCACACTTGCTCTGGACCCTCACTATCTCCTCCTTGAATGCCTCCCACTGCTCTGACACTAATTTACCTTCAAGTAGATATTTCCAGTCCACTTTCTCTAAATTACATCTATTAATTTAAACTATTACAAAACTTGAAGCGCCAGCATTAGCATCAGCAGAGCCAGAGCTGAAGGGAGGCTGGTGAATCCCCACTCCCTGCAATCCAAATATCAGCCAATTCTGGAACCCACTAAATCTGCGATTCTGACGCGCCAGAACGTTCCGAAAGATGTCAAGGAGTTTCAACCAATGGGACTTGGATGCCGCTGCCACAGTCTGAGGAACTGACCAATGGTGCGCGCCGGTTGTCTCGATGCTCGGTAATTGGCTGTGTTGTATCCCATGGAGCATTGGGTGTCCTTTTGACCGGATGTGCACGGCCCTAATGTCGCCTTTTGTGAGCGATGAGCTCGCTGCCCCATTAGTAGCAATCGGTTAGCAGCTAACACTGGCATGCTTGGTCTTACTCCGTGCGCATGGGCTTAACATACTCCTGTGGCAGCTCGGTGGAACTCGGAGCTAGGGCAGCACTAGTGGCCAGTCACTGCAATTCAGGAACGGTGTTGAGGCCGACTTGGAGGAACCCTTAAGAGGGCAAGAATTTTATTTCAAAATATTATCAGGCAGCTGCAAACACCCAAGGTGTAAAATTGCTCTCTATGCTAAATGTAGCAATATGAATCAGAGGTGTGATAGATCACCTTTTACTCTCACCACCTTTTACAGTAATTTTAGTAAAGGGAGAAAATTTAGCCCCTTAAAGTGTTGGGGTGGGGTTGGGGGGCTCCAGTTCTGTGCCTTCTGAGTAATACAATTAGTCAGCCTGGCTCAGTTAGTATAGTAGTGCTCGCGCCTGAGTTAGAAGGTTGTGGGTTCAAGGTGTGCACTAGGACTTCAGCAGGACATCTCAGCTGTCACTTCAGTGCAGTACCAATAGAGTGCTGCTTTGTTGTGGGAGCCGTCCTTCAGAGGAGACGATAAACCGTAACCCCAAGTGGACATAAAAGATCCCACAGTACCTACTGGAAGAAGAGCAGGGAGTTTTCCTGATGTTATGAGCAACACTGCTCACTCACAATGTCAGCAAAAAACCGATTAACTGGCAATTTATCTCACAGCTGTTTACGGGATCTTGCTGTGCAAAATGGCTGCCGCATTTGCTTGTATCATCACAGTGACTGTAGCATAATGGAATCCAGCTTTAAATAAACAGGCTGTTACTGATCATGGCTTGGAGTGCTGTGCTGTATCTAATGTGAAAACAAAAACCTAATCATTTCAATAAATAATTAATTGGAGATGCAACCCTTTAGGGGTGTTATAGAACACCAAACCAAACATACTGCCCTGAACCTGTAAAATCTGTACTCGCCTTCACTGCATGATTTCAGGTGTAAAGTAGCTGGTCCCTGCGGTGGGGGTGAGTTTAAATATATAATTACTGGCAGAGGCCCTGTCTAATTCCTGCTGGTGGTGAGGGCTTGTGCCCACTCAGCAGGAGTTAAGCCCTACGGTCATTGGCTTGAGGTTCCTCAGCTTTAGATGAGCACGCTAATCAAGCATCTCATGCTGCTTGGGTCAGGAACTTCTGAATGCCTGTTCAACCCCGAATGATTTATCAGTGTTCCCTGTTTAAGTAAAAATATTCATGCAAAAAAATGCAAACCTGCAAACCATCGGCCAAAGAGAATTTAGCAATTTTTTTATGAATGAAAAGCTGAAAGAATGATTCCTGATTTTCCTTAGTTTCTGTGCCCAAGCAGTGCTTTATGCCCAGTTGCTTAATGGGGAAAATCAACTGCAGCAAGCCTGCACTCTGACGGTCAATATCGAGCAGTCCTGCAGCATGGTCTGGATCAGAGTAAGATTTTTGCTTCATTGATGTTGCTTAACCTGTACCTAGTTCCCTTATGGTCTCTGTGGGTGAGGTTACAAATTCAGTGCCACTTTGAACTGGTTACTGGATGTGGGTCCACACTCACTGACCTAAATTGGCTCCCGGTTAAGCAGCGCCTCGATTTTAAAAATTCTCATCCTTGTTTTCAAATTCCTCCATGGCCTCACCCCTCCCCACCTCTGTAACCTCCTCCAGCCCTCCAACCTGCTGAGATATCTGTGCTCCTCCAATTCTGGACTCTTGAGCATCCCTGATTATAATCGCTCCACCATTGGCGGCCGTGCCTTCAGCTTGTGAGGCCCTAAGCTTTGGAATTCCCTCCCTAAACCTCTTCGCCTCGCTACCTCTCTTTCCTCCTTTAAGGTGCTCCTTAAAACCTACCTGCCCTAATATCTCCTTAAGAGGCTCGGTGTCAAATTTTGTTTGATAATCGCTCCTGTGAAGCGCCTGGGAATGTTTTACTACGTGACAGGTGCTATATAAGTACAAGTTGTTGTTCAGAATGCCCACACTCACTGCATCCAGGATCCTTACAGCCAACAGAGGGGGAATCATTTTTTCCCACCCTTCTTTATTCAGTTCGAGCTCAGGACTTGGAAGATCACATGACACCGTGGGGTAGATTTTAACCTTTAGGCAGCTGACTGGTGGAGCTCGCCAGCTGGCCGTCTGTTCCAGCGGTGGAGGGGCAAGCTGTGATTTAAATGCGCTCGGCGAAGCTGGGGACACCAAGCGGGCATTGCCGACGCAGCTCTCTGGTTTTGGGCCACAGGGATGTCGCCCGGCTGGGATTCTGGTGGCAGCTGCAGGTCGGCCCTGGGAAAGAGGGAGGGTGGGAGACAAAGCCAAGGGGGGAGAACAGTAGCCGCAGTATTGTTGTGGAACCTGAGGAGCTCCCTCCCCCACCTCCTAAAAAAATTTAAGTTACCACTCCAGGGCTCCGACCAGTTCAATCCTAAAATGACAATCCGGATCCAATGTACAGTACGTGGTCGGACCCCAATTGGCATATTGAAAGGTGCCTTGTTGGGATTAGCTAGGTGGTAAGTATACTGATACTGCCCAGATAACATTGATTTCAGCAGCTTAAAATGGACATCAGTGTTAAACCACTGCCCCACTTAGTCCTCCCTCAAACAGAGCATCAAACACTGCAAGACGTCAAAGCCATTCATATTAGAAATAATGAGCATTGTGAGATTAAAAACTTGGAGCCCTGAGGACTCCTGATAATCTTTCTGTGTCTGCATAAGTTCTGTGTTTCAGTCACTGAATTATAGTCTGCCGTGATCCCTGAGATGTGGCCTGTTGTACTACTAGTGTTTGCACTTTTACTTGTCTGATGGTGTATTCTCACAAGGGGTTATGTCTTGGCCACCTGTAGCCTCATTGATGGCAGGTCTGTTCTACCAAGTCATTAATTATGGGTCAGTTCATTTGAAATCTGTTAAATTCCAACTCCCAATGAAGAATGAACAATTGTCTAAAAACAAGTTGTGTTTTCCTCTCAATTGGGGATAACAAAATCTCATAAATTTAATTTTTCAGATTTACGAAATTGTATAACCAAAACAAAACTGTACTTGAAAATCTGTGAATTTGATACATTTGTTAGATTTTCTTAAAATTAGTAAAATTACCATCAAGCGTAAAATCGTTGTTAAAATAACAGTGTGTTCAGGAACAGGAGACTTCGGAGCTGATGATAAAAGTGGAGGGGCTGCTGAGCTTGGTGAAAGACAATTAGATGAGAGATTTTACTGGGACCACATTATGTTTCATATTTGTCATCATTACACTTGATGTTGTTTTGTAAAGTCACTGTCTCTCCTTAAGCACCACTATTACCTATAATGAAAATTTTATGCTGCATTTCCACGGACTCTGCTGTCTGCATAAACAAGCACCAGGTGATTGATGGGGATGTCATCTTAACAAAATAACAAATGTAATACAGCGGTCGGCTTAAAGGAAGATAATAAAAAAGTGAACGAGAGTGCAGGAGATAGGAAATACAAGTTGCAGACAGAAGGAGATAAATTTACTATAACTAGACTTTACTAACATAGATTTGTACCATACCAATTGACCTATTGGTCAATGCTTAAAAATATTTAAATACATATAGATTTAACCATTTTATGGTTAACTGCATCCATAACACACTGATTGTGTTTATTGAAGAACTGTGCTGATTTTATTTGATTAGAATTGATTAACAAATGTAATCCATGTGCCATTGAGTCAGCCTGCATGGGTATGACACAGCACTGTGCGCATGTTACACCCAGATGTGTTTATGATAATGAAATAAGCACTGAAATACATTCCTGGCCCTCAGTTATTAGAGGATCAGTTGACATGTTATTCTTTTCATATCGTCACACTCTTCCCTCTGAGAATAGTGTGAAGTAGCAGAAGGAGTCGCAGGCTGATTAATGGTCTACGCTCCTTCCATGGCCGTAACCACCTTTACACCAGCCCATAGGGTGGTTAGTCCTATAAGGCGGGAGAATTTTATGGACTCCCACACCCACCAGAGGCAAGTATCCCACTGGATGTCGAACCAGAACACCAGCTCTGCTCGCCGGGACTGTCTCGAGCAGGTTTGAACCCTGCACCTTCTGACTTGGGAGCAAATTCTAGCCAAAGACCCACTCCCATAAAATTGACATGTGTGTTGGATTAAAAGTGCAGTGTGTACAAGCTGTGTGGTAATAATAACAACAACAACTTGCATTTATATAGCACATTTAACCTAAGAAACCATCCCAAGGAGCGTTATCAGAGAAAAACTGACAGCGAGCCACAGAAGGAGACATTAGCAGTAAAGCTTGGTCAAAGGAGACATTCGCAGTAAAGCTTGGTCAAAGAGGTAGGTTTTAAGGAGCATCTTAAAGGAAGAGAAAGAAGTGGAGAGACAGAGAGGTTTATGGGCGGAATTCCAGAGCTTAGGGCCTAGACAGCTGAAGGTGAGGCGAAGAAAGCGGAGGATGGACAAGAATCCAGAATTGGAGGAACTCAGAGTGCTTGGAGGATTGTACGGCTGGCGGAGGTTACAGAGATAGGGAGGAGTGAGGCCATGGAGGGATTTGAACACGAGGATAATAATTTTAAAATGGAGGTGTTGCTGGACCAGAAACCAATGTAGGTCTGCGAGCACAGGGGTAATGGTGAATGGCATTCGATGCAAGTTAGGGTTCGGGCAGCAGAGTTTTGGATGAGCTCAGGTTTATGGATGGGAGGCTGGCCCGGAGAGCGATGGAATATTCGAGTCTGGAGGTAAGAACACCGTGGATGAGGGTTTCAGCAGCAAATGAGCTGAAGCTGGGGCACATTGCACTGAGTTGATGTTTAATCTTCAAATATACTTCCAATTGAATATTAAATTAATAATTTCAAATACTGCCGAGAACATTTGATAGATAAAGAGTAACGTTGGGCACAGCTCCAAGTTGTATGTCCAATGTATTCTGTTTTGTAAGTTATGCTTAATGCTCTTTTGTCTTTACTAAAGTCTTTGCTGAACTGCACCTTCACATATTTGCTTGGTTCACAGAATGCTCTGTGGTCACCACCTTTACCTCAGACTTGGATGGGTTGGGGGTGGGGGTTATATTATCCTGGAGGAGTTCTAATCACATTGATGTCCAGAATAGAATTAAAGAAACATGAAACTTCCAGCATACAAGCTCTGTGAGAGCTGCATTTAAATCTCTCCAGTGTAAAGTGTCACAATCAACATTTAATCATATTTTCAGATCCGGCTTCATTTGTAAGGATGATCAGACATCTTTATTTACTAGAAAATCACACTTCATATTGTGGGAAATGAGTCGTGTTATGTAGATGGCACCATGCATACCCGTGGCAATCAGTTACAGTGCAGTAATTACATGGACTTTGAAGAAAAAATGAAATTGTTTTAAAGCAAGTCCTCCATGGTGAACAGAAAGAATCATTTTTAACCCATTTAACTAAGAGCTAAACACATGCCTAATATTTTACAAATACTTTTCGGATCAGGCTGCCATTACAGACTTGTAATTACAGAGCAAATGTGCCTGGAGCCAGGTAATAAATCTGATGTAATCTCTGTGCATTAAGGAGAATAAAGGGGGCCGTTTGTGTATTAAACTCAGAGAAATTTGTGAGCACGTATATACCCTGACTAATGCAGACATCCCCGACTGATGTTCAATGTCATAGTCATGTTATTCTGTTATTAAAGATTTGGTCCAAAAGGTTGACACAGAGCTGGTTGATCCGGATAGAGCTGGCATCCATTTACAGCATCAACAATATGAAGCAAAATTAAATTAAAAGCTCGTAAAATGAAATATGTTTCGTATTAGCCGCTTGACACTTAATTTGCCTCTGAATAAGGAAGGAAATCGCAAATTAACCTGCCTATGTTTTTCTAGGCAGGGCTTATTAGAGTTAGTAATAACTGCAATTATCTCTGTGATAATATTAACCTATGTGTGTATGAATATGTACTCAAGTGTAGCACCTCTGATGCATCTCCGAGTCAAGTGCAACCATCTCGTCTCGGTTCATTAGGCAGAATTCTGCTGCCAAGAGCAGCAGCGCTGTGCGGCCCAGGGAGGAGGCATTGTACAGAACTGGTGCAGGCCTCAAACTTCAGCTACTTCACAAACCTGCATTGCCCGAAGTCCAGGCTCCTGTTGCTTTTGCTCTGGAAAAAAAAACCTTGCTGGCCTGAAGTAAAGGTCTGCATGTTCTCCTTTTGCAAAGTCATGCAAATTATATAGGCTTATTTTTTTTATATAGAGCTGGGTTTTGCTGGTGTCCGCAGTGCTTTGTGATGCATTTGTCTGCTGGCTCGGCGGGACTGAGTGTAGACATTGTCAGCCCCAACAATAGCGGTGAAAGCGAGCAGTGGGCTTGTTTCTCCAAAGGTGCTTTGAGACTTAGTCTTCAGTTTGAGTTACACAATTTCCCCGATGATTTATTCGGAGTTGTTTTGTTGGAAGTGCTCTCGGAGCCTCCTGAGCGGCAGTCAATGCTCCCAGCAGCGGACCCCACTTCCAGTGCAGTCTACCATCATGTTAAGTGCAGTATATAAGTAGGATCGCATAAGAATAGGGGGGAAAGGGGGATTGTAAATTGGGTAGCACAGAGTTTGGGGGGGGGGGGGAACCATCCAAAAGGACCCTGGTGGTTACTGTCTGGCAGCTGATTGAAACCTCTAAATGCTGACAAAGGAACGGAGACTAAAACTCGCTTGTGTTTGAAGAACTGGGCAGCAGCTTCTTGAACTAAATTCCGAAGTGATTTGTGCTGCAGTTAGCAGTATTAGTCCAGCAAGGAGATACTGAGTCAAACATTCACAGGCACTGAACCAGAATGAAGCCTCGCTCTACACAGGCCATGGTTAAAGCTGTTGCAGCCCCTGGACTGTGAGGAAGTGGACTGTGACAGGCTTCTCACAACACAATGCTCCAACCAGTATTAAAAGCAAGGACATCTTCCAGCAGGGCAGTGCCGAAAGCCAAGCCATTGTGTTCCTTTGGTGTGTGGCTTAGGGCATGTGAATGAGAACCTCGGCTGAACGGGCCTCCCAACTTTCAACAGACTCCCCCGAGTGCCCATGGATAAAGCTCACTAAACCAATGGCACGGCTTATAGCGGTGTCCCCCTGTATTCCTGCTTTTGTTGAGTTCCCACTTTTCTGCCGATCCTTGTTTCTTCTGGTACTCCGTGGTAACCAGAAAAAGATGTATTTACTGTCATAACGTACAGTATTGAAGAGATGCCAGTTAGCGTTTACACAACTCAGGGCGGGGAAAGAAACTCTCCAAGTCCAATCATTTTCAAAACAAAGTTGTCTTTAAAATTCTCAGGGAATGTGTGAAACAAGGAAATGTTGCTTTTTATTGCAGGTAACACACCAGTTTTTTTTTGGGGGGGGCGGTGGGTTATCTGCACTCCTCCACCTCGGAAGACGCAGAACAGAGAAAATAAAGTCTGTTGTTTTTGAAAGCCTTGATCTGTCCGAAACAAAACCAAATTCAAAATTAATTGTAAAACCATTCGGGGTTTGTTTTTACCTGTAATAATCACAAGATAGGATAATTACAATAGAGTTGCAACCTGGTGCTGGAGAGTTGCTAGGGTTTCAGGAGAGTCAGACAACTGAAAACTTGATACTATTAAAGTACAAAGAATGTTTTTTTTAAATGGCCTTGGTATTGCCCTCAACATCACAGAGCAGACATTGAAGGCCATGTTCATTTGTTGTAGTCTGAGAGTGTTTCCAGGCTCTGAGCCAGAATAAAGCATGCCTTCTGTATTGGTCTCAGAAGAATGTTGAAGGCGGAAGAAAATGTCCCATTTGTTGAATTATTACTGTTTCTTAACTAGAGATGAACAAAAGGTCTGCATTTACCAGACCTCCATCAGCAGCATCAACACTAGTGGTCCTAGTGATGACTCAGGCTGATTTCTGTGTTTCCCTGGTTTAGTTTACTGCAAAGTACTTTAAAATAAAAAATCACAATATTTCTGTTTTCTCAAGTTAAGGATAGATCTTGCCTTCATGTGAAATCAAAAATAAACACCCTGAGTGCCACAGATGCTGTTTGTAAGGTGCAACATTTGTCAGGATATGCAGCAGTTTGGATTCCGTGAGGCATCTTACAATTACAATTTGTTTGACTTATTAAGCACTTGTTACAACTTTTCTATTAGATGCTTATTTATTCGAATGGCTATTGGTCCATTCTGGAACATTAGAACAACAGGGCTCTGTTTCTCGCTCTTTCATTTGCTCTTTTTTCTTCTTTCGCATGCCTTTGTATTTTTGTCTCCCTTTGTTTCTGCATCTGCCTCTCTGCTTCTCAGGTGATTCCATGTTTGTCTCACTCTGTCTCTCCTTCACTCCTTTATCTGTGTTTGTCGTGCTCAATGTCTCCTTCAGCTTTGTGTTTACTGTGTCTGCATCTGTACCTGTCTCACCCGGTCTCTCGTGTTTCTGTAACTATCTCGCTGTGTGTCTCACTCGGCCCCTCGTGTTTCTGTAACTATCTCGCTGTGTGTCTCACTCGGTCTCTCGTGTTTCTGTAACTATCTCGCTGTGTGTCTCACTCGGCCCCTCGTGTTTCTGTAACTATCTCGCTGTGTGTCTCACTCGGCCCCTCGTGTTTCTGTAACTATCTCGCTGTGTGTCTCACTCGGCCCCTCGTGTTTCTGTAACTATCTCGCTGTGTGTCTCACTCGGCCCCTCGTGTTTCTGTAACTATCTCGCTGTGTGTCTCACTCGGCCCCTCGTGTTTCTGTAACTATCTCGCTGTGTGTCTCACTCGGTCTCTCGTGTTTCTGTAACTATCTCGCTGTGTGTCTCACTCGGTCCCTCGTGTTTCTGTAACTATCTCGCTGTGTGTCTCACTCGGTCTCTCGTGTTTCTGTAACTCTCTCGCTGTGTGGCTCACTCGGCCCCTCGTGTTTCTTTAACTATCTCGCTGTGTGTCTCACTCGGCCCCTCGTGTTTCTGTAACTATCTCGCTGTGTGTCTCACTCGGTCTCTCGCGTTTCTGTAACTATCTCGCTGGGTGTCTCACTCGGCCCCTCGTGTTTCTGTAACTATCTCGCTGTGTGTCTCACTCGGTCTCTCGTGTTTCTGTAACTATCTCGCTGTGTGTCTCACTCGGCCCCTCGTGCGTCTGTAACTATCTCGCTGTGTGTCTCACTCGGCCCCTCGTGTTTCTGTAACTATCTCGCTGTGTGTCTCACTCGGCCCCTCGTGTTTCTGTAACTATCTCGCTGTGTGTCTCACTCGGTCTCTCGTGTTTCTGTAACTATCTCGCTGTGTGTCCCACTCGGCCCCTCGTGTTTCTGTAACTATCTTGCTGTGTGTCTCACTCGGCCTCTCGTGTTTCTGTAACTATCTCGCTGCGTGTCTCACTCGGCCCCTCGTGTTTCTGTAACTATCTCGCTGTGTGTCCCACTCGGCCCCTCGTGTTTCTGTAACTATCTCGCTGTGTGTCTCACTCGGTCTCTCGTGTTTCTGTAACTATCTCGCTGGGTGTCTCACTCGGTCTCTCGTGTTTCTGTAACTATCTCGCTGTGTGTCTCACTCAGCCTCTCGTGTTTCTGTAACAATCTCGCTGTGTGTCTCACTCGGTCTCTCGTGTTTCTGTAACTATCTCGCTGTGTGTCTCACTCGGTCTCTCGTGTTTCTGTAACTATCTCGCTGTGTGTCTCACTCGGCCTCTCGTGTTTCTGTAACTATCTCGCTGCGTGTCTCACTCGGCCCCTCGTGTTTCTGTAACTATCTCGCTGTGTGTCTCACTCGGCCCCTCGTGTTTCTGTAACTATCTCGCTGTGTGTCTCACTCGGTCCCTCGTGTTTCTGTAACTATCTCGCTGGGTGTTTCACTCGGTCTCTCGTGTTTCTGTAACTATCTCGCTGTGTGTCTCACTCAGCCTCTCGTGTTTCTGTAACAAACTCGCTGTGTGTCTCACTCGGTCTCTCGTGTTTCTGTAACTATCTCGCTGTGTGTCTCACTCGGTCTCTCGTGTTTCTGTAACTATCTCGCTGTGTGTCCCACTTGGTCTCTCGTGTTTCTGTAACTATCTCGCTGTGTGTCTCACTCGGTCTCTCGTGTTTCTGTAACTATCTCGCTGTGTGTCTCACTCGGCCTCGCGTGTTTCTGTAACTATCTCGCTGTGTGTCTTCTCGGCCCCTCGTGTTTCTGTAACTATCTCGCTGTGTGTCTCACTCGGTCCCTCGTGTTTCTGTAACTATCTCGCTGGGTGTCTCACTCGGCCCCTCGTGTTTCTGTAACTATCTCGCTGTGTGTCTCAGTCGGTCTCTCGTGTTTCTGTAACTATCTCGCTGGGTGTCTCACTCGGTCTCTCGTGTTTCTGTAACTATCTCGCTGGGTGTCTCACTCGGCCCCTCGTGTTTCTGTAACTACCTCGCTGTGTGTCTCACTCGGCCCCTCGTGTTTCTGTAACTATCTCGCTCGGTGTCTCACTCGGCCCCTCGTGTTTCTGTAACTATCTCGCTGGGTGTCTCACTCGGTCTCTCGTGTTTCTGTAACTATCTCGCTGTGTGTCTCACTCGGTCTCTCGTGTTTCTGTAACTATCTCGCTGTGTGTCTCACTCGGTCTCTCGTGTTTCTGTAACTATCTCGCTGTGTGTCTCACTCGGCCCCTCGTGTTTCTGTAACTATCTCGCTGTGTGTCTCACTCGGCCCCTCGTGTTTCTGTAACTATCTCGCTGTGTGTCTCACTCAGTCTCTCGTGTTTCTGTAACTATCTCGCTGGGTGTCTCACTCGGTCTCTCGTGTTTCTGTAACTATCTCGCTGGGTGTCTCACTCGGTCTCTCGTGTTTCTGTAACTATCTCGCTGTGTGTCTCACTTGGTCTCTCGTGTTTCTGTAACTATCTCGCTGTGTGTCTCACTCGGCCCCTCGTGTTTCTGTAACTATCTCGCTGTGTGTCTCACTCGGCCCCTCGTGTTTCTGTAACTATCTCGCTGTGTGTCTCACTCGGTCTCGTGTTTCTGTAGCTATCTCGCTGTGTGTCCCACTCGGCCTCTCGTGTTTCTGTAACTATCTCGCTGTGTGTCTCACTCGGCCCCTCGTGTTTCTGTAACTATCTCGCTGTGTGTCTCACTCGGTCTCTCGTGTTTCTGTAACTATCTCGCTGTGTGTCTCACTCGGCCCCTCGTGTTTCTGTAACTATCTCGCTGTGTGTCTCACTCGGCCCCTCGTGTTTCTGTAACTATCTCGCTGTGTGTCTCACTCGGCCCCTCGTGTTTCTGTAACTATCTTGCTGTGTGTCTCACTCGGTCTCTCGTGTTTCTGTAACTATCTCGCTGTGTGTCTCACTCGGCCCCTCGTGTTTCTGTAACTCTCTCGCTGTGTGTCTCACTCAGCCCCTCGTGTTTCTGTAACTATCTCGCTGTGTGTCTCACTCGGTCTCTCGTGTTTCTGTAACTATCTCGCTGTGTGTCTCACTCGGTCTCTCGTGTTTCTGTAACTATCTCGCTGTGTGTCTCACTTGGCCCCTCGTGTTTCTGTAACTATCTCGCTGTGTGTCTCACTCGGTCTCTCGTGTTTCTGTAACTATCTCGCTGTGTGTCTCACTCGGCCCCTCGTGTTTCTGTAACTATCTCGCTGTGTGTCTCACTCGGCCTCTCGTGTTTCTGTAACTATCTCGCTGGGTGTCTCACTCGGCCCCTCGTGTTTCTGTAACTATCTCGCTGTGTGTCTCACTCGGCCCCTCGTGTTTCTGTAACTATCTCGCTGGGTGTCTCACTCGGTCTCTCGTGTTTCTGTAACTATCTCGCTGTGTGTCTCACTCGGTCTCTCGTGTTTCTGTAACTATCTCGCTGTGTGTCTCACTCGGTCTCTCGTGTTTCTGTAACTATCTCGCTGTGTGTCTCACTCGGCCCCTCGTGTTTCTGTAACTATCTCGCTGGGTGTCTCACTCGGCCCCTCGTGTTTCTGTAACTCTCTCGCTGTGTGTCTCACTCAGCCCCTCGTGTTTCTGTAACTATCTCGCTGTGTGTCTCACTCGCTCTCTCGTGTTTCTGTAACTATCTCGCTGTGTGTCTCACTCGCTCTCTCGTGTTTCTGTAACTATCTCGCTGTGTGTCTCACTCGGCCCCTCGTGTTTCTGTAACTATCTCGCTGTGTGTCTCACTCGGTCTCTCGTGTTTCTGTAACTATCTCGCTGTGTGTCTCACTCGGTCTCTCGTGTTTCTGTAACTATCTCGCTGTGTGTCTCACTCGGCCCCTCATGTTTCTGTAACTATCTCGCTGTGTGTCTCACTCGGTCCCTCGTGTTTCTGTAACTATCTCGCTGTGTGTCTCACTCGGTCTCTCGTGTTTCTGTAACTATCTCGCTGGGTGTCTCACTCAGCCCCTCGTGTTTCTGTAACTATCTCGCTGTGTGTCTCACTCGGTCTCTCGTGTTTCTGTAACTATCTCGCTGTGTGTCTCACTCGGCCCCTCGTGTTTCTGTAACTATCTTGCTGTGTGTCTCACTCGGTCTCTCGTGTTTCTGTAACTATCTCGCTGGGTGTCTCACTCGGTCCCTCGTGTTTGTGTAACTATCTCGCTGTGTGTCTCACTCGGCCCCTCGTGTTTCTGTAACTCTCTCGCTGTGTGTCTCACTCAGCCCCTCGTGTTTCTGTAACTATCTCGCTGTGTGTCTCACTCGGTCTCTCGTGTTTCTGTAACTATCTCGCTGTGTGTCTCACTCGGCCCCTCGTGTTTCTGTAACTATCTTGCTGTGTGTCTCACTCGGTCTCTCGTGTTTCTGTAACTATCTCGCTGTGTGTCTCACTCGGCCCCTCGTGTTTCTGTAACTATCTCGCTGTGTGTCTCACTCAGCCCCTCGTGTTTCTGTAACTATCTCGCTGTGTGTCTCACTCAGTCTCTCGTGTTTCTGTAACTATCTCGCTGTGTGTCTCACTCGGTCTCTCGTGTTTCTGTAACTCTCTCGCTGTGTGTCTCACTCAGCCCCTCGTGTTTCTGTAACTATCTCGCTGTGTGTCTCACTCAGTCTCTCGTGTTTCTGTAACTATCTCGCTGTGTGTCTCACTCAGCCCCTCGTGTTTCTGTAACTATCTCGCTGTGTGTCTCACTCGGTCTCTCGTGTTTCTGTAACTATCTCGCTGTGTGTCTCACTCGGTCTCTCGTGTTTCTGTAACTATCTCGCTGTGTGTCTCACTCGGCCCCTCGTGTTTCTGTAACTATCTCTCTGTGTGTCTCACTCGGTCTCTCGTGTTTCTGTAACTATCTCGCTGGGTGTCTCACTCAGC
The DNA here is from genome assembly GCF_052327205.1 of Somniosus microcephalus. Classification (NCBI taxonomy): domain Eukaryota; kingdom Metazoa; phylum Chordata; class Chondrichthyes; order Squaliformes; family Somniosidae; genus Somniosus; species Somniosus microcephalus. The sequence goes on from NC_140993.1 coordinate 278,159,943, forward strand.
CCCTCGTGTTTCTGTAACTATCTCGCTGTGTGTCTCACTCGCTCTCTCGTGTTTCTGTAACTATCTCGCTGTGTGTCTCACTCGCTCTCTCGTGTTTCTGTAACTATCTCGCTGTGTGTCTCACTCGGCCCCTCGTGTTTCTGTAACTATCTCGCTGTGTGTCTCACTCGGTCTCTCGTGTTTCTGTAACTATCTCGCTGTGTGTCTCACTCGGTCTCTCGTGTTTCTGTAACTATCTCGCTGTGTGTCTCACTCGGCCCCTCATGTTTCTGTAACTATCTCGCTGTGTGTCTCACTCGGTCCCTCGTGTTTCTGTAACTATCTCGCTGTGTGTCTCACTCGGTCTCTCGTGTTTCTGTAACTATCTCGCTGGGTGTCTCACTCAGCCCCTCGTGTTTCTGTAACTATCTCGCTGTGTGTCTCACTCGGTCTCTCGTGTTTCTGTAACTATCTCGCTGTGTGTCTCACTCGCCCCCTCGTGTTTCTGTAACTATCTTGCTGTGTGTCTCACTCGGTCTCTCGTGTTTCTGTAACTATCTCGCTGTGTGTCTCACTCGGCCCCTCGTGTTTCTGTAACTATCTTGCTGTGTGTCTCACTCGGTCTCTCGTGTTTCTGTAACTATCTCGCTGTGTGTCTCACTCGGCCCCTCGTGTTTCTGTAACTATCTCGCTGTGTGTCTCACTCAGCCCCTCGTGTTTCTGTAACTATCTCGCTGTGTGTCTCACTCAGTCTCTCGTGTTTCTGTAACTATCTCGCTGTGTGTCTCACTCGGTCTCTCGTGTTTCTGTAACTCTCTCGCTGTGTGTCTCACTCAGCCCCTCGTGTTTCTGTAACTATCTCGCTGTGTGTCTCACTCAGTCTCTCGTGTTTCTGTAACTATCTCGCTGTGTGTCTCACTCAGCCCCTCGTGTTTCTGTAACTATCACGCTGTGTGTCTCACTCGCTCTCTCGTGTTTCTGTAACTATCTCGCTGGGTGTCTCACTCGGCCCCTCGTGTTTCTGTAACTATCTCGCTGTGTGTCTCACTCGGCCCCTCGTGTTTCTGTAACTATCTCGCTGTGTGTCTCACTCGGCCCTTTCTGTTTATATATCTTTCTTGTTTAGTTGCCCTCAATACCTTGCTATACCACTTTTGAGAGGCTGAAACTCAGTAGTTTTCTTTAAACGTCCAAGTGGGAATTCAGTCCCTTGTATCCCTTGAGCTGAGTTAGCACCAAAATAGATGAGACAAAATAAAACTTGAACTGTTAGTATTGTAAAAGTTTCTCAAAATATCTCTTACTCCCTGTCTTATGGACTCATTAATTGTTTCCATTGTGCCTATCCACCCTCTTGATAAAATACTCCATTGGTAGAGTTTGGATATGAAGCATTTCTTCGATCTTCCAAATGAGAGTCCACCTGTCGTATCCCTATAACTGAAGACACTCTACAGCGAGCGAGACGAGGAAAATTGGTTGGACCGAAAAATTATTTACAATGTTTTTTCTTTAATTTGTATCCATCAGATTTATTTAAGTCTGTGTGGGAGAACAAATATTCCATGAATTAAATTTAGAATGAAGTCTTTTTTCTTGCTACCTTAATCACTGATAATGTTTTAATTTACAACAGACTGCAGCAGATTCTTACTATAATTGCAACTGTGTCCTACTGATTGTGCTTCTCCAGTTTCAAGTGCGGCGATGTCAGTCAGTTATGTCAGAAAGCAACGTTGGTGGGTTTTTTCCCACTCACTTGTCTGATGACCAGCTAATGACTGTCCTCCTTGTGTGGTGGGGTGAGGAGTGGTGGTGTTGGATAGGTAAGATCTCTTTGGGTTTGAGCTGGTTCCAAAATTATATGCCCACTGATGCACATTTGCTACCTAGTTGAGCATTGTTGGCAGATTTAGCAATCTCATACCTGAACCAAACATGCTCACACGATGCTCCAGGGCACTATTGATGATCAGCTGGTCTGACTCGCTAGCGAAACCTGGAGGGCTGGACTTGTCCCAGGGGGGTTGAGATTCTTCCCACTTGGCTCCAGATTACCCTCCAAGCAACAGGGCGCTTATGGGTGATCTGTTCTGGTAAGATGTATGATTGGAACTGGTTAAACTTCAGCAGTCCCGCTCTTTACACCTGGAAGTCCCTAAGCTTTGGTTCTACAAACAAAGCTCTCTTGGCCTTGGGTAAGTGTGTTGTGTTACTGTGGGAAGAGAGTCTGCACTCCATGTAGGTCACACACATGCCCTGAAGATTGAATTGAAGACTCTTAAACATGGTGATTGGTTTCCATGTGTGTCAGACATCCTCCTGACCAAAAAAAAAATCCTTTGATGTGATTTTGCTAGCAGGTCTGTCTTCACCAAAACATATTATCGATCTCCTAGTGAACGGTTACAGCAAGAGGCTTGGCAACAAGTCACCTGCCAGTCCAGTTGTTCAAGGACTGGTGCAAGGCATGGCAGGACATCTCAAAGAACTGTTCATAAAAGGAAAAAGCTAAAAACTGCAAAAAAACACACAGATCAGTCAGTGTCTGAGAAGGGAACAGGCAAGTTATCATTTTGGGTATAATCCCTTCATTGGAACTGTACCTTAACTGAAGTGTTAACTCATTTGTTCTTTCCACAGATGCTGACTTACTTGCTGAGTGCTTTAGCATTTAATCCTTTAATAAGGGTTGTGAGAGAGTCATAAAAATTACAGCACAGTAGGAGGCCATTTGGCCCATCGTGCCTGTACTGGTGCCAGCTTTTTATCTGGAGATAGCTACTCTAATCTAATTTAGGAAACCGATAAACATAGATATCTTCTGAAACAGGAAGGGGGCATTTAGCCCTCCCTGCATGCATTGCATTTTAGCCACTCTTGGAGATTGATTTTATACAGTCCCATTTCCCTGCTTTTCCCCCCACACCCCTTTATTCAGTATCTTTTTGAGCACTGTAATTGATTTAGCATCAATCACCACTCATGACAAAGCATTCCACGCTCTGATAACTCTTTTGTATGAAAAGGTTTCTTCTGATCTAGCTCTATAATTACCTTGGCCTTTGCTCAAATCATTTTACAGCAATAAATGTTGGAACTTTCCACTTTGGCGAAGGTGGGGGGTGGCATAAAACGGGTGGCAGCGGATTGCCCACCCATCGTACATCCCATCTCAGTTTCATTACTATTGAAGTCAATAGCAAGGAAAATCGGGAGGGTTGTATGACGGGTGGCCGATCCGCTGCTGTCTCTTTCGCTCCCCCACCGAAATTGAAAGTTTCGGACAAAGTTTTCATTGTTACATCCGGGTGCACAGACAGTGATTTGAGGTCATTAAAAAAAAGAAAATGGTGTTGCTTTAAGCAGCTAATGTGGATAGATAATTTAATGTGTCAGCCTTTGCTCAGTGGGTAGCACTCTCGCCTCGGAGTCAGAAGGTTGTGGGTTCAAGTCCCACTGCAGAGACTTGAGCACAAAATCTTGGCTGACACTCCAGTGCAGTGCTGAGGGAGTGCTGCACTGTTGGAGGTGTCGTCTTTTGGATGAGATGTTAAACCTCGGACCCATTTGAGCTGGGGTGGGAGGGGGGGTACATAAAAATGCTATGGTACTATTCGAAGAAGAGCAGGGGCATTCTACTGGTGTCCTTGCCAATATTTATCCCCCATCCAACATCACTAAAACAAAATCTGGTCATGTATCTCATTGCTGTTTGTGGGACCTTGCTGTGCGCAAATTGGATGCCACGTTTCCTACATTACAACAGTGACGACATTTCAAAAATACTTAATTAGCTCTGAAGTGCTTTAGAATGACCTGAGGTCATGAAAGGCGCTATATAAATGCCAGTTCTGTCTTTCTAATGTGATGCAAGAGGAATTGTACAGCACTGGATAAATAGTTAACTCTCGGTTATTGGGCCAGGACATCGGGGAGGAATGACTGAACTCATGATAACTGTTACTTAGTAATCATTCCCCAAAAGTCTGTGGGTGACACGTGTGAAGGGACTGCTCGGAGCAGCAGAATACATGCATGAGCATGACTCCGACCAAATGAGTTGGAGTTGGTAATCTTGGGTTTCTTGTCTAGGCAGCCAATCCCATTGTGACTACCTCACCTATCAGATGGTGTTCTGGGATGCATCAGTCATCATGGGGGTGGAGAGAGTGTGAGATACATTTCTGTTAGAGATGTCTTTGTCAGATAACATAAGAGGGTCTCTGCCTGTCTCCACTTTGTCTGTTGAAGGCCAGAAATCCTGAACTAACTCTAACTGGGGAATATAGTACATGACTGCGGCTGCGTGCTGCTAACTCATTCCACTCATCATTTCAACGGCAGCTCAGTGGGACTAAACTCTGCCCAGTGGCGTTATAATGCCCGAAATAAAGGTCAAGTGTGTTAACAGCATGGTCGCACTTGTATGTCAAGCAGCAGCTTACACTCCTGGGTTACACTGATTTTTAAATTGCTTGAAAACATTCACCCTCCATTTGGGGGCTGCTATTGGCTCCTCCCTGCAATGTTAGCGGCCCGTAGTTTCTCGCCCTTTGATGCCAACTCATTTTAAACCACAGCTATTTTACCAATCCCATTTAGTGTTTTGATCTAAGCTTATGTTTAATGGGCTCACTCTCGTTAGGAAATAGGTTAGCCTATAATATGTGTGTGTATATAATGGCCAATATTTGTCCCTGGACCAACGTCACTAAAACAGATTACCTGGTCATAGACCAACATCACTAAAAGAGATTACCTGGTCATAGACCAACATCACTAAAACAGATTACCTGGTCATAGACCAACATCACTAAAACAGATTACCTGGTCATAGACCAACATCACTAAAACAGATTACCTGGTCATTATCACATTGCTGTTTGTGGGAGCTTGCTGTGTGCAAATTGGCTGCCACGTTTCCTACTTTGCAACAGTGACTACACTTCAAATAGTACTTCATTGACTGTAAAGCGCTTTGGGACGTCCTGAGGTTGTGAAAGGCGCTATAGAAATGCAAGTCTGTTTTTTTTAATATACATACTGATAATTGGTCAATTTCTGCTAAAAAATTAAATTATTTCAAAGATTTAAATTAAGCAATATAAACAACAAAGCAAAAGGAATATAGGGGTAGAGTTTCTGCACAGTCGGGAAATTGGGAGTAAATTGCGCTGATTAGGTTCTAGTTCAAGTTTCTGGCAAAATATATTTGCATAATCACAAACCTGAAATTTTCCATGAACACCTGTCACAGCACAAAGTCATTTTGTTTCTTATGCATTAAAAAAACTGCTGTATTTGAGAGCGGTAACCTGGCGCAGTTTTATTACTACAGCTGAAAATAAGCATTTTTAATAAGAGTGCCTATAATCCTCTATCTGTGAGTAACCAGATTTTAAATCGCTGAAAATGGCTTTAAAAAACTATATTGAACCATTTACTAGTTTCATTGCTGTACACTAATCAGTTTCTTAGTAAATTGAATATTTTTAACGTGTAAAAACTTTTAATTCATGCGCCTAAGGAAACTGCCTAAGTTTGAAGACTCCTCGAACGGGCAATCGGCGGAAACTCGCCATTTGATCCGGGCTGGTGGCCTGTCTTGTGGGCGGAGATTTACGCTCGATGGAATTTCCGCTTAAATTTCCGCGCTGGTTCGGCTGATTTCGCCCGGATTGCGCCTGGTAAAACTAATCCCCAACTCTGGGTCACAGCGCGTAAAAGTTTGAATGATGGGCTAATGTGAGTGAGCAGCTGTGAATGAAGAGGAGACATGCGGCACTGTGTTTACAGCTGCTCGCCCTGTCCTGAAATCAACACCATTCTGGTTGCCGGTCAGATCGATTTTCGGGAGCAAACCTTACTTAATTGTTGCAAGCTGCTTGTATGTTGGGGGAGGAAAGCGAGTTAGATCTGGATCTTGCTAGAAATACATAGAAATGTCCTCGGAACACAGAAGGAACCGATAGAAACCTGTAGGCAATAAACAGCCTGTCGGAGGGAAACATTCAGTAAATGCTCCAAACCCTGGATACCTACCTATTTTTTTTTGTTCATTGATGTTTTACTTCTTAAGAGGCTCCTTTGATGGGGTTGCCATATCCAGCGCTGAAGATTGAATGTATTCAAGCGGACCAAACGCCAGCATTTGACTGCCATTGTTTTCTTTCGCTGAACTGTTTACTTGTGTTTCTTCCCACGCTGTTCGCTGGCCTCACTTTGACAACTGCTTTTCTGCATGATTTACATTCCTCGGGGCTGTGAGTCTCCTAATTCTTCCAGTTGATTTGCTTTTGCTTGCATGATTACTTCTTCACTCGCCCTGCAATTATCAACTAGTTGTTTTCTACCATGTGCTCCACTCAATTCAGCTTTATCTACAACTCTGACCAGCATAAACTGCTTTTTTTGTCTGCCGTTGGGAATAAAGTTTTTTAAGGGGGTGGGGGTGATTAGTGGGGGAAGGAATGAACTCTAATGAGTGAGTCAGGTGTCAGTGCCGACCTCAGGAGCAGTTGGGAAGTGACTGCTGCGCTGATGGTAATTTTGAGAGTGCAATGCTTTGCTCACTCAGGCTTGTTCTAGTCGCCTGGCGTGGCTCATGGGTGGAGTGGAACTGCCGGGCTCTGCTCGGCTGCCCTCTACGTCTGGCTGTGAATGGGGAGCTGGATGGCAACTGCCCATGTTTCCCAGCATCATTAGAGTCTGCTTATATGGTGATCATTCCCCACCCCCCCTCCCAAATTACAGGCTGACAAAGTGCTGGAACGAACTACAAACTTGCACTTAAGAGATCTGGGCGTCCGCGTCTTTTGAGTTGGTGAAGACAGTGCAAACTGTGAAAAGCTTTTTTTATTGCTACCTGGAGCCGGGGTGTGTGTTGCAATCTATTTTATACATCGAGGTTGACATTTGAAGACTGGCTGTATGGAAATAATAATTGTCAATAAGTGCACAAGTGTGGCCCCTAGGTGGCGTTGGGTCTGACAGCAGCTCCGCCAGTTTTGCACCTTATAGAATCAGGAACATGTCCAATGTGCACTGCTGACAATTACCTGCTCTTTCTGCTCCTATGAATAATGTAACTTAGAGATGATTACAATTCGTTTTATCAGTATGGGTCAAACTAGCTTAAAAAGCAGGCAGCAGTGAGGTAAGGAGGCGCTGCCTCGCCTCCAGCTGGCTCCCTGATTACAGGACATGTGCTGAATTCAATTGCTGTGTCTCAGATGAGGGAATGGACCTGCCTTTAAAACTTGCTGCGGGGAGCTTTAATTTCCTCCCTTCAAGGAGAACTATGGGTTAAATGTTGCATTTCCGCTGGGTCCTAAAATCCACCCAATTCAAGTTGTTTTCAAGAATGGTAATGTTCAATTAAAAAAGACAATATGAACTCCCTAAATCTTCTCCGGCTGTGTGAATTATTTTATTAATGTCTACTTTTTTAACATTCTAAGAATCTAGAATTTAGAATCAATTATTATTTATATAAACTGGCAACACAGGGCAGCTGGCGCTGCAGTCTGCGTTGGTTCTCTCTTTATATTCCCTTCCCACCCTCCCCCATCTCTCTTTAGGTCCCGTAGGCATCATTCCCGAACTAGGTTGACAGGCAGGAGATGCGCTCCCCCGGCTTCTATCTATGTTGCTTTAATCCGAGTACTAGGAGGCACATAAGGATGTGTCTATTGATTTCTCTATTACTGCTTTCCTCAGTTGGGTTTCCTGCCCCAGAGGTCTGGCTGAGATCATGTGTTGTTAACATCGCGGCTGTAAATTAATCGGCATCTTATCAATGCAAAGTACAACTCCATTACTTAAAGAACGACGGTGAAGCCCGTCTGTCCCGACTTGTTCCTGTCGGGTACATTCTCCCCACGCATGTCCTCAGCCACCGATCGGCAAAACTCACGCTTTCCCCTTCGTCTGTTAAAATGAATGGGTAAAAACCGTGCGCACAATTTCCCGATAGGCGCTCCCAGCGGACGAGGCTCTGCGCCAGTAACAAGCAGACAAATGAGAAATGTAACCCTTATGTTCCTCAGTTATATAAGTGCCGCAGAACTGAATAAGAAATTGTGACTCGGCTGTCTGATCCACTTTCACGTGGAGTTTGGTGATCAGTGATGCTGTTTTACTGACCATTTTCTTATACCTGTTTCTCATTTTTTAACTTTTCCATTTCTACAAGTTGTACGTTTTCATTCTGGTATGGTAGCTGTAATGGTTATGGTGCTGGACTAGTGACCCTGAGGTTGTGGTATGGTAGCTGTAATGGTTATGGTGCTGGACTAGTGACCCTGAGGTTGTGGTATGGTAGCTGTAATGGTTATGGTGCTGGACTAGTGACCCTGAGGTTGTGGTATGGTAGCTGTAATGGTTATGGTGCTGGACTAGTGACCCTGAGGTTGTGGTATGGTAGCTGTAATGGTTATGGTGCTGGACTAGTGACCCTGAGGTTGTGGTATGGTAGCTGTAATGGTTATGGTGCTGGACTAGTGACCCTGAGGTTGTGGTATGGTAGCTGTAATGGTTATGGTGCTGGACTAGTGACCCTGAGGTTGTGGTATGGTAGCTGTAATGGTTATGGTGCTGGACTAGTGACCCTGAGGTTGTGGTATGGTAGCTGTAATGGTTATGGTGCTGGACTAGTGACCCTGAGGTTGTGGTATGGTAGCTGTAATGGTTATGGTGCTGGACTAGTGACCCTGAGGTTGTGGTATGGTAGCTGTAATGGTTATGGTGCTGGACTAGTGACCCTGAGGTTGTGGTATGGTAGCTGTAATGGTTATGGTGCTGGACTAGTGACCCTGAGGTTGTGGTATGGTAGCTGTAATGGTTATGGTGCTGGACTAGTGACCCTGAGGTTGTGGTATGGTAGCTGTAATGGTTATGGTGCTGGACTAGTGACCCTGAGGTTGTGGTATGGTAGCTGTAATGGTTATGGTGCTGGACTAGTGACCCTGAGGTTGTGGTATGGTAGCTGTAATGGTTATGGTGCTGGACTAGTGACCCTGAGGTTGTGAGGTTAAACCCTGCCAGAGCACCCCGGAAATTCAACAACAAAAAACCGCCATGAAAGCGGCTGGATTTTTGTTTAAAAAAAGTCTTGCATTTCTATAGTGCCTTTCAGAACTCCGGATGCTCCAAAGCACTTCACAGCCAATGAAGTACTTTTGTAGTGTCAGCCTTGGTTCAGTGGGCAGCACACCCGCCTCTGAGTCAGAAGGTGGTGGGTTTAAGTCCCACTCCAGGGACTTGAGCACATAAAGCTAGGCTGACACTCCCAGTGCAGTGCTGAGGGAGTGCTGCACTGTCGGAGGTGCTGTCTTTCAGATGAGATGTTAAACCGAGGCCCCTCTGCTCTCTCAGGCGGACGTAAAAGATCCCAAGGCACTATTTTGTAGAAGAGCAGGGGAGTTATCCCTGGTGTCCTGGGGCCAATAATTATCCCTCAATCAACATCACTAAAACAGATTATCTGGTCATTATCACATTGCTGTTTGTGGGAGCTTGCTGTGCACAAATTGACTGCCACGTTTCCCACATTACAACAGTGACTACACTTCAAAAGTACTTCATTGGCTGTAAAGCGCTTTGAGACATCCGGTGGTCGTGAAAGGTGCTATATAAATGCAAGTTTTTCGTTTTTTCACTGTTGTGATGTAGGAAATGCGACAGCCAATCTGCGCACAGCAAGCTCCCACAGCCACCCATGAAATAAATACCAATATGTCCGCCACAGAGGGGAATCCGCCACACCTCTCTGTCTGGCATACACCAGTCCCACATTATGTGGTTGAGTCAATGCCCGCTCGGATGGGCAATAAATGGTGTTGCCGGCACCCCAAGAACATTTTTATTTAAGTGGTTGAGTGACACTGAGGAGCATTACTGCCGGATAGGAGAGACCTGGGGGTGAAATTCTTGTCAGTAATCTTAGCGCGAAATTCCTGGTGAGTAGAGAGCGGGATTTTCCACCGTGCACTCACGTTAACAATTACTGAAAGGAATTTCAAACCTTCTGTGCCCCCTCCACGTTGTCAACTTTTATAATAGTCATACATTATACTGTTCATTTACTCAAAACATGACAATGTAACTCTGTGTGTAATGCATTCTCCCTTAAGTCAGTCGTGCATAAAAAGTGACGGCCTTTAGTTTGGAGCCTTTGGTTACTCGCTTCCCTGACAAGAATGCTGTGCGTAGACCTCATGAAACAACACTGCATTCCTGTGACAGAATTTGTACTTCACTGCCCCCTTCCCCTTTCTGCCTGCCCTTCCTTCCTGTGATGGACGCTCCATTGCCAGGCTAGACACATTATATTGGCAGGCTGGTGGTGCAGTGTGACAGGCCTGTACAGATTGATGCAGGGAGGGACAGAGCTGTTTGGTTGTTGTGTTCGAGTGTCCTGTGAATTTTGTTCAGAGGGGTGCAAGTGGCTTGAACGAGCTGGTCCTCAGAATAAGTGTCTCCGAGCTGAAGTGTTTCCAACCTTCAATCGTGGCGCAGCCATCCAGAGATGCTGAGGTTTTTAGTTTAATCAGAGCAAGACTAACAAATGACAACTCGAGCCCTGTCTTAAGCATTTTTCACGAATTCTGACGTTCTTAAGTAGTTAAGTCTGGGTTCTCCATAAATTGGCTGAATTTTGAATTTAATTTTCTTCTGAGAAAATTAAAAATTGCAAATGTTTTGTAATTTGGGCCGGAGTGTCGCCTTTTACAAAGTGCAGCTTTTAAGCTCATTTTTTTTACAATTGAAATTTCTGTCTATAATAATAAAATAACAATAAAACCGAGGATCGGGAGCGTGCAGTGAGGTAGCCACATTAATTTAGGAGGGAGAAAGAGCTCCAGCAATGAATGAAACAGCGAGAGGAAAGAGAGCGGGTCAGTTGCCACTTGCAATTGTGTGTGTGTAGATCAGTGGGACAGCTACTGAGATGGCAAGACTTCATGATTAATGGCGTTTATTCTTGACAGAAGCCCCTTTATTTATCTGCAGCGCAGTTTAGTGATCGTATCGGTTACCTGAATGAAAAATATTCAGTCATACCAATATTGCGGTGTAAATTGAGTAGAGTCACTTTTTATTCTATCTTTAAGCCTTATCGCCTGCACAGTAATTTTCTTGCTGGGGCTTGATATGGAGAGGCAGGATTTAGCTGTTCCTGACACAAAGCTGCTTCAATTTCCACTCGAAGTTCGAGCTGCTCGCGGAAATATATGGGAAACGTGTCTCCCCTTGGAATAACTGCTGATAAGTATTTCATTAAATATGTAAACAAGTAATAGCCTTGGAGTTGTTGGACCTCGCTGACACTCCGATGCAGACCCAGTCGCAGCATGTTTGCATACAGCGCTTGTAGTTCCACTTTCTTCCAATCAATCATCATCCAATTCCAATCAGCATGCAAGCAGACACTATCATTCATCCTGAGAGTAATTTTTGAGTTGGACACACTGAGCTTATACTGACCACACGGCACATTAGTCACGGCGATAACGGCCGACGACACCCGCTGAAAAATTCTCCACCTTCTCATGCCGTGCTGGGAAATGAGAACAAATGTTAAACAAATGTTTATTCGATTAGCTGGCTTTAACAGCATTAAGTGTGAGGGGGACTTGTGACATTGAAGTGACTGAATCTTTTGGGACACCGACACGCGGCCCTGGTCGCTCAGTGACTCCGGCAACCGGATGAGATTCAGGACCTCGCCGGGTTCGGCCTCTTCCCAAGTAGTCAAGAGGCAGCCGGTTACGAATTTTAAAAGGACCCCCTGAAAATAAAGCGACCTCTTCTGTGGGTTTATTGTGTGTTAGATCCCAGCCAGTGTTGGTTTACTTGGCCATCGGGAACCCTTTGTGAGCTGCACTGTTTATAACAAGGTTTAAATGGTCGGAGTTAAATCAGGGACTGTATACACTGTTTTTGATCCTGTTTGCAGACTATTGTTGCTTATCTTTCTTTACATAAAACACAGCCAGATGAACTGCACAGATAGGCGGGCAGGTTGCAGTGAAATCGGCCGCGACGTTTCCGACCTACACTTCGAATGGATTGCAGGGTCACTTGGAGCCAATTCTGTTGATTCTACCAATAAACCAGGCATCATTCTGAGCAGGAATAAAGTTTATAGATTGTAACAAGGGGGTCTCCACGGCTCGGCCACTTTATCAAGCGAACGGCTCAACCCCACTGACCAGGAGGGTCCCACGTTTGACCTCCCTCCCTCCGTCTGTGTTGAGTTCGCTGCTCTCGGCGGGAGGGAGGGAGGGAATACCAACACCACTGGCTTAATTCCCCAGCTGGGAGTGAGGGCAGGAGGGGGTTTGTGCTGGGATGCACTCACAGTTCCAGCTCACAGTTCCAGGATGGGATTTATCAAGGTACCAGAGGGCGAGTGCCCCTGGAACCAACAACCTGTATTCTGATAGCACCTACAGCATAGAAAAACATCCCAAAGGAATTCATAGAAGTATTCATGATTTATTAATATTTCTTACTCCCTTTGCGGGGTGAGAGATCAGCATTTTCTCAAATACATTAAAGAGCTGTAATTTTCTGGCTGTAGTCCTACAGTGTGGAGCAGGCAGTCTGAGAAAGGAAATGCTCTTTCTGATCTTCTGTTGTGTGTGAATTAGCTGACTTGCGGTTTGTGACGGGAATGTGGAGCATTACGCAGTAGTTGCTAATTAGTGCTTAGAGTCACTCTGTAAATGTCAATCAAGCCATTAGGTGTAATTAACTGCACCACTTCAGAAACAAGCTTCCAGGTAGTAAAATGTGTTTCTGTTTCCTGCAGTTGGATGCACAGAGGTGTGACTTAAAATTCTAGGATCTTAGTCAGACTAAAAGCCGCTTAGTACTGCATTAGAAATCATTTATATAGCGACCATGTAGCACTTTACAGCCAATGAAGTACATTTAAAGTGTGGTTATTGTCGCAATGTGGGGAAACTCGGCAGCCAATTTCTACACAGCCAGGTCCCACAAACCGCAATGACCATTTTACTGATATGACAGCAAAATACTGCGGATGCTGGAAATCCGAAATAACAACAGAAAACGCTGGAAAAACTCAGCAGGCCCGAGAGAGAAACAGAGTTAACGTTTCAGGGGAGGACCCTTCGTCAGAACTGATGTTGGTTGAAGGATAAATATTGACCCAGGAGACGGGCACTCTTCTGTATCCACCTGCTAGGACAGACTGTCCCGGTTTAACATCTCATCCGAAAGACTGCATCTCCTGAAAACAATGTAAATGGGGCTGGTTCTACAGCACCAAGAGCCTCAGCACATTGCACAGACAGTTCTGGAGCTGCCAGTTTGGCTCTGAGTCGAAAGGTTCAATTCTCAGTCCAGGAATGTACTGCGGGAGTGCTGGACTGTCAGCCCAGACTGTACGCTCACATAACAACAGAAAATGCTGGAAAAACTCAGCAGGCCAGGCAACATCCGTGGAGAGAAAATAGAGTATTTTGCTATCTTACTAGCGTTTGGTTCACTGCCACACCTCTTCTCGGAATGCCTACCTTGAAGAAGTTCTGCTCTTCTCTTCAACGGGATCTCCGTTTAGCTCTTCAACCTTGTTCATCTTCATTACTTTCAGTTTCCCTTCTCGTGTTTGATCAGGTATCTGCCAAGACTCGGTTTCCACTTGTCCTATTACCATCTCGTCTGGTTTTGAATGCCTCTTAATGTCTCTTTTACTTCTTTTGTTCTCTCCCAGCCCTGCCTTCGATCTATTTCATTTCCTTTCCAGTTTTGAAAAAGGGTTTCGACCCGAAACGTCGACTCTAATTTCTCCCCACGGATGTTGCCTGTATGCTTACATTCCTGGAGTGAAACTTGAGCGCACAACCTTCTGACTCAGAATACCGAAAACTAAACCAAACCGGCAGCTCAGAAAGCGCTTCTCCAATGTGCTGAGAGTCGTGGTGCTGTCGAACCAGCCCTGTTTACAATGTTTCTATTACACGCCCTGTGGTGGTAATCTGTGGTGCCACGGTCACTGATGCCACCTCACTTGTATTTGATGCTGAGGTTGGGTCTTGGCAGCTGCTTTATAGTATAACTGCAGCACAAGAACAATTAAAATGTTCTCCAAATTTCCCTTCCTGTCTTCTTTTGTCCCATCACCAGCATCTCTGTGGTATAGCTTCATTAATGCCAGTCACCCTCCAGTACATTGCCCAGGTTGGGGTTGTTGGAGAATGATTAGGCGCAAGAACCTCAGTCAATTTTTCCCTTTGCTAACGCAGGGGCACTGAGTCTAAGGGCTCGATTTTCATTGGGCCGTTGAGGCGGGATTGGAGGTGTGTGGGGGTTAAAATTGCAAAAACTGGCGGGCGGGCCCAACCCCGCCTCCAAGCAATTTTCATTAAATCGTATCTACTGGTCCCGTCTCCGTCCCACCTCCAAGAGGCGGGATAGGCCGTTAAGGCCCTTAACAAGCACTAAATTGCCTCTATAATGCCATTTTGATAGGCATTTGCGATTTTAACCCTTTTCCCACGTGAAGCACGCCTGTTCTGAAACACGACGGTGAAACCTGGCGGGAGCACAATTGGATTGCTGACTATCAGCTGCAGCTCCACCATTAAATAGGAGATTTGATCAGCCATCATTTGCAGGTGGCAGGACTTTGTTGTCTCAGGTCTGGGGAAACTTTTAGAAGGCATAGCCACAGCTGTGGAAGTTTGGAGCCTGACACCCATCTCCAGTGTGACCTCCTGGGAAACCCCTCTCGCCACCTTCACTGAGCGCTTCCTCAACTGAGGTATATACCAAGTAATCCTAAGCCCTCAATGTGGAAGTCCCATTAGCGAAATGACACACGCCACAACTGCAGCAGTAGCCATCAGATTTTTTATTTATAGTAACCATCTGATGGCTTTTTAATATTAAACATCAAATTTCACCCAAGTGACTACCCTTGTGACTATTTGTGCAGTATCTTTCTCTTATGTGTGCTCCTACATGGTGCTTTCCCTGTGGCTTCAGCAGATGTGGAGGCCCCTTGCTCACTTTCTTGCTGCTCCTGTCTCGACACCTTTGGCGGGCATCCTCTGGGGTTGCGAACCTGTGAGGGCTCACCAACAGTCTGCTGCTCCTGCAGTGGCATGGAAGTGTGAGCGCTTGGAGAGGAGCCCCCACTTCCTTGATGTCTGCCACCAACTTCCCTCTCATGGGTCAGGTCCCCCTCAGCGCTTGCAAGTGGCTTGAGAGCACCTTGCTGCACATCAGGGGGGCCATGGGGACCCGTGTCTGCACTGGCAGTCCTACTCAGAAGGACTTCCATGAAGGTCTGGTTTCTCTGTTCAATAGATGACCATCGCTCCTTCAGAGATGTCATTCTATTCAGAACACTCACTATGTTTTCTGCACACTGGTGACTTATCACCTCGCCTGACATCAGTAGTGGGGAAAATGCTAGAGTCCATTATAAAAGATGTAATAGCAGAGCACTTGGAAAACAGTGACAGGATCGGACAAAGTCAACATGGATTTACAAACGGTAAATTGTGCTTGACTAATCTACTGGAATTTTTTGAGGATGTAACTGGTAGAATAGATAAGGGAGAACCAGTGGATGTGGTGTATTTGGACTTTCAGAAGGCTTTCGATAAGGTCCCGCATAAGAGATTAGCGTGTAAAGTTAAGGCACATGGGATTGGGGGCAAGGTATTGACTTGGATAGAGAACTGGTTGGCAGACAGAAAGCGAAGAGTTGGAATAAACGGGTCTTTTTCCGAGTGGCAGGCAGTGACTAGTGGGGTACCGCAGGGATTGGTCCTTGGACCCCAGCTATTCACAACATATATATTAATGATCTAGACAAGGGAACTGGATGTAATATCTCCAAATTTGCAGACGACACAAAGCTGGGTGGGCGTGTGTGCTGTGAGGAGGATGCTGAGAAACTCCAGGATGATTTGGACAGGTTGGGTGATTGGGCAAAAGCATGGCAGTTGCAATATAACGTGGATAAATGCGAGGTTATCCACTTTGGTGGCAAAAACAGGAAGGCAGATTATTATCTGAATGGCAATAGATTGGGAGAAGGGGAAGTGCAACGAGACCTGGGTGTCCTTGTGCACCAGTCGCTGAAGGTAAGCATGCAGGTGCAGCAGGCAGTTAAGAAGGCAAATGGCATGTTGGCCTTTGTAGCGAGAGGTTTTGAGTACAGGAACAAGGATGTCTTGCTACAGTTGTACAGGGCCTTGGTGAGACCACATCTTGAGTATTGTGTGCAGTTTTGGTCGCCTTATCTAAGGAAGGATGTTCTTGCCATGGAAGGAGTTCAGCGAAGATTCACCAGGCTGATACCTGGGATGGCAGGAATGACGTATGAGAAGAGATTGGGTCGATTGGGCTTGTACTCGCTGGAGTTTAGAAGAATGAGAGGGGATCTCATTGAAACTTATAAAATTCTGACAGGACTGGACAGACTAGATGCAGGAAGGATGTTCCCGATGGTCGGGGGAGTCCAGAACCAGGGGTCACAGTCTAAGGATAAGGGGTAGGCCATTTAGGACGGAAATGAGGAGGAATTTCTTCACCCAGAGAGTGGTGAACCTGTGGAATTCTCTGTCACAGTAGAGGCCAATACATTGAATATATTCAAGCGGGAGTTGGATATATTTCTTAGGGCTAAAGGGATCAAGGGGTATGGGGAGAAGGCAGGGACCGGGTACTGAGTTTGGATGATTAGCCATGATCTCATTGAATGGCGGAGCAGGCTCGAGGGGCCGAATGGCCTACTCCTGCTCCTATCTTCTATGTTTCCATGGAGGTTGCCATCCTTTCCATGGTGATGCGTTCATGCACCAATGACTCCACAAAGGCTCTGCTCATGTTCGCAATGGACTCCTCCACTCGCTCCACACTCACAGCGACCCTGGAGACAAAACCTGCCAGATACTCCTGCATCTGTTCCTGGAGTTCCAGCACCGCTGATCTTATGGATGGACTCAGAGGCAGAGGGTCGACATGCAGCTGAGCCGAGCTGGCAGAGTCCTGCGCCCTCCGACTAGGACTCTCCACTGCTGTCCCTGTCTCCATAATCTGCTGATGCTCACTTGTGAGCTGTGATACCAGGTGACAACACTACTCTATCTCGCGAATATCCCACCGAGGTGTGAGTGTCTGCGCTGGTGCTGGGTGCGCTGAATTCTGCTGATGCTGCGCCCTCAGAGGTTGCAGCTTCCTCTGAGGAGTCTGGATGCTCAGGCTCTTCCTCCTGGCTATTGGGGACGGGTGCTTGTGATGGTCCTGTGGGGGAGTAAAGGAAAGAGTCAGAGATGTGATGCCAAGGTTACATGCACATTGCATATTGCAGATGATCATAAGTCCATCTGTTAGAGCTTCAGAATCATTATCAGCGACTCATGCAATGTCAATGAGAGAGATGGAAAACTATTCTGTCACCAGCTTGCTGTGATGTACCCGTCTGTCCGTCCCCCACTTGCACATCCTCCTCCACTCCCACTATCTCCAGGACCACATCCTCCCAGGGGGTGAGCTGGGCTACTGAGGGTGGCCCTCCTCCTGTCCTCGCTCTTTCCCTCTTATTGTGAGCTCTCTTTTCCTGCAGTGAGGGAGACAAGTGACGTTTGAGTGAGAATGAAGGAGTGAGTGTAGAGAATCCATAGCATAGATGCTTAGAAGGAGAGAAAGATGGAGTGAGGTGGCAAGACCAAGGACCCTCCCTGTGTGTTGTAAGTTGTAATTGCATCACAGTGATAGGGAGTGTGAGGGCTGCATAATCGAATAGTTAGGTGAATGTGACCATAGAGGGAATGGGTAAGGGTGCATGGATGTCAGTGGGATGTGGAGTAAGAGATTGCTAAAGCTGAGTGCTGGTGAGGAGAGGCAATGGGGATCAGATTGAGGGTGATGAGAAATTCACACTCACTTTTCCAGTGTGCAGAAGGTCATGAAACCTCTTCCTGCACTGAAGCCAGGTTCTGTGGGTTATTGACAAAGAGTTGACCTCCTGGGCCACCTGGATCCACACAGCCTTGGTTTGCTGGGGAGGCTTCTTCCTCCCTGAAGAAGGGAAGAGCACCTCTTTATTTGCTCTTGCTCCCTCTATTAAAGCCTGCAGGGCAACGTCATCAGAGCGGGGTGCAGACCTATGTCTCTGGCTGGCCATTCTTCCTCCAGGTCCCTCTAACATGCAAGGGCAAAAGCTTGGCAGTCTGCAGAAGAAGCAAGGCAGCAATAATGACATCATCGGAGGCGACTTTCAGACTGGAAAAACTCATTGGCCATGGGTTCCCACACGTTGGAACTCAATTGGTCAATTAAGTTAAAATCGCATCATTCTCCCACATCGATTTAGATTCGGGTGGCTAACACGAAATGTGGATTACACGACCCCAGCCCGCCCCAGTATCAAAATCCAGCCCTAATTGTTGTGACCTGAATGTTACTCTGGCTGAGAACAGCTGATTCAGCGCAGCTCCTGGCCCTTCCGGTTCTATGTAGTTTGGAGACAAAGGCCGTGATTTTATCAATGGAGGCGGGTTGGGTACAGGTCAGGTGGTTTTCATCTTCCAGTCCCGCCCCCAACTGCATCCGGCCCACAGACGTGATTTTACGTTGATTGACCTTGTTAATCCCGCCCTGTGGGCTTGCCGGCCAATTAAAAGGAAGCGGGTCTGATGACGTCATTTGATGAAGTGTCATCTGCCGGTTTCCTTAAAGGGACCACGCACAATTTTATTTTGACAGTTGATTTCTCAGTGTTTGACAGCATTGAGGTGCTGTAAACACTGACAATCACTGCACAAAGGTGACCTCTTGCTCCCAGGCTCTCCAATGACTCCCTCCATAGGCTGGAATAGATGGCAGCTGCAGGTGAGATGACAGAAGTGATCTGTCACTGGGGAGAGAGGTTCTCCCAATGAGGTGGCACTGGACATGGATTTAAACACTTGTAACCTAAAGAAATGTGTAAATGTAATAAAAATGCAGTTCCCAACATTTTCTTTCCTCTGAGACTCACCATGTGCAACATTGGATCCTTCACACCACTTCTGCAGCTGTCATCAATCCAGAAACATTACAGCAGACTCACAACACGCCACACTTACCTGGCGTGGTGTCCAGACATCAGGAAGCCCGAGCCAGAAGCGGCAAAATTGAAAAATAGCCTGTCAACTACTAGCTCACGATGCGGTCTCCTCTACATTGGGGAGACCAAACGCAGATTGGGTGACCGCTTTGCGGAACACCTCCGTTCAGTCCGTAAGGGTGACCCTGAGCTTCCGGTCGCCTGTCATTTTAATTCACCGCTCCATTCCCACTCGGACCTCACCGTCCTTGGCCTCTTGTATTGTTCCACGGAAGCTCAACGTAAAATCAAGGAACAGCAACTCATCTTCTGATTAGGCACTCTGCAGCCTTCCGGACTCAATATCAAGTTCAATAATTTCAGATCATAACCTCGGCCTCTATTACTTTTTTCCTTTAAATTTTTTCCACCCCTTTGTTTTGGGTCCTCCTTTCCCCCTCCCCCCCCCCGCTCCTTTCCTTTTGTTTCTCTCTCTCACCTGGCAGCTGTCCTTATCCTGCCAGTACACTTCGGCCTAGAAATTCGGTTGGTAGCGCCAGCGGTTAGTGCCTAAAGAGCCCGAGAATTGGGGCGTAACCCAATGTTGGGGCGGGCGCAATGAAGATAGCGACAACTCCCATATTGACTATACATTTAACGCCTGCGCTAAGTGTTTGCAGATCATGACGTCATTTCAGTGTGCAACGCCTTTTAGGCGCCCCTGACCGGATATTGGGTGGCGCCCGGAACCTTTACGCCTAGCGCTGTTAGTGACAGTTCGAAGGAAAGTTAGCAGGCCCTTCTCGGAGTCGGGGGGCGCTATTTAAAGGGGACAGCTCTAGTATAAAAGCTGCAGCCACTTTGCCTGTTCATTGCGATCGTTGCTGGAGAGAGTTAGTGAGCTACTGTGGAGCAGAGTTTTTGGAATTTAGCATTAGAGTACTTGGGACCTTCAAACCTGTCCGGAGCAGTTGGAGCACTACACCTAACAGCGTTTTGACCAACTGGCATCGGAATGGGAGCTGCTTTGGAGGGCGACGGCCTCATGGCCGAACACTGTGAAGGGGCAGAGAGACGGTGGGAGAGAGGGCTGGGATTGGCCAGAAGGAGGAGGGGCAATGGAGGTCGGCCAATCCGAGGGTATGCTGCGAGGGTCTTTAGGCAGCAGGTGTCATACCTTGACATGTCGGAGGAGCAGTGTGTGCGAAGGCTCCGATTCGGGAGGGACGTTGTTACTGAGCTGTGCCACCTGCTTGCTGAGGATCTGCAGCCGCGTCTACGGTGCAGGACCGCTCTGTCGGTGGCTGTAAAACTGACTGTTGCCCTCAATTTCTATGCCACCGGATCTTTTCAGTCAGCCACTGGGGACATTGCGAATATCTCTCAGTTTGCAGTCCACTGTTGCATCCGGCAAGTTACAGCTGCCCTTTATAGACGAAGGCATCAATTCATCACCTTCCCTCTGACCCTGGAGAAGCAGGCGGAGCGCGCGCAGGGCTTCGCTGCTATTGCGGACTTCCCCATGGTGCAGGGGGCGATTGACTGCACACACGTGGCTTTGAGGGCGCCATTCCAGAATCCTGAGGACTTCCGCAACCGCAAGGGTTTCCACTCCCTCAACGTGCAGCTGGTCTGTGACCACCGCCAAATCATCATGGCAGTCAACGCCCAATTCCCAGGGAGCAGCCACAATGCCTTTATCCTGCGGCAGACCTCAGTTTGTGACCTTTTTGAGGGGCCGGCTCGACCATGAGGCTGGCTTATTGGGGACAAGGGCTATCCTCCCTGCCCATGGCTGATGACACCACTCCGTCTGGCCGCCACCCCAGCAGAAGAGCTGTTCAACAGCAGCCATCAGGCGACCAGGAACATTGTAGAGCACACTATTGGTGTGCTCAAACAGCGTTTCCGCTGTCTGGACCATTCAGGGGGAGCCCTGCAGTACTCGCCGGAGCAAGTGGGTCACATCGTCGTCGTCTGCTGCATGCTCCACAACTTGGCGATTCGACGTACCCAGCCAATTCCAGCTGTCCCTCAACGTCCAGCAGAGCAGGCGGAGGAGGAGGAGGAGGAGGAAGAGCAGGCGGAGGAGGAGGAAGAGCATGCGGACGAGGAGGAGGAGGAGGAAGATGGAAGGGCTCCTGAAAGTGGAAGGGCCATCCGTCAGAGGCTCATCAGGACTCGTTTCGAGGCCCCTCTGGCGGAATGATGGGTGTCTTTACTCCTGCGCACTTTGGATCTTTGAAAGCCTCTGAAGGCCAGCATCACTGTAAATAGTCACGTGTACCATAGCACATTAAAACTTTTCTTTATTGTCACAAAAGTCTTTCATTACAGCAAAACAACGTCAAGTCAACAGAAACCATAACTAACAAAATAACAGTTAACTCTTCGGCAAAGCCGCAAAACTAAACAAACCATTTCCAACAATTACAACAGGTGAGGGTGTCCTTGAATTTGGCCAAAGAAACGTCTCAGCACCTCCCTCTACTGCTGGCCCCTTGATGGAGAATGACTTCTCTTTCGCGGTCGGCCCCTTCCCTCCCTGCTGCTCCTACGTAATTGAACCCCAGTGGCAGGGTCAAGGCTGGGGGACGCCTGCTGACTGTGTGGAAGTGCAGAAGCCCCTGAGGGACGGCCTGGCTGACCTCTGGTCTTGGAGGGTGCGGATGCAGGCTGCTTGATCTGAGCATGGCTGGAAGCAGTGTGCCCTGCAGGTGGTGGCAGCTGCACTGCAGACGTACCAGCGCTGGCATGTGCAATGGTCACCTGCCGAGAGAGGACATTTGCACCATGGTCGGACGACACACTGGCTCTCTGAGGGGACCGGTTTGGCTCATCCGCCACAATCGC
The DNA here is from genome assembly GCF_052327205.1 of Somniosus microcephalus. NCBI lineage: Eukaryota > Metazoa > Chordata > Chondrichthyes > Squaliformes > Somniosidae > Somniosus > Somniosus microcephalus. The sequence continues at coordinate 278,181,853 of NC_140993.1, forward strand.
ATGCTCCACTGATTCCTGGCCTTGTATGGGACTGGAAGGGCCCGGGGTGATCCTAGCTGATGCAGATAGGGTGGCTGCAGTGAGAGTTCGTGTTGCCTCAATCTGGGCGTGGACGAGGCCGGCAAGTGACTGCGTGACAGCAGTGAGGACCAGTGTGGCAGGTGCCAGTGCTTCGGAGAAGCCCTGGACAGTTCTTTCCATTGCTTCGGACAAGGCCGGAGCAGTCCGTTCCACTGCCTCGGACAAGCCCTGGACAGACCTTTCCAGGGATTGTCCGAATCCCTGAACAGTCCTTTCCATAGCAGCCTCGAAGCCCGGGACAGTGCTCTCCATGGCTGCCCCGAAGCCCTGGAGAGTCCTCTCCATTGTTGCCCCGAAGCCCTGGAGAGTCCTCTCCATTGCTGCCCCGAAGTCCAACACACTCTTTGCCAGTGTTTCTATTGACTGAGGCATCCTCCCCACTGCAGCCATCAGCTCAGTGTGCCTGAGCGGGCCTGGGTGCTCATTTCAGCCAGGCGACGCACCTCCTCTGCACTCTGTGCAGCAGTCATCACTCCCTGCCTTGCCCTCCGGGGAACCGGTGGCCGAACTTGCCTACCCCCCTTGCGTTGCTGCAGGCCGCTTGTTCCGGCAACTGGCTCATCATCAGAGCCCCCCCTCCCCTCCAGGGAGCTACTATCCCCAGTCTGCAGATGTGTAGGCTCCCCTGAGATTGGAACGGATGCTCCAGCTTCCTCCTGATCCTCGCCTCCGGAGGCACTGGCACTGGCAGCTTCAGGGCGCAGATCCCGAGTTGGTGATGCATCATCTGAAAGCAGGGAGGTGGAAGAGTGGCTTTAGCAAAAGGACAGGTTGGCGGCAAGGCATGCCAGATTGTGGCAAGGCTCTGACATGGCTCCACAGTGAGAAAGCATGCTGGCGGGGGGACCAAGTGGAAGGAAACAGCTGAAAAAGGTGAGAGCCTTACCCTCGCTGTCGAGAATGGGGTCGGCAGCTGCAGTGGTAACAGGACCACTCAGACGTCCTCCAAGAATCTGGTGCACTCTCTCCTCGAGATCCGTGAGAGTGACCACTTGTGGAGGTCCGCCACCGGTTCGAAGCTGGTCCTTTCTCATCATCGCCAGCTTGGACTGCAGGGGAAAGAAGGGGAAGTTCTGTAACATGATGCCTTGAGAGACCATCTCATGCCCCCCATGGTGCAAGAGCCCTTACATGAGGCCTTGAGAGATCATCTCATGCCCCCCATGGTGCAAGAGCCCTTACATGATGCCTTGAGAGATCATCTCATGCCCCCCATGGTGCAAGAGCCCTTACATGAGGCCTTGAGAGATCATCTCATGCCCCCCATGGTGCAAGAGCCCTTACATGAGGCCTTGAGAAATTATCTCATGCCCCCCATGGTGCAAGAGCCCTTACATGAGGCCTTGAAAGATCACCTCATGCCCCCCCATGGCGCAAGAGCTCTTACATGTGGCCTTGAGTCAAATGTCCATGTGTGTGCCCAGAAAGGGCCATGGGTGCTTGCTGACAGATGGCCATTGGGGCATCATGGCAACAGGGTGCCCGAAGTCAGGTGCAGATGGAGGGAATCAGAAGTTTGCATAAACAACACTCACCCTAACGACCCGAGTGAGGTTGTTGAATTTCTTCCTGCACTGAACAGGGCTCCTGGTCGCCATACTGCTGGAGTTGACTCTCAGAGAAACCTCCCTCCAAGATCGCCGGTAAGCCTTTTGATTCGGCCTCCTGCCATTGTCAGGATACAGAAAATCTCGACGGCGCTCCACTGCGGACACCAACTGGTCCAGAGCCTCAGTGCTGAAGCGCTCTGCTCTCTGTCTCACCTTCTCCTCCTGACCAAGTTTTTTGCGCCAGAAAAGGGCGAGCGCCGATTCTGAGGCCTACAGGGCATTGAGTGTGGCAGCCGGCCGGCGCCTGGAAGTCTCGTGGTTTTCGGTAATTGAGATCACCTGCGCTGCGCCCGTCCGCGCCGATATTGGGTAGCGCCTGAACTTTTGCGCCTTAGGAGCCCCGTGCAATGTCTGAATTCGCGCCTCAATCCCCTTTGGGGGCGATGCAACCCAATATCGCGCCAGGCAGCGATAAGTTTCGTCTGGCTATAAACTTTGCGCAGCGCCAGTTCTAACGCCTCAAGCGGGGCTATACCCAATTTCTAGGCCACCACACCTAATCTCAGCTGTCTTTTGTCTCCACGGGCCCATTACCATCTCATCTGGCTTCTAATACCTTTTATTGTCTCCTTTTCTTCTTTTGTTCGATCGCAGCTTTGCCTTCGATCTTTTTATTTTCTTTCTAGTTTTGAAGAAGGGTTTCAACCCGAAACGTCAACTCAAATTTCTCTCCACGGATGTTGCCTGACCTGCTGAGTTTTTCCAGCATTCTCTCTTGTTATTTTGGATTTCCAGCATCTGCAGTATTTTGCTATCCACCTGTTAACAGCCAGGTAATTGCCTTTAATCCTCTTCCCGCTGCTAGGTGTCGGGTCCATTCGCAAATCGGGGACCCGACACTTGGGGAAATTGTTTGGAGGCGGGTTGATGGCGGGATCGCAACCTGCCGTCAATCAAATCGCTTTTAACCTTTGACCCGCCTCCAAACCCGCCCTCGGAGCACCGGCAAAATCCAGCCCAAAGACTTCCTCTGACGAGTAGTTTTTATTCACAAGAGTAAATGAGTGGGTTCTGAGTTGTAGACCAGTGGTTGCCATTGCTTGGAACTCAGTATTCATATTTATCCCCTTATTGGACTTTGTTTGATAAGATTGAAAGGATTTTTGATATAGTTGTACGTAAATACAAGCCCAAGTACTTCTTTTGAAGCTATTTTCTCCAAGTTAAATTAAATATAAAAAATAAAATGAAAATTTTTATTTTTTGACCAAATTATACATTAAATATAAGTCTTAATACCTCGTTTGAAGTTATTTTTCTCCCAGTTCCTCACATTAGCCATGAGTGAGTCAATGTCTAATCTTGGGCTCCGGCCAGTGTTGCACTGACCCAATGTGTGAGCAGCAACAAATGACAGCACTCCCCCGCTTGCTTGTGGCTGCTGCACACTCCTGCGACATGGCCAAGGCCAGGAATTCTGCGACTTGATGCTGGAGTCTGTAGTCTCCTGTCAAGTCTGCGATGAGTCTCAGTCCTGTGGGCGTGGTGATGGTGCGATGAGCCCAATCCTGGACACACACATGGCATTGGAAGCCAGGTGAGGCGGGTACGTGAATTGCCTTGTGTGCCAGGCGCTTGGCAGCCAGATCTTGTGACTTAGTGGTGCTGTATATAACTTCAGATGTGCTATACCATACACCATTTTTTAATTCAATTTTATTGTGAAGTGAAGGACCACTGATTGCAGTCCTACTAAATCTCTTATTAGGAATGCTAGTCGTGAGTGTGCAACTGAAACAAAAGACATTCTTTGTAAGTTTCAAGACTGAATTTCCAGAATAGGGGGAAAGCATTTTCCAGCTTGTTCATGCCTGGTAAGGACTCATGATTAAAATGGCCGTTGTTATCTGTCTGAGATTGAAAACAGGTAGTGCACCTCTGGATGAAGTCTGGTGAACCGTGAGGTTAATATAAACAGAAATCATATTCAGATATCAGAGGATTGAAACTGTCGGACCAATGAAAAGAAGTGGCAATATGGTATCTATGAATTATAAATCTAGATCATTATAAGATCTATATTTGTCAGCCAAAGTAAATGCGGCAGTTTCACTGGCACGCTGAATGGCTCCCATGAGCCATCCTTCCTTGTTGATTTGGGTGTAAAAGTGCTGAGGAAATCAGTGGTGGTGTACATGGTTTAATCTCTCTCTTGTTCTCTCTATGTGTCACAGTAGTACTCTACACTACTCTACACAGTAGTACTCTACACTACTCTACACAGTAGTACTCTACACTACTCTACACAGTAGTACTCTACACTACTCTACACAGTAGTACTCTACACTACTCTACACAGTAGTACTCTACACTACTCTACACAGTAGTACTCTACACTACTCTACACAGTAGTACTCTACACTACTCTACACAGTAGTACTCTACACTGCTCTACACAGTAGTACTCTACACTACTCTACACAGTAGTACTCTACACTACTCTACACAGTAGTACTCTACACTGCTCTACACAGTAGTACTCTACACTGCTCTACACAGTAGTACTCTACACTGCTCTACACAGTAGTACTCTACACTGCTCTACACAGTAGTACTCTACACTGCTCTACACAGTAGTACTCTACACTGCTCTACACAGTAGTACTCTACACTGCTCTACACAGTAGTACTCTACACTGCTCTACACAGTAGTACTCTACACTGCTCTACACAGTAGTACTCTACACTGCTCTACACAGTAGTACTCTACACTGCTCTACACAGTAGTACTCTACACTGCTCTACACAGTAGTACTCTACACTACTCTACACAGTAGTACTCTACACTACTCTACACAGTAGTACTCTACACTACTCTACACAGTAGTACTCTACACAGTAGTACTCTACACTCCTCTACACAGTAGTACTCTACACTACTCTACACAGTAGTACTCTACACTACTCTACACTACTCTACACAGTAGTACACTACACTACTCTACACAGTAGTACTCTACACTACTCTACACAGTAGTACTCTACACTACTCTACACAGTAGTACTCTACACTGCCAATCACTTACCTTTGGCCAATGATTCCAATTGTTCCAGAAGGTACTCTCGTGTGGTTTTTGAGTGACTGACATATTACTCTATTATGTTCTGCAACAGTTGGCACAAACTAAGCCGAAGCAGATTAGAATTTGCCAACAGATTGTTACTGTACTGTCAGCTGGATGAGTCCAACAGTCTTTGGCCAAGTGAGTTGATTGATAATCAACTAATGGAGCCCCCAAACATATCAGCGTGCCAAGGGGACTGCTGGATCTGACTGGGGTATTTCATGATGTTGGCTCAGTGAAGAGCCTGGGTATGGTCCATTATGAAAGTATTTGTTTTGATTGACAGCCAAGTGTACTGTCACTTTCAAGAAGCAATCATGGAAATGAATCACAAATACTGTATTGTGAGGCACAACTGTTACTAGCTTGTTATCTCTTAATTTATCCCGTTTACATCCAGTGAGTTCTGTCTTGCATTGGCTGAAATTTCTGCTGCTAATGCTGCTTGAGATGGAGCTTTGTGATCCACAAATTACATTTTCAAGCAGAATCCAATATTGTAAACTTTTATTTGCATGTTGTAAAATATCACGGTTTAAATGAACCTTTAAAAATACGACCATTCAATATCATCAGCTCTTTGACCATTAAACATCGGAACTATTTTATCCTGGGGGGGGCCACGTGGTGGAGGGATGGGGTACCTGAGCGCTTCAAGAATTTGCAAAGTAAGACTCAACTGCAATAGACAAAGAAAGGAAAATGAAAAAGAGGAAACATAAATTGAAGAGGGGAAATAGAGGAGATGGAGCAACTTTAGAAACAAATTGTTTCCCCAGCCCCATCTGAGCAGTTGGTCTGCAAAGCTCAGGGCCTGTTCATTTATGGTGTCACTCAGTTTATTTATTCTGTGCCCATATGAGTAACACATGAACAGCAGATCTTCCAGTCGTTTTAAACTCTTTATTTAAAACGATTTGCATGAAACCGTTTTAATTGTGCTTGATTCTGTAGTTGAAAGGGGTCTTTTGATATTGAGGTCAAGAAACCAAATAAAAACAAACTAGGGAGGCAAAGATAGATTGTTCTTCATACAGCAGCATAAAAATAGATAGTGAATGGAATATTTTATCATATGCTCTTTGAACCTCTCACACTGTGCAGTTGATACTGTTGTGGGCCATTATGACACTTTTGCCCATCAGGCGCAACATTAGGCCGGGGGATTATGGTTAAAGATTTGAGAAGTTAGGGCTTTTTTTCATTAGAATGAGCGGAGAGATAGGCGGCCAGCTAAGGTATTTAAGGCTGTGAGGGATTAAATAGTGAGAGCGTTTCCACTGGTTGATGATGAGGTAACGAGGGTAGAAATTTAAGATGATCACAAAGAATCAAAGGGGAGGTTCGAAAAGATATCTTTACACAGAGTGGTTAGATTGTGGAATTTTACACTGCAGACTGTTGTTGAAGCAGAGCCCATTAATTCTTTTAGACGGGAATTAGATAGTTGCTTGAAAAAGAGGAATATTAAAGAGTGTGGGGAGCGAGCAGGAGAGTGGGGTTAGATTAGGCGGCACATGTGGAGAAAACTGCGGCACAGATTTGATGGGCTTGTTTCTATGCTGAAATATTCTATGAATCAATGATAACCGCTCCAGTACCTGGAGCTATAATGAGATGTCACAAGAATTTTGGGTGCAATTACACTGCATATTCTGATATTGCTTGGTCCCCGCCTGGCTGTGGCTGCAATTCTAGCCTTCCAGCCCAGGAGAGAGTCATCTATGTACAGAGTGTCCTCCCAACAGTTAGGAACATAAATGTTTAGAAAGTGGGGAGAAAAGGAATTGAGATCAGGTACCTTTCAAACATGTCAGGTACTTTGCAAGCCAGGTTTGTCCCCGCACTGGATTCACACTCTCTCTCGAGTGTTGCCACACTTAAGACCACCAGCTCCAGGGGGGTCTTCCTCCGCTTTGCTCTGGAGGCAGGTCAGGCTCGTGCTCCAGCTTTATACTCGGAAGGTTAATGTCATTGCACCTTGAGACAGTGCCAAGTCACTGAGACACTGCAATATTACAGCAAGGTCCCTAAGATGGTGGCTTTCCTCATTTAAAGGGCACACATGTTGCCGAAAACGTACTAGAATCCCCCAGTAGGTAAATGCAACAGAGAAATTCACTCACTCATGAACCGTGCTCCAAATAGCGCCAAGATTGGCTCCTGCTAGGTTCGGGGTTCTCAACCTTTTTGATTCTGAGGCCCACCTACCCGTGTTAAAAAAAAATTCTATGGACACAAGTATTTTTTTCTGTATAGAAATTAATTATACAATTAAAACTTATATATTTATTATTTTTATTTTACTTATTTAATGTGACTAATTAGGAAAAGAAATTGCAATCATATATTACCCCACCCCCATTTTATCGATAACTGGAAATTAGATGCAATTTTATTTTTCCACTACCGTCACGTCAGAGACAAACTAATACAGGATATGAGCTGAACCAGGCCCTAAAGCCCAGCATCACTGACACCCACCAGAGTGAGTGGGTGTAAAGAGGAAGCTCTCCTTTGGGGACGCTATTGTTACTGCTGGTTATTTATTATTCACTGGCTGCTGCTCATTACTGAATGAATTGAGGAAATCCACGATCTTTTTGATGCTGCTGGTGATGACCTCAATGTACTCGCTGTTGGTCTAGTCCTGGAGTTTCTCTCTGCACCGGACCAGCCTGCCCCACCATGTCTGAAGCACAACATTGCACTGATTAACTTCACATCACCTGTCCAAAGCGCTGAACAACCAGATTGGCCACATCTAACCCAGAAGTGCGAGTTCGGCAAAGATTATTGGTCAGGAGGGCGGTGGATTGAGACGACGGATGAAACAAGAGTTTCCATTGATTAAACGTGAAGGAGGGCTCAGACTTTGGAGCAAAAGAAGAATCTGATTGGTTAATTGATTGACAAGAGGCTACATCTGGATTTTGATTGGTTTCATTGAACAGGCAACGAGAAATATGATTGGTTTAACTTGGGTTCGCACTTTTTTGGCAGACCCCTTGAAACCTTCTCGCAGACCATTGGTTGAGAGCCCCTGTGCTAAGTGACCCTTCACATACATCTGCGTAAGTCAGCTTGCTCTGTTGGGTGGTGCGGTGTGTGAAAGAGTGGGATTTGGTAGGATAAACTTGTCTTGTGTCTCCTGGTAATACATCGTCTGTGTGCTTCATTCCCTGAGTGCCTCTCTGCTGTCATTATCATTTCAGTAAAAACAACGGTGGCTGTAGGAAGTGTTCATATTCTCTCTATTTGAACTGTGAAAAATACCTAGCAGTACAATTATAGATTTGGGTTGTTCTTGTAAAGAGCAATTTGGGCAGCATAACACAATGAAGTTACAGATCTCACTGGTGGTGGGAGTAATTTGATATGATGATTTAATACTACAAACCACAGATCGGAAATTCGAGTGATAAAACCCGCATGCCCAATTCGCCAGTACGCTTTTCCACCCAGTCCCCTTTGGCTCGATGTTAGACAAATCTTCTGTACATATTCATTAAAAGTGTGCATGCGATAGTGTATTTGCAGTGTCGTCCTCTCACCCCTCTGGGACCTGGGTTTGAATCCCCTTACTGCTGGTTTAAGGGGCCCTACGTGAAATGAGCACCAGTAGTCACAGCCCCAGTTCCAAGTGAAGACAATCTACAGCACAGAACTGCCCAGAAATCAGCACAATTTAGCCTTGCCCCTTGAAGAGGTTGAAATGGTAGTGGATGTGGGGAGTGAAAAATAATCTCACACTGGTGCTGTGATGGGTACTCCTTCTGAAGCCGGTGTTAAGGGGCAGAAGAAAGGGCCTTCATGCTGCACCTGGCTGTGCTGAAGCCAAGCTCCGGATGCATGATGCCCACACTGTGATACAAGTGGGAAACGTGTTCTGCTCACCAGCACTGATCTCCCTCCCCTTCAGAAGAAAAGTCAAATTACTTAAATATGAGGAAATGGTGGGTGAGAGTCTGAAGATGCTTGGTTGTAAATTCACCTGCTTGCTTATTAAAAACCAGTGACTGAACTGTAGCATCTCAGTGGTTGAACATAACAATAAAAGAATTAGGAGCAGGAGTCGGCCACACGGCCCCTCGAGCCTGCTCCGCCATTCAATAAGATCATGGCTGACCTTCGACATCAACTCCACTTTCTCACCCTATCCTCATATCCCTTGATTCCCCTAGAGTCCAAAAATCTATCGATCTCAGCCTTGAATATACCCAACGACTGAGCCTCCACAGCCCTCTGGGGTAGAGAATTCCAAAGATTCACCACCCTGTGTGTCAAGATATGTCTCCTCCTCTCAGTCCTAAATGGCCAACCCCTTATCCTGAGACTAGGGCCCCCTGGCTCTAGACTCCCCAGCCAGGGGAAACATCCTCCCTGCATCTACCCTGTCAAGCCCTGTAAGAATTTTATATGTTTCAATGAGGTCACCTCTCATTTGGATGAAACAAGATGGATGAAACAATACTGCTCATATAGGTTACACCTGGTTAGTTGCAATATGGTTTTAAATAGGTTCACGGACTCCCAGGCTGCCTGCCTTTTCTGCGGCCTGGAGGAGTCCGTGTTTGATGTTTACACGGAGTGTGAGAGATTGTAGCCCCTCTTTCACTATTTGAAGGGGCTGCTCCTCGATTTTTGGCTGCACTTCAGTCCCACGCTCCTGATCTTTGGTCACCCGGTGCGGAGGGGAGCGGGCAGATTGGAGGACCTCCTCATAGGACTGCTCCTGGGCCTGGCCAAAAAAAACATCAATTGGTCCAGGCAGCGGGCAGTCGAGGGGATCGTTCGGCCCGATTGTCTGCCTCTCTTCCGCGGCCATGTTCGCGCCCGGGTGACCCTGGAGATGGAGCACGCGGTGTCCGCCGGCACACTTGAGGCCTTCCGCGACCGGTGGGTGCCACGGGGACTGGAGTGCATTATCACCATCGGGAACCAAATTTTAATTTAATTTGTTAAGTTTTATTTAAAGTTTTATTAAGTTACAGATAATTTGTTTATCCACCCCATATAAAAAGAGTACACCTGGTTAGTCTTTTCACTCTGATTGGTTGGCAGTTGCTTTAAATTGATAATTGAAGCTCTTCACCCTCTTACATATGTTAAATCCCAGAGGAAATAAAACAAACTGCACCTGTACAGGTGTCCCCCCCCCAATTCCCTACAGGCGTCCCCCATCCCCCACAGGCAGTCCCCCCATTCCCCACAGGCGTCACCCCCATCCCCCGCAGGCGGCCCCCCATCCCCCACAGGCGGACCCCCCGTCCCCCACGAGCGTTCCCCCCATCCCCCACAGGCAGGCCCCCCCGTCCCCCACAGGCATCCCCCATTCCCCACAGGCGCCCCCCATCCCCCACAGGCAGTCCCCCCATTCCCCACAGGCGTCACCCCCCATCCCCCACAGGTGGCCCCCCCCCCGTCCCCCACAGGCGTCACCTCCCATCCCCCACAGGCAGGCCCCCCCGTCCCCCACAGGCAGTTCCCCCATTCCCCACAGGCGTCACCCCCCCATCCCCCACAGGCGGCCCCCCATTCCCCACAGGCGTCACCCCCCCAACTCCCACAGGCATTGCCCCCCCATCCCCCACAGGTGGCCCCCCCCCGTCCCCCACAGGCGTTGCCCCCCCAACCCCCACAGGCGTCACCTCCCATCCCCCACAGGTGGCCCCCCCCGTCCCCCACAGGCATCCTGTGCAGGTGCAGTTTGTTTTATTTCCTCTATCCCCCCTCCCCCCACCTGGAAATTGGAAACGATATGGTGGGTGTAATCTGATCTTGTGTAAGTTTAGGCTTCATAAAGGCATCCACTCAAGAACCTATGTCGCTTTAGAGTAAATGGTGTTCATGTAGAGGGAGCATGTTTACCTCAGGGAGTTAGTGAACCCTCTGAGAACTCTGCGTATCTCTAACTCTGGCCTCTTGTGCATCTCCCACTTACTTCGCCCCACCATTGCCAGCTGTGCCTTCAGCCATCTTGGTCCTAAGCTCTGGAATTTCCTCCCTAAACCTCTCCGCCTCTCTGTTTCCTTCTTTAAGACACTGCTGAAAACGTACCTCTGTGACCGAGCGTTTGGTCACCTGTCCGAATGTCTCTTTCTTTGGCTCAGTGTTTATTTCTCTCTGATTACGCTCCTGTGAAGCACCGAGGGACCTTTTACTACGTTAACTGTGCTATAGGAATGCAAGTTGTATCTGTTGTCATTTTGCAAATCCCCGATTCAAAACGAGTAGCTTTTGGAAATCCATCTAGCTATAAATATCTTGGATGGAATTGGGAAGGAATGTTTCTTAAGGATTGCACTGATTTTTAAGGTGTCTGGGTTGAGCTGTGATAATGGATGGTATTAAAGGCTAAAAATAAAAGTTTGAAGTGTGCAGAGGAACTGTTGCCACTAAAAGCAGTTCCTTATGAATCTTAAGATTCACTCCATCCCTGCATGGTCTGACGCAGCTCATTTAGTTTTGTGACTGTCACATGATATCACACCATTTTTTAAAGATGAGTTGATTTACTGGAGTGTGAAAGAAAGCGAGAAACCGCTGAACGTTCAAGTAAAACTTGCAAAAAGATCGGTTACGAGGGAAGCAGTCGGAGCTCAGGCTCTCTTTAGCCACTGTGGCTAATCCATTACAAATGCGGTTAGCCTGAAAGCTGCACTTAAGCAGCACAAGAGGCCAGCATCTTTAGAAAAGAACCCTTCAACTCTGAAACCACCTTTATTATTGCTCTTCAGATATTACATGCCAGTGTCAAAACTACGTCATGTCATGGTTCCATCAACATTACACTGGTGCAATTGTACATGATTGAAGGGGTTTGAACAGGTACAAGTGTATAGTTTATATTTAGTTCTCGGATCCTTAAATATATAAGTGACTACAAGCATTTGGTAATGTCTATTCAGTCACATTTTTGTGCATTGCTATTAGCCATTTTGCCAGGATTATGTATCATTATAACTGATAACCCTTTCCATATGTATAGAGAAAGGGCAAAATATGTAAATAATTGAAGTATCTCAGCGTGTAATGTTATAGACAAGTGAAGAATAACAGTGAGTTCCTATTCGCCACATCCTGACCCTCCGAGTTTGTTTTAGTGAGTTTCAGTTCCCCTGGAGATTAGCTTTGATCTTTGTCAAATTCAGATATTTCGAGTCCCTTGTAACTGATAACTGAGTGGAATTGGCTTCTCACATCAGATTACAGTCTGTCATGGTGATTGGTGCCAACAGCAAACACTTATGATCACGGTCTGCAAAAATCTGCTGCTACATTCTCATAGCATCAAAGGAATGTGCTCCCCCCACTGTTCTCACAGCTGCGCCCACTGGCTTTTTCTTACACAGTAAATTAATTGGAAAAACAAGGGACAAAAGGCATTAGGTGGGGTCAGCTCGCTGTGTCGTAGCTAGCACATGACGGGCTTTAATCACTGTCTTTTCTCGAGGACCAGGTTACTGGAGCCAGAAGCCCTCCCCGAGAGAGGCGGGCAGGAGGGAGAGCTCTGCTGATGTCTCAGCATGCTCGCTGTGATCACTGGCACTCAGCTTTAAACACAGTCTTTCAGTATGAGGGTCTGACGACAGAACTGTGTCAGAATGCCTGCTTACCTCTATTGTGGCCTAACTCAAGTTGCAGTCTTCTGAAGATTTTTTTTGAAAAACTATGCGTAAAGCCCATTATTGTACCAGTATTATAACATCCTTTAACACTGAAAGAAATGGCTAAGTTTCCTGTCCATGTTTTTGACTTCAGAGGACATGCTGATATTAGTTCACATGCCTGCAGTACCTTCACGTACAATACCATATGGTGTGTCTCATTTGTTCAATTTGTGGAATCTAGCTTCTTTCGATTAAATCATTCTAAAACTACTCTTTTTAAATTACTGTCATAACCAACTCTCCTCTATGATTTTCTTTTACCTTTCAGGTCTCCCTCCCTTTCAAGTAGTCCAGCATTTTCCGACATCTCGCTCATCAGAATTTCCCCACACAGAACTCCCGTTGGGGCCTCAGAGCCAGTGTTTAACCCGCCGCACCCATACATTAACCCGTATATGGACTACATTAGGTCTCTACACAGCAGCCCCTCTCTGTCAATGATCTCTGCAGCCAGGGGACTCAGCCCTACTGATGGTGAGCACCATGTAAAGTTTTGCTTCCTTAGAATGGATTAGAGACAGTGATGTAAAAATGTGTATCAATTTAATGAGTTACAAAGATAACGCTGTGAATATTTTACAATTTAAACTTTTTAATCAAAGCATAATGTTAATAGTGCAACATTTTAAAATGATTTATGGTGGCTTCTACATAATCAGCTATTTATTTTATCACAGTGGTGATCTAATGTATATTAAACCTTCTCAGCAGATTATAGTTTGTTGCTTAAGTGAAATCCTGTTTTCGTAAAGACTTGTCTGATTTTTTTTTAACTGTTCCTGCTCCACCTTATTCTTCTCAGTGTTGTTTTGAGTCCTAGGTGTTTCACTCTAGGAACCCTGCAGATTCTCTAATGTCGCTGAAAGACCTGAGTTGCTGGGACAGGAGAAGGTGCTTGAAGCACAACTTAAATTTTTTTTAAAAAGTAATCAGACCCTGACTTTTGAATATTTATGAGGGAAATTTAAGTGCATGGTCCTATTAATTTCCATATGTCTCAAGTTACTGTTAGTAATAGAATGTTGTGATACAATTAGGATTCAACCACCGATGAGGCAACTTCAGTAAAACAGCCCTTTCTAAACCTCTAAAATTCAAAGAGTGCAAATCAGCTAATAAGAAATATGAGCACAAATAGGACTGAGTTGCCTGAGCTTCAAGGGCATGTGGACTGCAGGTTGGCCACCTCAGTTGTAAGATACCACCTCATTACAGCGGCTGCACAATTCGTTTCAAACAGGTCTATATTAAGAACATAGGGAGGTGGGGTGGCACTGAGTCCTATAACATTGACACTCAATGTCATGTAACAGAGATTAATGTGCATGTGCTTCCAATGTGTGCTGTGTGGAAGTTACAGTACCTCCCTGAATTCTCAGCACCTCCATGCAGAGGGAAGGGCATTGCATGGGAGAGTCTTGTCATGCCCATATGGTCCCTTGGTAGTGGCTGGTGGCATGGTCCATTGACAAAGGCCTGGGTTGGGTTATGTGCCAGAAACATCAAGCCCAGACAAACCAAAAATGAATTACATAAAGAAAAAATACATTGCAGAGAAAGTTTTAATTTTGAAAGGAGTGTGACTCTGATGTGTGATTCCTGCTCGACGATCCATCACTGTCTATAATCTGATACCATCCAATTCAATCACTGTGCAGCACTGGGGAGTGGGCAACATATAAATACTATGGCGATGGAATTCAGTTTAGAGCAGGATAAGCTGAACTAGATTTGCTCTCCTGTGCAAAATAAAGACAGCACTGCCCCGAGCCAGGACCGTCAGGGACGTTGGGCAGCACCTGCAACATTTCAGCAGCATCACTGAGTGAGGTTCCCACTGATTGCATTCATAGATTTCCATATTATAGTTGAAGTTTGTATCATTGAAAACAAGCCATGCAGCAAACGATTTCACGTATTAAGAAAAGTTTACGGGCTAGCTCGTTTGTTTCCAGTGAGATGAGCACTTACAGGTTCGGCCTGGTCTTTGCTGCTTCCAGCCGTCCTCTTGCTACCCTGAGCAATCATCCTTTTTTACTTTGTCTCTCCTGATTCCCCTCATGCTCACTCCAAGCTCATTGCGTTCACGAGACCCACCTCCTGCTCCCTCGACCCCATTCCCACTAAATTGCTGACCACCCTACTTCCCCTCCGAGACCCCGTACGTTGACATTGTAAATGTTTTTCTCCCTTCAGGAACAGTCTGCCTCCCTTTCATCACTCCTCCCCCCTCAAAAAACCCACGCGCGACTCCTTTCTCCTGCAAAGTACTGCCCAGCTCCAGCTTCCCTTTTCTCCCCAAAGCTATTGAACATATTGCCCATCTTTCCCGCAACTTTGAATCTCTCTCGTCAGGTTTCTGCCACTGCCACAGCAGTGATACGGCCCACATCAAAGTTACAAATTACATCCTCTGTGACTGATTGTGGTGTACTACCCCTCCTCGACCGCTCTGCAGCCTTTGACATGGTCAACCACACCATCTTCCTCCAATGCCTCTCCTCCATAGTCCAGCTCAGTGGGACTGCCCTCATTTGGTGACATTCTTACCTATCCAATTGTAGCCAACATATCTTCAGCAATGGCTTCTCTTCCCACCCTCGCTCCATTATCTCTGGAGTTCCCCAGGGATCTGTCCCAATTGGTCCCCTCCTCTTTCTTAACTACATGCAGCCCTTTGGCAACATCATACAGAGACAGCTTCCGCATGTACGTTAATGATACGTAGGCCAACCTCTCCACCACTTCCCCCAATCCCTCTACTGTCCACATGTAGCCAGACTGCTTGTCCGACTTCCAGTCTTGAATGAACCACAATTTTTATCAGTTAAACATTGGGTAGACTGAAACCATCGTCTTTGGCCCCCACCACGAACTCTGTTCCCTTGCTACTGATTCAGCCCCTCCCTGGTCACTGTCTTAGGCCAAACCAGACTGCTTGCAATCTCAGCATCCTACTCGACCCTGAGTTGAACTCCCACCAGCGCATTATCTCCATCACAAAGACCGCCTACTTCCACCTCCACAATATCATCCATCTCCGCACCCGCCATAGCCCACCCGCCATAGCCCACCCGCCATAGCCCACACGCCATAGCCCACCCGCCATAGCCCACCCGCCATAGCCCACCCGCCATAGCCCACCCGTATTATCCCACCTACCATAGCCCACCTGCCATAGCCCACTTACCATAGCCCACCCGCGATAGCAATACAATACAATACAATACAAATCGCTTTATTGGCATGATAAGGTACATCTTATGTTGCCAAAGCATCAAAATACATTTATGGTTGAACACATAAACGCGGTTCCATTCATACAGTGTATAAACAGGTATATCCCTGAGTTTATAAATATACATTCGCCTTGTTTATATATACTCTTGTCTTAGTTTACTGGTTGTCCCTCTGTTCATGGCAAGCTGTGACATAGTGTGCTGCCAGTGTTACACAGCTTCTCTCCTCCCCCAGTAGGAATGGGAGTTTTTGGTTGTCAGTCAGATTTCTGAATTCAGGGCATATTTGTGAGAATTTTTGGTAGAAATTCTCTCTGATGCCCTGATATTTTCCACAGGCTGTGAGGAAGTGCATCTCTGTCTCAACTACTCCCTGACTGCCATAGCCCACCCGCCATAGCCCACCCGCCATAGCCCACCCGTATTATCCCACCTACCATAGCCCACCTACCATAGCCCACCTGCCATAGCCCACCCCCCATAGCCCACCTACCATAGCCCACCCGCCATATCCCACCTGCCATAGCCCACCTACCATAGCCCACCCGCCATAGCCCACCTGCCATAGCCCACCTACCATAGCCCACCCGCCATAGCCCACCCGCCATAGCCCACCCGCCATAGCCCGCCCGCCACAGCCCGCCCGCCACAGCCCGCCCGCCACAGCCCGCCCGCCACAGCCCACCCGCCACAGCCCACCCGCCACAGCTCACCCGCCACAGCCCACCCGCCACAGCCCACCCGCCATAGCCCACCTGCTGCCAAAACCCTCATTGATGCCTTTGTCGCCTTCATGCTTGACTATTCCGGTGTTCCCCTCGCTGCCTTCCCAGTCTACACACTCTGTAAATTTCACTTCACCCAAAACTCTGACGACTGTTTCCTAGCTCGCACCAAGTCCTGCTCACCCTTCACCCCATCGCCCCTGGTCACCCCTCACCCCATCGACCCTGGTCACCCCTCACCCCATCGCCCCTGGTCACCCCTCACCCCATCGCCCCTGGTCACCCCTCACCCCATCGACCCTGGTCACCCCTCACCCCATCGCCCCTGGTGACCCCTCACCCCATCGCCCCTGGTCACCCCTCACCCCATCGCTCCTGGTGACCCCTCACCCCATCGCCCCTGGTGACCCCTCACCCCATCGCTCCTGGTCACCCCTCACCCCATCGCTCCTGGTGACCCATCGCCCCTGGTCACCCTTCACCCCATCGCCCCATGTCACCCCTCACCCCATCGCCCCTGGTGACCTCTCACCCCATCGCTCCTGGTGACCCCTCACCCCATCGCTCCTGGTGACCCCTCACCCCATCGCCCCTGGTGACCCCTCACCCCATCGCTCCTGGTGACCTCTCACCCCATCGCCCCTGGTGACCCCTCACCCCATCGCTCCTGGTCACCCCTCACCCCATCGCTCCTGGTGACCCCTCACCCCATCGCTCCTGGTGACCCCTCACCCCATCGCTCCTGGTCACCCCTCACCCCATCGCCCCTGGTCACCCCTCACCCCATCGCTCCTGGTGACCCCTCACCCCATCGCTCCTGGTCACCCATCGCCCCTGGTGACCCCTCACCCCATCGCTCCTGGTGACCCATCACCCCATCGCTCCTGGTCACCCCTCACCCCATCGCTCCTGGTCACCCCTCACCCCATCGCCCCTGGTGACCCCTCACCCCATCGCTCCTGGTCACCCCTCACCCCATCGCTCCTGGTCACACCTCACCCTGTCGCTTCTGGTAACCTCCCACCCCATCGCCCCTGGTCACCCCTCACCCCATTGCCCCATGTCACCCCTCACCCCATCGCCCCTGGTGACCCCTCACCCCATCGCTCCTGGTGACCCATCACCCCATCGCTCCTGGTGACCCATCACCCCATCGCTCCTGGTCACACCTCACCCTGTTGCTTCTGGTGACCCCTCACCCCATCGCTCCTGGTCACCCAACACCTTCAATTTATAATTCTCATCCTTATGTTCAAACCCCTCCATGGTCTTGCTGTTCCATATCTGTGTAACCTCCTCCAGCCCTACAACGCCACCAGAACCCTGTGCTCCTCTGAATCTGGCCTCTTGTGCATCCCCCCTTCTTTCATGCCACTGTTAACAACCATCTATGCCCTACGCTCTGGAATTCCCTCCCTAAACCCCTCCGCCTCTCCACCTCCCTCACCCTTAAGACCCTCCTTAAAACCTATGTTAAAAAGCACTATATAAATATAAGTAGTCGTTGTGTTTATTAGAGATGGATTTACAAAAAGTAGAAAAGTTTTGGATGGACTGGCGACTTACAACAGGAGGTTTCCCTGCATCCACTTCTCATGTCCAACAGGTTGCAAGGGTCCTGTGCACAATGCGCAGCTGCAAGGAAAGTTCAAATGCGAGTGTGACTATCCTGGTAACACACTGCAGAAAATAACTCTGTTTGTGCCCTTCTGCCACTGAGGTGCTTACATCACCGTGGCTGTGCTGGCTGCAAGAGGCCAGAAATGGAACAGTAAAATCTCAGAGAGCCCTGTAAAAAAAAAATGCTGTAAAAAATCAACTCAAAGGTTCAACAGAAGCTGCAAGTATTAGACAGTAACAGCTGGCTGCAATCAAATTGCGACATAACTTTCCAGGTTCATGTGACTTTATAAACTACTGGATCTTTGCTATTTACAGTTTGCGTTACAGGTTAAAATAGTCCCCAAAAGAAATCCCGGTGCCCTCCTCCATGGAACAGAAGTGGGTTGTAGAACTTCATTGAACCATCAGAATGAAATGAATTTGTTAAGAAGTGTCTTCATCTGTCATTTTGCATTTTAAATCTTTGCGATTAAAGCACATGTCTACAAGGATGCATTCCACTGAAATCAAAAATATCTCTTAGAATAGTCGGACAAATGCTAGGAATTGTCTTTACTAGTTGGTAGGGAACGTACAGTTTTGTAAATGCTAGCATGTCACTAGAGTGTAGGTGACACAGTTCTTTATATATTTGGGGGAAGGATTTTGTCTCTGCTGTTTGTGGTGAAATAGGAAGTGTTTATAAAGAATACATTTACAATTTAATTACAAATAGTGTACAGAGGAAACGCTCCCATTTAATTTGAACAGAGTCCTGTTTACCGTCCTGCAGCATGTCCTAGTGCTATAGCGAGACCTGACCAGTGTTAACTAAAAATTGTCAGGTGCCCAGATCCATTGATGTGTGTGAAGAGTAGGTTTGAAGTAGTTTCCAAGATTGCAATTTGTGTTCAGCTATTGGTGCCTCATTGAACAACCTTGCTGACAATCTGACGTCTGTTTGCTTTTGCAGTACCGCATACTGGAGTTAGCCCAGCGGAGTATTACCACCAGATGGCTCTGTTGGCCGGCCATCGTAGCCCGTACGGTGAAATCCTTCCTCCAGCTGGCACAACAACTGCTGGTGCTCTTCACATGGAATATCTCCACGCAATGGAAGGTAAGTAACAGCCAAAAAACAACCTGGTCGTATATTGAAAATTCATCATTTAAAAGTTTCCATTTAAATGTTTTAAAAAAGAAATTGGCAAAATTTCAATCATAATAGCGTTTAAAAGCAACCCAAAAAAAGTGGTAATCTTGGGCGCTGCCACAGGTGTTGGTCGTTCGAGGGACCGGACATTAATCTGATCTAGTCTTATGTTGGTGTTGATTGTTATCAGAGGGGTGACTGAGGTTTAACTACTGATGAGCAATTGCCAGGTTTAGGAGGGTGAAGGACTGAATTGCATTCACAAAAGTGGCAAGCAGCATGGAGTGGCAGTCAAAGCCTCCCTTCTGCATTGTCACAGAAAGTGAATCTTCAGTCTCAACAGAGTCATGTAAAAAAAACATGGCTCCCCGATAAAGGGGCAGGGATTTGGGGGGAAATTCCTACCCGTGCTATTCTCGTGCACTTCCTACGGGGCTCAATATAACAATACTGGCCAGGAAACGAGCACCCCTACTTTCCATTCAGTTGGGAAATAGGGCATGACATTGGAGAGGAAGGTCAAGATAGGTCAGAGAAAATGGCGTTGAGAGTGGGCTGTTGTAAATATTCCTCAGCCCATATCGCTATAGCTGTGTGAGGAGTTGGCATGGTAACGTATTTATGCAGCATGCCGCGAATTGTTAAGGTTTTAGGTTTTACCATCATGACTCTCCACATAGATTTTTTTCTCAATCTCAGTCAGGCCGTCAAGTGAGGTACTTCATTGGAAGCAGGCTGCGCGAGTCAATGCACCAATGCACCTCCCAGTGGCCAACTTCAGAACTGCAATTGCAGAAGCCTCGCACCTGAGAACTGGCAGTGGTGACCAGCTCGAGAGCAACTGGAGAGGGGAAAAGTTCTTTGGTAAAAAAAAATTCTAACACTCCGAATGCTTCTTTTTTGTTTAAGTAGCCAAGAGGTAATGAACATTTCAAATATCTGATTTTACTCTGGACATTACTCCGTGTTTGAAAAACTAAATTAAAAATTCTAAATTCAGTGGTGGGCAAGACCATATTTATTTTATTATATAAAAACAGTTTTAATAGTTACTGTCACCTCATTGTGCTGTTGAATCCAAAACAAAATCTGTGGCAAAGCTCACAAAAAGTTCAGTTCAGGATCAGTAATCCCAGCAATATGCCAGGAGCCTATTAGACGTAGATTTTTGCAAAAAGTAGAAGCTGGGTTTTAAGTAGGATGATGTGGAAATAAATACCAGCCAAGTGTGAGGTTACCAGTTTAAATGCTACAGGGTGAGGAAAAATTTACATTACTTTTCGACACAGGGAGCAATTTCTTTTAAATGAAGAACAAAAACTAGTTCCATTAAAATTCAAGCAACAACATTTAAATTAGGCATTGTTTTAAAGTGCGGGGCAAATATGCATAGTTATGCTATGCAAATGAGCTATTTTGTAGTGTAAATAGAAGATTAAAAGAAGAGTGCATTGTGGGAAGGTCACTTAACCTCACCTTTTCCCAGCTGATGAGAGTCTGTTTAGTCAGTTCTTCCTTTTAATCTAAACAGGATGAATTTACCCTTTTTCTTTGTACAAAGCAATCAAAGGATCTAAACTCCAGTCGCTGTCAAACTTCAATCTGGATTAGGTGGTGATGGGTTGCCCCATCATTCATTTCAGTATGACTCTATTCTTCTGTTGCAGTTTAAGAATAATATCCTGAAACTGAAACTAAATTATTTATCCATTAAAATGTCTGTTATTGTACTCACCACAGCTTTTAAAAAATCATTTATCTTCATCTTTTTGAGGTAGTAGCTGGTAGAAGTGTGTTTTTTAGATGTTAACAATCATTTTTTATTATTTTTTTATAGCTTACTGACTTTATTATACTGCAACGGTTTGCTTTCTGCACTATTAATGTATTCCTATATAAAATGAGTTAATATTCGGTCACCAAATTTAAAAACTGAAAGCTAATTAGGTGAATTATCCCGAATTGTCAGTGAGGTCCAGTTGGTCCTTAAGCATAAGATTCCCTCCATATCTTGCTCCGTTTAAGCACTGCAATTGGAAACGACTGCTACATGTAAATCATGTGATATCGAGTCAGATGTAAAAACCTTACAGCGCTGTGACTAAATAACGTGAATGCACTGTCCCCTGTTGGACATGTTGGAAAGTTGAGAGTTAATAATGGCGTGTTGTTGTGAACTGTCGAGGGGGAAGGAGGTTGACATCCTCCCAAGTGGAAGAGAGGCTGAAGACTAATGGGCTATAATATTAATCTCATTCCCCAATAGGGAAGGAGGAATTGATGGATACGTGAGATCAATCCAAGTTGGGGCAAAAGATCTTTTCCAGTTCCTTTCCTATGTTCCTATTTGTCTGTCCCACCCATTTAATCCCCGGAGTAAAAGTCCTGCCAAGTTTCTCCATGCTCCACCCTCCCTAAAGGTAAATGGAGTGAAACTCAAAAATACACATAATACAAAGAAAGAACTTGCATTTATATAGCGCCTTTCACCATATCAGGACGTCCCAAAGCGCTTTACAGCCAATGAAGTACTTTTGAAGTGTTGTCACTGTTGTAATGTGGGAAATGCGGCAGTCATTCTGCACACAGCAAGCTCCCACAAACAGCAATTAAATAAATGACCAGATCATCTGTTTTAGGTGTTGGTTGAGGGATAAATGTTGACCAGACCACCGGGAGAACTCCCCTTCTCTTCTTCGAATAGTGCCGTGGGATCTTTTACATCCACCTGAGAGGGCAGATGGGGTCTCACTTTAAAATCTCATTTGAAAGACGGTACCTCCGACAGTGCAGCACTGAGATGTTAGCCTAGATTATATGCTCAATTCTCTGGAATGGGACTTGAACTCGGCACCTTCTGACTGGGGCGTGATGCTGCCACTGAGCCACGACTGAACATCTATTCTAATATTGTGTTCTACACTATAACTGCTGAGCCAGTTACTTTGCTTCATGTGATACCTCCATGCTCCCGTCATGTTTTATACAGTGACTCTCCATCCATTCTCATCTTCATGAGTCTCAATTCCATTCCAAACAAACTATTTCTCCAGCTCTATCTTGCCCAACATTGGCAAATCGTTACATTACAAGAATTCCCCTCCCACCGTTATACTGTGAACAGCAGAGGGCCCAGAACATGTGGAACTCTGCTGGTCCCTACTCCCCAGGCAGAACTTTGTTCTATTTACAGGAAACTCTCTTTTAACCAGCACCTAAATAACCGGAAATCTCTGTTAACCGGCAAAATTCAGGAGTAGGTTCAGGTAAGTTTTACTTCATATTAGTGGCCGTTCCTGGATCTGTGGCTGTGTAACTGGGGTTCGTGCACTTGTTGCTAAGCAACAGGGAAGCCTGGATTTGTTGCTGTGTACAGAGCTCTTGTACCTTTTAACTATACCGCTCTGTAATCCGAACTTTTTGATAAACCGGCACCACGCCGGTCCCGTCAGTGCCGGATAATAAAGAGTTTCCTGTACTGTCACTTTCTGCTTTCTAAGCGGCAAAACCACATCCATGACTTGGATGATAGTGAAGTCAGAGGGCTAATATTACATAGAATTTACAGCACAGAAACAGGCCATTCGGCCCAAAAGATCCAGGCCAGTGTTTATGCTCCATACGAGCCTCCTCCCACTCTACTTCATCTCACCCTTTCAACATATCCTTCTATCCCTTTCTCACTCATGTACTTATCCAGCTTCCCCTTAAAGGCATCTCTGCTCTTCGCCTCAACCACTCCATGTGGTAGCGAGTTCCACATCCTCACCACTCACTGAGGAATAATATGCACCTTCACATGCTGAAACTGAGATCAAACCTCACTTCCACGATCATTATCGCTATTACGGGGATTGACAATCATTGTAATAAAGTTTATTCAAAAAAATCTTTTCCTGTCAGTGGGTTAAATCCATAGCCCTGATTGATAACAACAGATGGTTCAGGAGCTGACTGATAGCATCCGACTCAAAAGAATTTTTAATTTAGTTTTTCAGAGGTGCTCAGCCAGTTCGAACTTTGCATCAGCCCTACTGGTGATATTCTGATGCTTAATTTATCCCCGCTTCTGTTTTTCTTGACGGTTTGTTGAAACTCCTTTGATTAAGGAGGTTCCCACTGGGATTTGTATTGTAGGTTTATTACATTTATAGTTTAGAAAGTCCTCTTCTTGGCCTTTAAGTATGCAATTTAGAAGACAAGAATGGTTCACCAAACTTTGGATTAATTATAATAGTACAGGTAGTATGAGGTAAAATAATTATCAGAGTGCTTGTTTTATTTAGAAATGGTGATTATAATTTCTGCTAAGTTTCAGTGTTCCACATACACAGTGAGGAAATCTCTAAACCGATACTGATAACAGATACAACTTTAAAAAAAGACTCGTCATGGGTAATCACTGAAAAATCTGCTTTATAATTGTTGGAAACTGGATATTCTGGTCTAAAGTGTAACTACAATCCTACTGGATAAAGTGTTATTGTCTCATGTTAAATTGGTAATGTCTGCATTTTCCAACCAATTTATAAAGAGAAAGAATGTTCAGAGCCTGCTTAATTAGGGGGAGAAGACAAATGGGTGGAATTTTACCCTCATTCATAATGAACTGGTAAAACTCTGCTAATATTACCCTGAAAATACTTTGACCCTTTCACTGGTTCAAATTTATGCTTAGCTTTGAGAATAGTGTGCTATTTTTGGATCCTTTTCTGTTTGAAAAGTTCTATTAATTTTGTCTTCAATAGAACACCATTCCTCGGTATTATATGAATGAAATGGATACAACGAAATAAGAATTGTGAGCTAAAGTTAAATATAAGTGTTTGCAATGACAGTCATGTCTGATCAGATCTATAATCAGTCAAACACTAATGCTTCAGTTTTGCTTAACCTTTCAACTGGAATTTACACAGGCACAAGACTGAGTTCTGGCACATTTTCATTACAGGAATTGGGCCCATCATCTGCATCATCTGACCCAGCCTACCACCCTCCCGTCCCCCGCAATCCTTCATCTTGGCCACAGGGACCCCGGCTAAGACTTATTTCAGTCAGTTGTGACCTGTGGTCCCTGCCCGCTTTGCCACCAGTCGATCTTCTTTATCCTCAGTACTTTAGCCCCTGATCAAGGATGTGGAGATAGGAAGCCACGTGACGTTCTCCTAATCATTCAACTTTAAGATTGCAAAAAAAACGAATGAAAATCCATTTATTTCAGTGGGTGCTCCCTATATGCTACTGGAAAGAATGGCAAACTGGAGCCTGTGTGTACTGGCTTCATTTACATCTGATCATGTACTGCACGGGACAGGGGGAAAAGCAGATTTTCATTCATATACAATTGACTGCAATTTTGTGTACAAATTTGCAGCTGTATAGCATATGGAGAAGGTTAGGCATTAAGTGACTGTTGGAAGCAGTAAATGTGCCACAGTTAAGTTATTACCCTGGTCACACTGATTATTCTAACAAGTATAAAAATAATTGTCACTGCCTCGGAGAAGCAGTTTCTCAACATGACTTCTCGAGCAGCAGCCAACGGTAGCTGCAAACTGTACAACTTATTCCAACTTGAAATTTCTCAACTTTTATTTTCTATTCAGTCAGCTTTTGTTCTGAAGGTTTCCTTATTCCTGGTACAGGTCTGAACCACTGTCTCGCTGGTTGTGGCGAATTAATGATGTGAATGTCTAAGCAGCCGTCAGATTCATAAATCACTAGAAATGAGAGGGGCAATACATAGAAGCCTTTTCTTTTTGTTTAGCAATTTATCATTTTGCTTGCACATTAATAAACAGAGCTCCCCTGAGGTAAGGCAGTGGAAGATAAATTCTTCTTCCTAATTTTCCTCAATTGTAGCCAGTAGATCACAGGTGAGCAGTAAGCCGCTTATCAGAGAAAGTCATTTTTTTGAGCTTCCTTCTACACATTAGTTGGACATGATGAATAAATGGACAGTTTGAACATGAAGTACTACATGGTGCTCTGCTCTCATTTTCTTCTTTA
The DNA here is from genome assembly GCF_052327205.1 of Somniosus microcephalus. Lineage (NCBI taxonomy): Eukaryota > Metazoa > Chordata > Chondrichthyes > Squaliformes > Somniosidae > Somniosus > Somniosus microcephalus. The sequence goes on from NC_140993.1 coordinate 278,207,010, forward strand.
ATGCAACAGGCTCTCGATTCCCCAGTCCAAGGCTGTCAGCCAGGCCAAGCCGAAAGCGTACACTGTCTATATCCCCATTGTCTGATCCCAACTTTGACCTTCAGACTATGATAAGAACTTCCCCCAACTCTTTGGTCACCATACTCAATAACTCCCGCAGCAGCTCCTCGACCAGCGGCTCCTACGGTCACTTATCTGCTGGTGCAATAAGGTAAGAAGAATTCTCTGTTCCTCAGGGTTCATCGGATGTGTTACTTCATATTTGTAAATGATAAAGATTTATGGTTTGTTATTTGTTTATCCATTTACGTTCCATGATTTTTTTTTCTAAATCCCTTTTTTTCTTTATGCCTATTTTCTGAAGATCTGGAAACTATTGTGTTACTTGGTCTTGGTTCTTGTTAGTCATTTTGTGGAAGTTTCTCGAAAAAGGCAAGCAGTTTGTCAGTGAAATGGTACTAAGGCAAAGGGTAGTTGAACAATTTTTGTTCGTTAAAGGGTCACCTCTTTATGAAGCAGTGCTAAAATCACCTTTCCTGTACGGAGAGAGAAGAGCCATTCATTATTTCTGTTGCAATGACCTTGTGAGTCTTGTGTTTCCATGAAAAAATATGTTCCTTAAAATTGTTGTAGAGTGTTCCTGTATCTTGGATTCTGCCTTTTTTCTGTTCTCCTCAATTTCTGTATTAAAATATCTGAAAGGGCTTGGTCATGGACCTTAGCAAACTGCAGTCAGAAGAACCCAAAGATTAGACTGGGTAAAAGGTTCCTGCTAAAGATCCCCTTCCTGTTTCAGCTATTCAACTTACGTGTGAGAGAAATGCCTGCAGTCTGACTCTAGACAACAGTAGATCAGTGTGTCTTACTCATTTCTTCCACTGCTAAGGTCTTGCTGGATGAACAAGGTTGGGGTTTAAACGGCACAATTGAATTAATGCCCGGACCGACCGACCGAACCCGGAGAGAGAGAAACAGTGGCACAGCAACTCACTGGGACTTTACTAAGTGGAGTGCTGTCACCTGCTGCAATGGTTTGTGTTGTGCTAGCGCTTAACCTTCCTCCTGATGATTAGAAAATGTAAACGATTGTGTGCTTCTGACCTTTCTTCCTGTTTTGCCATTTGTGAATTAGTCTGATTGCATGGCTGTGTTGTGTTACAGAACCATGTGAAGCTTCCTTTATGAAGACTGCGGGTTGGAGTCTGTTGTTGAATGTGGCGTCTGTTGTGTCTCTGTCAGGCTCACAGCCCAACCAGGAATAGCTCGAGTTTCCAGAGTCCCAAAGGGGTAGCAAGTTCTTGAGTCGCAGCAGTAAAGCGAGGCAGCGAGTGCCAGCGTATTCTGTAGTTTGAGAGAAGACACGTTCAGTAACCTGGCTGTTTGCATGACATTTTTTTTTTAAAAAGGCCTAATTTGAAAAACACCACAACATCATTTATCAATGTACAGGTGTTTTGTGGAAAGTCGGGTGCATTTGACTAATGTCATTCACATTTGGTTTGATTACAATGATTTGAATCTGTTAATTGACGAGATGAATATTGTTTGGGTGAGTGGGGATGCGAGTGAAGCCCAGAACCTGAAACACTGTTGCTGATATCAAAACTGCTTTAATTTAATTATTATTCTATAACATTAAACTTGAGGGCAATTCATAGGGCCTCTTCTATTTCAGAGTTGTTCTTGCCCATTGTAAATGACCTGCCTGATGAGTGCTTTCTACACTGTCACAAGTTTACATAAACAGTAGACAAAATACCTTTTGAGGTAAAATCCGTAGATTGCAATGGAGTTTGCAGTTCGGTAAGAAAAAACACAGCAAAGCAGAGTTGTAACACAACACTGAGCTAGCGGCTAACACCAGTGCATACTCCTACTGTCTGTAGCTGATCAGATCAACCTGTATGTGAAAGTACAAAAACCGATGCAATGGTGCAGATTAGGGTGCGATTTTTGTTTTATGGTCATGTACGTAAAATAAATAAATTAACCCTTAGATAACTTAATCATCTGAAATATAATGCTGTGGCACATGGTCAAAGTCTCTATTACTCTGTTAGATAATTGAAGAGGAGAGAGTTAAGTCACTTTGTTCTTTGATGAATGGGTAGCACGTTGAAAAATAAATTGGACAAACTGCCAGTGAGCTCAGTGAACATGGAATTTACCATTAGAAGTATGCTCAAGAACAAATTTTGAGTCTGATATGCATCTTCTGATTAATACCCTATCAATCATACATACTGTCTGCCACAGCCTTAGTGCATTGTAATAATTCATGACTACACACACGCACACACAATCACAATGCAACATGGGTTTTTGAGGCAAATGTTTTTATACATTCCATTGTAAGAATTAGATTTTTTTTTCTGATTTATTGTTTGCCCGCTTCCTTCTCCCTTTTGTGGGTCATGGATCGCCTTTGTGGCATTTGACCCCAATGACCCTTTGTAGAGCAAGGCTAGAAGAAGACGTCCACCCATGGTGCAAGCCTGACCAAAAGCAAGTTCTGTTCCCCCCAAGGCTGGAATGACCCACAGGTAACCCAGAGACCGTAAAGTGCAATTACTGCATCACTGGCCTTAGTTGTGCCTCTTCCCCCAACTTGGTATGTCCCACCACAGCGCTTGTCCTGCCTGTATGTCCCACCACACCGCTTGCCCTGCCTGTATGTCCCACCGCTTGCCCTGCCTGTATGTCCCACCGCTTGCCCTGCCTGTATGTCCCACCACAGCGCTTGTCCTGCCTGTATGTCCCACCACACCACTTGCCCTGCCTGTATGTCCCACAGCGCTTGTCCTGCCTGTATGTCCCACCGCTTGCCCTGCCTGTATGTCCCACCGCTTGCCCTGCCTGTATGTCCCACACCGCTTGCCCTGCCTGTATGTCCCACCGCTTGCCCTGCCTGTATATCCCACAGTGCTTACCCTGCCTGTATGTCCCACCGCTTGCCCTGCCTGTATGTCCCACAGCGCTTGCCCTGCCTGTATGTCCCACCGCTTGCCCTGCCTGTATGTCCCACAGTGCTTGCCCTGCCTGTATGTCCCACAGCGCTTGCCCTGCCTGTATGTCTCACCGCTTGCCCTGCCTGTATGTCCCACAGTGCTTGCCCTGCCTGTATGTCTCACCGCTTGCCCTGCCTGTATGTCCCACAGCGCTTGCCCTGCCTGTATGTCCCACAGCACTTGCCCTGCCTGTATGTCCCACAGTGCTTGCCCTGCCTGTATGTCCCACAGTGCTTGCCCTGCCTGTATGTCCCACAGTGCTTGTCCTGCCTGTATATCCCACACCGCTTGCCCTGCCTGTATGTCCCACCGCTTGCCCTGCCTGTATGTCCCACAGCGCTTGCCCTGCCTGTATGTCCCACCGCTTGCCCTGCCTGTATGTCCCACCACACCGCTTGCCCTGCCTGTATGTCCCACCGCTTGCCCTGCCTGTATGTCCCACCGCTTGCCCTGCCTGTATGTCCCACCGCTTGCCCTGCCTGTATGTCCCACAGCGCTTGCCCTGCCTGTATGTCCCACAGTGCTTGCCCTGCCTGTATGTCCCACCACAGCGCTTGCCCTGCCTGTATGTCCCACAGCGCTTGCCCTGCCTGTATGTCCCACAGTGCTTGCCCTGCCTGTATGTCCCACAGCGCTTGCCCTGCCTGTATGTCCCACAGCGCTTGCCCTGCCTGTATGTCCCACAGTGCTTGCCCTGCCTGTATGTCCCACCACAGCGCTTGCCCTGCCTGTATGTCCCACAGCGCTTGCCCTGCCTGTATGTCCCACAGTGCTTGCCCTGCCTGTAAGTCCCACCCTAGCGCTTGCCCTGCCTGTATGTCCCACAGTATTTGCCCTGTCTGTATGTCCCACCACAGCGCTTGCCCTGCCTGCCCACTTTATGTTCACACTTACTCTATTAATTTTCCCATAAAACCTTTGCTAAGCACCCCCTCCTCCCAGTTTGTTTCTGGTTCCACAGCACCTGCTGCTTCCTGAAACATTACAGTCATTTCACAAAACAAAGTCTCGCGAGCTTGGTTTGGAATGTCCTTTCAATTTTCCCAATTACTTCCTGTGTGATTTTTACCAATAGAAATTCTACCAGAAATGTTCCACTGAGTGATATGGCCAGGGCTCCTGGTTTAGTCTACTTTTATTACAAGAGATTTCATGATTTTTGGGGTTGCATTTGGCAGTTCTATCTCGGGCCACTGGTTCATGATGACCCAATGATTCACGTCCCTTTTTTTATTATGTGGTATTCAGGGATTTTTACTTGTGTTTTGAGGATCATGTTCTGCAATTCTTTCCATTTGGTTCTGTGAAAACTTCAAACCAGTGACCTTGGTCATGGTTTAATGCAGTAAAACCCACTTATCGTGCTGAGTTGTATCATAATCATCTTATTGGCAGACTTTCCAAAACACTGAACTTTCAATAGAACTTTGTTTATTTCTGTTAAATGATGCCAGTTCACTATAATTGGCCTGAATTCCTTACTCCTTGAATTACCTTCTACTGTCCCATCACAAAGTGAGATACTGAACAGTTAACCCGTCCACTGGTCTCTGCCAATATTGCCGTTAAATTGCAATCTGGGAGCTTTACAATAGTGAGCCCAGTTGTCTCATATCTGGAGATCCCGCCTCCCTTCTGTTCATAGATGCAAATGCTGGGGAAATAGAGGGAATGTGTTCCAACCCTTATCTCAAAATTTTTTGTTTTGGCATCTTATGTCCCCTCTTCACCTTCCACCCCTTCCCCGGGAGTGGGCCCTTGGCGTAGCGGTAGCATCCCCGCCGCTGGGCCAGAAGGCGTAGGGTTTCGAACCCTGCTCCAGACAGTCCCGGCAAGTGGAGTCGGAGCTCCGGCTCTAAATTCTGGGTTGACATCCAACGGGATACTTGTGGGTGTGGGTGGCCCCCCCCTCGTATGGGTTGTGGGAGCCCGTAAAACCCTCCCGCCATAGGACTAACCACCCTAATGGCTGGTACGAAGATGGTTACGGTCACGGAAGGAGCGTTAACGCGGCCAGAAATCCTTCCACCACTTCATACAGTTCCCCAAAGGGAACAGTGTGAAGACACGACGACGACGACCCCTTCCCCACTCCAAATCCTGGAATTTCTTCTGATGTCTCCCATCACACCCAAGCTCTAAATGTGGTTGTATCACTGCCTCCCTCAATGGCTTGGCTGAGATCACTAACTCCCCGCTTGGGAATTGTGGGGTAGGAATTGTTTCTGCCACTCATGCTATAGTGTACCTGAGTGCTGCATTGACATTAATTAACAAGTTCCCTCAATCCAAAATCCTGCAGTGTAAATAAATATTTTTAATGTATTCTCTGAATGTGAGCATTGCTGGTAAGGCTTGCCCATTCCTAGTCACCCTGAGAAGGTGGTGGTGGGCTGCCTGCTTGAACTGCTGCAGTCCGTGTGGTGAAGGTGCTCCCACAGTGCTGTTAAGTAGGGAATTTCCAATTTTGACCCAGCGACGATGAAGGAACGGCCGATATATTTCCAAATCAGGATGGTGTGTGACTTGGAGGGGAAACTTGGAGGTGATGGTGTTCCCATGCGCCTGCTACCCTTGTCCTTCTAGGTAGTGGAGGTCGCGCGTTGGGGAGGTGCTGTTGAAGAAGCCTTGGCAAGTTGCTGCAGTGCATCCTGTAGATAGGACACACTGCAATGGAAACATCCTTCCAGCCATGTGGGACCTTGTCAAAGGCTTTGCTAAAATCCATGTAGACTACATCAAATGCACTACCCTCATTGACCCTCCTCGTAACCTCCTTAAAAAATTCAGTCAAGTTAGTCAGACACGACCTTCTCTTAACAAATCCATGCTGACAGTCCTTGATTAATCCGTGATGAAGTATACTGTCCCTCAGAATTTTTTCCAATAATTTTCCCACCACCGAGGTTAGGCTGATTGGCCTGTAATTACTCGGTTTATCCCTTTCTTCCTTTCTTAAACAACAGTACAATGTTAGCAGTCCTCCAGTCCTCTGGCACCACACCTGTAGCCAGCGAGGATTGGAAATGGTGGTCAGAACCTCCACTATTTCCTCCCTTGCCTCTCTTAACAGCCTTTGATACATTTCATCCGGGCCTGGCAATTTATCTACTTTCAAAGATGCTAAACCTCTTAATACTTCCTCTCTCACTATGTTTATCTCATCTAATATTTCACACTCCTTCTCCTTAACTACAATGCCTTAATCGTATCTCTCTTCTGTGAAGACAAATGCAAAGTATTCATTAAGAACCATTCCCACGCCTCCTGCCTCCACACATATGTTACCTTTTTGGTCTCTAGTAGGCCCCACTCTTTCCTTAGTTATTCTCTTGTTCTTTATGTATTTATGAAACATCTTTGGGTTTTCCTTGATTTTACTTGCCAATATTTTTTCATGCCCTCTCTGCTTTTCCTTTTTAATTTCACCCCCTGCACTTTCTATACTCCTCTCGGCTTTCTGTAGTATTGAGCTCTCGGTATCTGACAAAACCTTCCCTTTTTTTATCCCATCCTGTATGCTCCTTGACATCTAGGAGGCTCTAGATATGGGAGTCCCACCCTTTTTCTTTGTGGGAATATATTTGCTCTGGACCCTCACTATCTCCTCCTTGAATGCCTCCCACTGCTCTGACACTGATTTTCCTTCAAGTAGCTGTTTCCCGTCCACTTTTGCTAAATCACATCTCAGCTTCTTAAAATTGGCCTTTCCCCAATTGAGAACTTTTACACCTGATCTATCTTTGTCCTTTTCCATAACTATGTTAAATCTAACTGAATTATGATCACTACCACCAAAATGCCCTCCCACTGATACCCCTTCCACCTGCCCAGCTGCATTCCCTAAAACTAAGTCCAGAACTGCCCCCTCTCTTGTTGCCCTGTATTCCTTTTACACTGATTCTATCCCAATTAATATTAGGGTCGTTGAAATCCCCTACTATTACTGCCCTATTGTTTTTGCACTTCTCAGAAATTTGCCACATACTTGCTCTTCTATCTCCCTCTGACTGTTTGGGGTCAATAGTACACTCCCAGCAATGTGACTGCCCCTTTTTTGCTCTTCAGTTTAACCCATATGGCCTCATTTGATGATCCTTCTAACATATCATCCCTCCTCACAGCTGTAATTGTTTCCTTAACCAATATTGCGATCCCCCTCCCTTTTTATCCCCTCCATATCTCGTCTGAAAATCCTGTAACCAGGAATGTTGAGCTGCCATTCCCGCTCCTCTTTAAGCCATGTTTCAGTAATAGCTATAATATCATACTTCCACGTGTCTTTCTGTGCCTTCAGCTCATCTGCCTTGTTCACCAAACTCCTTGCATTAAAAGTTTATACCATTAAGCAATGCCAAACTCCTTTGTTGTCTATTTTCTATCCTTTGCTTCCTCTGCCTCCCAAACTCACTTACTAATTGACTACCCTCCATTTCCAGCTTTGCTTCTCTCCCTTCTAAATCTTTGCCAATGTAAACAGTATTCTACAGTCCAGTAAGGCGATCACTACTACAATGGCTTAATTCTAGAGAACCGTGAAGGGGTTACACTAAGATTCCCATCCCCTTGCCAAGCTTATTTAAACCCTCCCCAACAGCACTAGCAAACTCCCCCACGAGGATATTGGTTCCGGCCCTGTTGAGGTGCAACCCGCCCGGCCTGTACAGGTCCCAACTCCCCCAGAGCTGATCCCAGTGCCTCAGGAATCTAAAGCCCTCACTCCTGCACCATCTCTCCAGCCATGCATTCATCCACTCTATCCTCCTCCTATTCCCGTACTCACTCGCTCGTAGTTACCGGGAGTAATCCGGAGATTACTACCTTTGATGTAACAACAGAAAATGCTGGAAAAACTCAGCAGGTCAGGCAACATCCGTGGAGAGAAATTTGAGTTGACGTTTCGGGTTGGACCCTTCTTCAAAACTGGAAAGAAAAGAAACTAGATCGGAGGCAGGGCTGCGATCGGACAAAAGAATAAAAGAAACAAAAGAAGTAAAAGAGATTAGAAGCTAGACGAGATGGTAATAGGCTGGGATTAGGTGTAAAGTGTACTGGCAGGGCAAAAGATAGCTGCCAGGTGTGAGAGAGAAACAAAAGGAAAGGGGGGGGGGGGGGAAAGGAGTGGAACAATTACAAGAGAAAATGAAATGGGGGCCGAGCTTATGATCTGAAATTGTTGAACTCGATATTGAGTCCGGAAGGCTGCAGACTGCCTAATCGGAAGATGAGGTGCTTTTGCTATCGTACTACCTTTGATGTCCTGCTTACCAATCTCTTTCCTAGCTCCCTAAATTCTGCCTGCAGGACCTCATCCCTCTTTCTACCTATGTCATTGGTACCGATATGGACCATGACCTCTGGCATCCAGCAACCAAGAGTATGACGGGGAGCTACAAACGAGGATTGACATGAATCAGTCATTCATGAAAGAAAGACTTATGAAATAATACTGAGCGGCCTGCCGGTGGCGCTGTCCAGGGAGAGTATAAATACTCGGGCACGGGCCCAGCTTGCGCAGGACATTCTTAACAGGAACTAGTGAAGGACACAACTAGACCTCCATGTTGTAAAACAGTTGATTAAAGCTTTGTTTAACGCTTAGACCAAGTGCCTAGTAGTTTTCTTACGTCAAGGATCATGTGAGGCTGAAAGAGCTCGCTGTAAGACCCCAAGAATTGAGGAAGAATGAAAGAATTGTTTTTTTTAAATCAAGGACAGATTTTGATGATTTTTTATTTTGCAAGAAATTGGAATGCTGGGAAAATAGTGGTCATGGTGCAGTATGGTGGGCTTCAGATCTGTCTGTGCATTAGGCTTCACCTGTGTGAATGTAAAGTAGTCGAATGAAAATGTACTCCAATCCTGCTGGCAGCCCACTTCTCCAGAGGCCACAGTTGTGGTGTCACCCAGAATTCCTGGAGAGTGTGCTAATCCACAGGTGTTTTTTGTGGGCTACATGGTGCAGATATGGGTGCCAATTTCGGAGTTATCCACCAATGAGGCAACAGTATTCAGAACGGCTCTTTGCAAGGCTCCAGGCCAGCAAAGTTCAAACAAGACCAACCAGTAAATAAGAATTGTAAACTCACACAGGACAGTGTAGCCTGACCTTCGAGGGTCAGATCGCCAAGACACGGGTGGAGGTTAAGGGTCGCCTGTAGCCCACTGCCTGCATTGTGGACACCCTTTTGATAGCTTGAGTTGTTCACTGACCCCACTGTACACTTTTTCGAGTCTTTCCGTGCTCCTGGCAATCGCCAGGGTCAATTTCAAGATGCTTTTGTCCTTACGGTTGTCACCTGCTGCACCCAGTTGTAATGTTACCCAATGTGGAAAACAAAATCTGCTTGGCAAATCTATATTCCTCCTTGAGAAAGGCAGTGAATCTAATGATGGCTCAACTGGTTAAGTGCAGTGAGTAGCTGAGGCATTCAGACCTGAAAGATATTAGGTTAGATCTGTGCTGAGCCAGTTGGCCTCAATTTTAAAGGGCGTGCAAGAAGAAAGAGACCTGGAGGTTCACATAAACAAATCTTTGAAGGTGGCAGGACAAAGCTGTTAAAAAAGCACCTGGGACCCTTGGCTTTATATATAGAGGCATGGGGCAGGATTTTCATTCAGGAGTCGGGTTGGAGGCGGGACTACAACTTTCGGGGTTGTAGTCCCGCCTCCATCGAGATGTGGCCAATCCATGCGATTTTAACTTGATTGACCTTGTTGAGCCCGCCCAGCGGGCTCAGCAGGCCAATTAAGGGCTACCCAGCAACAGGTGATGTCACAGACTGAAATTTCATCTGTCAAGAGGTTTTGACAGATGAAATATCAGAGTTTCACAGCTGTTTGAAGCTGTCAAACACTGACAGTCTTACTTCTAACCTGAGTCCTTCTCCACAGACTCAGTTAGAAATCTCTCCTGCACAGAAAGCTGCAGGCTGTCACTTTTGACAGTTCGCAGCCATTCTGCTTTCTGTGCCGGCGAGATGAGGGACTCCCGGAACCTAAAGGAAGGAAGGCTGAAAAGGTATGTAAAACTTCTTTAACCACTTTAGATACACCAAACACACTTACCTTTGCACTCATGCACACATTACTCACCTGAACACTGATATCTCGACCCCTCCAAGTCCTTCAACCCGACGGCCCGCCTCCTCTAACTTGGCGTGGTTTGGAGCCGTCGGGAATCCCACAGTTCAACCTTAAAAATAGGGATTAGGCTAAAAACTGCCTGTTAACTACCTGTTAACAGGCAGTTAATTGGCACTAATCCCTTCCCGCCTCGGGTAGGCGGGTCCCAGTGTGGGGCGGGTACCCGCCTCCTTTGAAACTGGCATGGAGGCGGGTTTGGGGGGCGGGATGGGGTCGGGACCCCTGATTTTGGGATTTTAACCCCCCACACGCCTCCAATCCCGACTCCATGGCCCAATGAAAATCCTGCCCATAGAGTACAAAGGCAAGGAAGTTATGTTAAACCTTTATAAATCACTGGTTAGGCCCCAGCTAGAGTATTGTGACCAATTCTGGGCCCCACACTTTAGGAAGGATGTCCAGGCCTTAGAGAGGGTGCAGAGAAGATTTACTAGAATGTTACCAGGGATGAGGGAATTCAGTTATTTGGAAATACCGCAGAAGCTGGGATTGTTCTCCCTGGAGCAGGGAAGGTTAAGGGGAGATTTAGTAGAGGTGTTCAAAATTATCAGATAGTGTAAATAAGGAGAAATTGTTTCCATCGGCAGGAGAGGACTCAGATTTAAGATAAAGAACCAGAGGAGAGACGAGGAGAAAATTTGTTATGATCTGGAATACACTGCCTGAAAGGGTGATGGAAACAGATTTAATAGTAACTTTCAAAAAGGAATTGGATTTATACTTGAAATGGAAAAATTTGCAGGGCTGTGGAGAATGAGTGGGGGAGTGGAACTAATAGCTGTTTCAAAGAGCCGGCAAAAGCACGATGGGCTGAATGGCAGCCTCCTGTGCTGTAAGATTCTTTGATTCTAACTAGGGTGGCAGTAGGGGCACTGTAACTCGTTTGAACCCCAGTGGGTTAATGAGGGGGCAATTGGCCAGGTTTCCCACGTCTGATCACCATCAGTGACCGCTGCACGGAGTGCGAGTGCTTGGGTGCCTGGAGAGGTGAGGATCAGGCTTTGCTTCCGATGGTCAACTAGCTTGACAACCCTTGCTTCCTGGGTTCCAACATGAAGACTGGGCACTTGAGCAAAGTACTACTGGACGGTTAATATCCCTGCAAACTGTACCTCAGAAAGAGGTCAATGCCTCTGGAAGAAGCGTGCAGTGTCCTGGTCACCTGGAGGACTCCATTTAGTTTTGCCATCAAAGAAAGAACTTGTATTTAATTACCGGTGTTCACATCCTCAGGACATCCCAAAATGCATTACAACCAATTAAGCACTTTTGAAGGGTAGTTGTTGAGTCTGTGTGTCCCAGTTATGCTTATTATAAATCACTGGACACAGACAACAAGAATAACTTTAACAGGTCTTTACTATTCGGAGGTCAGGGCTGAACTGCCCAGCAAATCACTACACAATGTTTATATACCGGTGTGGTCACCACCGGTATTACAGTATACAGCAGCCAAGAGAAAGTAGTACATCTCTTAAGGTAGTTCTCTTAAGGTGGAACAGGTTACATACACCACAATCCTCCCTTTTTAGCTTAACAGTGTATATCCCCATTTAACATAACATAATAACATATATATATATACAACTTCATGCAAAACAGTTCAAAGATTCAGTCTCTGAGGAGGCCCCCTGATCCGAGTTGGATAACGCCTTTCAGGGGTCTCTGATTCTCATTGCTGGGGTGACTCATCTAGTTGATCTCTTATGGATTGGACATCATCATCAGGTACATTCACTTCTGAGGTAGATGCTTCAGGTTCACTAACTTCTTCCACGGTTGTCTCTGCCGTAACCATGGGTTCGACCCTTGTTCTCGATTCTACCAGTTGGTCAGCATGACGTCGTATTACATTTTCACCCATATCTACCGTGTACATCAGGGGTCCTTGTCTGGCCCGAATTGTTCCAGATTGCCATTTCTCATTTTTATAGTCCCGGGCTAACACTGGTTGTCCTATTTCGAAACTCCGAGTGGTCTTGTTATTTATATGCTGGAACTGTTTGTTTTCGACTTCCCTCCGCACATTTGGTTTTAACAAGTCCAACCTGGACCGCAACCTCCTGTTATAGAACATCATGGCAGGACTTTGGTTTGTCACTGCATGAGTGGCGTTTCGATATGCCAGTAGGAAGTTGTCCACCTTGTGTTGTAGTGGAATCTGATCTTCGCTCATGGCCTTTATTGCTTTTTTGAACGTTTGTACAAATCTCTCGGCCAACCCGTTTGTAGCCGGATGATATGGGGCAGAGGTATAATGTTTCACCCCATTCTTCTTCATGAATTTCTGGAATTCTTCTGACACGAACTGCGGTCCGTTGTCTGAACATATTTGTTCTGGCAATCCATTTCTTGCAAATATCGTTCTTAGCACCACGATCGTCTTTTCCGAGGTAGTGGTAGTCATCTTAATCACCTCTGGCCATTTAGAATGTGCGTCCACCGCAATTAAAAACATGGAGTCCATGAATGGACCAGCAAAGTCAATATGTACACGTTGCCATGGGGTTGAAGGCCATTCCCATGGATGCAGCGGTGCAATCGGAGGTGCATTTTGAACTTTTTGGCACCCTGAGCAGCTTTTCGTCAGATCCTCTATCTGTTGGTCGATACCCGGCCACCACACATAAGCCCTAACAAGGCTTTTCATCTTGACTCCCCCCAGATGACCTTCATGCAGTTCCTTTAGAACTCTCTCTCTTAACTTAGGAGGAATAATCACCCTTGTTCCATACATCAATGTTCCTTGACAGACGGACAGCTGTTCTCGTCTTGCTGAGAATGCCGGTAACAGTGGATCACCATGTGCTGGCCATCCCTTCACTGTCAATTCGTAGACCCGGGACAGTGTCGGGTCGTTCCTGGTTTCTCTTTCAATACTTGCATTGGTGACTGGTAAACATTCGATGATGGTCGAGTGAAATAACTCAACAGGGTCAACTGTCGGTGCCTCCTCCGCTGTAGGTAGTGGCAGGCGCGACAGCCCATCAGCATTACCATGCTGCTTTGTACCTTTGAATTCAATCTGATATTGATGTGCCCCTAGGAAAAGGGACCATCTCTGGAGCCTCTGTGCTGTCATCACCGAAACACCCTTCTTAGGGTTAAAAATGGATACCAACGGCTGGTGGTCTGTCAGTAGCGTAAACATTTGGCCCTGCAGGTAATGATTAAACTTCTTTACTCCCCACACAAGGCTGAGAGCCTCCCTATCTATCTGAGCATAGTTGCGCTCAGCGGAGGTCAATGATCTGGATGCGAACGCGACTGGCCTCTCCAAGCCATTTGGCAACTTGTGTGAGAGTACTGCCCCAATACCATATGGAGAAGCATCACAAGCCAAACGAATAGGCAGCGTTGGGTTGAAGTGAGCCAACACTTCCTCTGAGGTGATCAATGCCTTGCTTTTGCGAAAGGCCCTCTTACAGTCCTCGCTCCACTTCCATGGTACTCCCTTCTGCAAAAGAGCATTCAGCGGGTGCAGCACCATGGATAAATTTGGCAGAAACTTATGGTAATATTTAATCAACCCTAGGAACGACCTCAACTGGGATACATTATCCGGAGCGGGAGCCTTCACAACAGCTTCGATCTTGTCAGGAGACTTATGAAGCCCCTCCTGGTCAATGACATGACCACAGTACGAGATCCGCTTCTGAAAGAACTCACATTTCTGGCGATTAACTCGAAGTCCATATTCTTTCAATCTGGTGAGCACCAGTTCCAAATTTGCAAGATGTTCCTCATCATCATCTCCCGTAATCAGAATATCGTCCAGGTAACATTGTGTGCCTGGAATTCCCTGTAATACCTGCTCCATGGCCCTCTGCCAAATTGCTGGAGCCGATGCCACTCCAAAAACCAGTCTATTATACCGATACAAGCCTCTATGCGTGTTGATCGTGAGATACTGGCGTGACTCTTCCTCAACTTCCATCTGTAAGTACGCCTGCGCCAGGTCTATCTTGGTGAAGTGTTTCCCGCCAGACAACGAAGCGAAGATATCCTCAATCCGCGGAAGCGGATATTGCACCGTGTGAAGCACCGGATTAACAGTGATCTTGAAATCTCCACAGATGCGAACCTTCCCCGGTTCCCCCGGCTTGTTGCTCGATGAACGCTTCATGACGGGAACAATGGGCGTGGCCCATTCACTCCAGTCCACCTTTGACAGTACTCCGGACCGTTCTAGTCCTTCCAGCTCAGCTTCCACAGCAGGTCGTATCGCATAAGGTACCGGTCTGGCTTTGAAAAATTTTGGATTTGCATGTTCTTCAACTTTGATGTTTGCCGTAATTCCTTTCAGTGTTCCCAGTCCCTGCTGGAACACCTCTTTAGCATCGTCCAATATTCTGGACAGTCGTTTAGGTTTGACATCTTCCTTTTTGCCGGAATCTACAGTTAGTGCTTTTAAGGAATGCCAGTCCATATTTATTCTCCTGATCCATTCCCGTCCCAGTAATGGTGGACCTCCCTCAGGTAACACATATAAGTCCATTCCTCGGCTTTCTTTATCCTTGTGGACCACCTTTACCTTTATCTTTCCAATGGGGTATACTCTTTGCCCCATATATGTTTTCAAAATAATCTCCGTATCCCTTAAGGGAATGTGTGGAAATAACCTTTTGTAATCTTGCTTATTCATGACCGTCAATGCCGATCCAGTGTCCAATTCCATCTTCACTTGGACTCCTGCTATCTGAAGTGTGACCCAGATAGTTTGGTGGTCTGCTGTGTTACCCACATTATGTATTCTTAGACAACCCAGTTCCTTACTGCTGGAGTCTGAATCCGTCTTCTGTTCATCCGAACTGTTCTCTGTCACCTTGTGTACCTTTTTGCACTTTTCCTGCGGTGACTTTTTGCTGCTGGTCTTCTTACCTGACCGGCATACTTTAGCTATGTGACCGAGCTTGACACATTTTCTGCATTCCTGATTTTTGAACCAGCACTGATTCTGATCGTGCGTTGTCCTTCCGCAACGATAACACTTTGCTGCACCCAATGCCATTTGATTGGTGCTGAGTTCCGATGACCTTAGTTGCATTTCCGCGGTGCCTCTTGCTGCGGCCTCGTGCGATGCTGCAATGGTGACAGCTTTCTCAAGCGTAAGGTCCTTTTCTTCTAGCAGACGCTTTTGTGTTCCTTCTTTTAATAATCCACACACGAATTTATCTCTCAGAGCATCTGCTAGTCCTGTACCAAACTGACAGTACTTTGATAGCTTACGCAGTTCAATTAAGAATTCAGCGTTGCTTTCCTCTTTCAGCTGCGTTCTGCTGTAAAATTTAAATCGTTCCGCTATCATCAGCGGCGTGGGGTTTAAATGTTCTTGCAGGATCGTAACAATTTTCGCGAAAGTCTGATCCGCCGGTTTATCTGGTGTTATCAGATGCTTCAATAACCCGTACGTCTTCGCCCCCATTGAGTTTAATAATGTTATTGCTTTCTTATCATCTGGTACTTCATTTGCTGTACAATAAACTCCAATGCGTTCGACATACGTGGTCCAATCTTCAACATCACTATCAAAAGCAGTGATGTTACCGTGTTTAGGCATCCTTGAGATTTTCTTTAACTATTTTATTTTCCCAAAATGGCGGCTTCCCGCGCTTGTCTTCTTCTCCCGCCTACTAAAATGGCGGCTTCCCGCGCTTGGCGGTTTTTCCCGCGCTCGTCTTCTTCCCCCGCCAACTACAATGGCGGCTTCCCGCGTTTGCCTTCTTCCCCCGCTGGCTGCAATGGCGATTGCCGTGCTGCTGCCGTTCTCGCCTCCCCAGCGGTTCTCAATTCCCCGACGCTGCTTTTTGCTCCCCCGCGGGTCCCGTGGGCATTCACGCTTCCCCTGCTGTTGCGCCTCTCAGCCCCGCTTGCAGGCCGGTCCTTTACACCGGCTGCAGTTGAGTTCTCCGCGGTTCTCGTGGCCTTAACGCTGCCCCAGTCGCTGCGCCTCTCGGCCCCGATTGCAGCCCGGCCCTTTTCACCAGCCGCGGTCGAGTTCTCCGCCCTTTTTCCTCCGTTTTCCCTCCCCTACTCCACAGCCAACGCGGCCGACTTTCTGCTCGTGTCGCTGATCGGCTTACCCACCACCGTGGTAGAAGGGATGATCACTGCCTGTCGCTGATGGAGGGCTTCGTGGTCAGAATTTTTCTTTTTAACCCGGGTTCTCGATGCCTACCATGCGATGTGGTGCTCAGCAGGATGATGAGGGCGGATGCCTCTTCTCGACGCCCGTTCTGAGGACGAAGCTGCCTTGGATGTAAAACTGCCGCAGGGTAAGATCGGACTTGTCGCCACTGTTGAGTCTGTGTGTCCCAGTTATGCTTATTATAAATCACTGGACACAGACCACAAGAATAACTTTAACAGGTCTTTACTATTCGGAGGTCAGGGCTGAACTGCCCAGCAAATCACTACACAACATTTATATACCGGTGTGGTCACCACCGGTATTACAGTATACAGCAGCCAAGAGAAAGTAGTACATCTCTTAAGGTAGTTCTCTTAAGGTGGAACAGGTTACATACACCACAGTAGTCACTATTGCAAAGAACGCAAATGTGGCAGCCAATTTGTCCACAACAGGGTCCCTCAAACAATAATAAGATAAATCAACATTAATCTGTTTTTAGTGCTGTTGGCTGAGGGATAAATATTGGCCAAGAAACCAGGAGAATTCCCTGCTCTTCTTCAAATAGTGCCATGGGAGCTTTTACACCCACCTGAGAGGGCAGGCGGGATCTCATTTTAATGTCTCATCCAAAAGACGGCACCTCCGACCGTGCAACACTGAAATGTCAGCCTAGATGATGCACTCAAGTCCCCGGAGTGAGACTTGAACCCATGAGCCTTTGACTCTGAGGCGAGAGTGCTCCCACTGAGTCAAGGCAGAAAAGAAATCTTCAGAGAAGGCTAATCAGGAGTACGTCAGTGATTGACAGAATACTAAAATAACAACAGAAAATGCTGGAAACACTCAGCAGGTCAGGCAGCATCCGTGGAGAGAGAAACAGAGTTAACGTTTCAGGTCTGGGACCCTTCATCAGATATTGTTATTTCAGTATTTTGCTATTGCGACAGAATACTAAAACAAGGGGACGGTGAAGGTGTCAAGAAGATTTCTTCACTGAAATATTTTAACATTTGGAATGGCCTTCTGGGTAAGGCAGTGGAGGTGAAAACCTTAGACTCGCTCAAGAGCCAATTAGATGACACGATCGGGGAGGGGCAAATGATAATATTGGTCTTTTATTCTTCTGACATGGGCTGAATGGCCTTACTCATCTGCATTTTGTGTAGGGTGGGAGGAAATTCGGTGGAAAAATGAAGGGTAATGAATGTCCAAAATGTGTGTTCCTGATTAGTCTGATGATTTTAAACATTTTGAAAACAGCCACTGGATCAATTGTTTCAGTCAGTCTTACCAGCAGAATGATTTTTTTGCGGTGAAGTGCTTGACTTGCTAAAGAGAAGACATGCTGACCATTGTGAATGAGGTGAGGCCAAGAACTGTCAAATTTCAGCTCAAGAAACTGAAGAGAAACAAGCCAAAGTTATAAAAGTCCTATCATTCATAGTTCTTTTTAATAGTTCTATTTTTTTTTAAAGTGTTTAAAATTACAACCTAGATTATTAGAATTTTTAATGAAATGATTTAAGCTGACCCACAAGATGGTAATTATTTGGTAATGTTTGCTTGAGTAATAACTATTGGACTGAACAGAGTCCGGTAACTGAGTACACAGCAGGGAGGAATAGAGTTGCTATATTGTGTACTGCTAACTGGTTTTGACAACTAATATAAGCATCATGTAGACTGCAGCATAGTCTTAATATGATTTTCTGTGTACTAACAATGGTCTGAGAGTACAGTCAAGTAATGAAGTGATGACAGGTATTAGCATGTGCAATGTGCTTTAATAGACGTTTAATGACATTTAATTCAAGGAGGAAGAAAAGGCTTCCCAATGGAATAGTCTATCATTGAAACTCATTGATCACCAATTTAGGCAGTTTCATAGTGGAGAGGTTAATCCATCAATTCCTTTAACTAAACAAGTCTGATGGAAATTCTGTAGGTGACACTCAGTATGGTCTGAGCTTTCTGTCTTCACAAGTGAATGAGTGATATGACAAGCATGAAGCTCACTACAGATTTAAATGATTGATTTTTTTTCTCTGTTTGTAATAAGATCCAGAGACATATGGAAAGACTTAGTTCATGCCAGGATTGAAATGTACTGCATTAAATGGAAAATGAAATATGAATATATGTGCAAAAGTGTACTTCACTGACACTAAATCAACCGCATTTTGCCCTGCAGTTGCTGCGTTTTTGCAGAGTGGGAATTTGACAAATATCCTAATTAGCCTGTAGTAAATGTTGTGTAACCTTGGCAATATTTTTTAATGGGAAGAAGGTTTAATTGTGTTACGTTTTTGATAGGTAATTTCCATGACCTCATAATGAAGTTTCAAGTTTTAATTGAGATTTGATCTCTCCCACCCACACACACTCACACACAAGCGCACGCACCCCGACAGAGACACTCCCCCCCGAGAGAGAGACTCCCCCCCCGAGAGAGAGACTCCCCCCCCCGAGAGAGAGACTCCCCGCCGAGAGAGAGACTCCCCCCCCGAGAGAGAGACTCCCCCCCCGAGAGAGAGACTCCCCCCTGAGAGAGAGACTCCCCCCTGAGAGAGAGACTCCCCCCCCCGAGAGAGACTCCCCCCCCCGAGAGAGAGACTCCCCCACCGAGAGAGAGACTCCCCCCCCCGAGAGAGAGACTCCCCCCCGAGAGAGAGACTCCCCCCCCGAGAGAGAGACTCCCCCCCCAAGAGAGAGACTCCCCCCCCGAGAGAGAGACTCCCCCACCGAGAGAGAGACTCCCCCCCCGAGAGAGAGACTCCCCCCCGAGAGAGAGACTCCCCCCCGAGAGAGAGACTCCCCCCCCCCGAGAGAGAGACTCCCCCCCCCGAGAGAGAGACTCCCCCCCCGAGAGAGAGATTCCCCCCCCCGAGAGAGAGACTCCCCCCCCCGAGAGAGAGACTCCCCCCCGTGAGAGAGAGACTCCCCCCCCCGAGAGAGAGACTCCCCCCCCGAGAGAGAGACTCCCCCCCCGAGAGAGAGACTCCCCCGCCGAGAGAGAGACTCCCCCCCGAGAGAGAGACTCCCCCCCGAGAGAGAGACTCCCCCCCCCCGAGAGAGAGACTCCCCCCCCCGAGAGAGAGACTCCCCCCCCGAGAGAGAGACTCCCCCCCCGAGAGAGAGAGACTCCCCCCCCCCCCCCGAGAGAGAGACTCCCCCCCCCCCGAGAGAGAGACTCCCCCCCCGAGAGAGAGACTCCCCCCCCGAGAGAGAGAGACTCCCCCCCCGAGAGAGAGACTCCCCCCCCCGAGAGAGAGACTCCCCCCCCGAGAGAGAGACTCCCCCCCCGAGAGAGAGACTCCCCCCCCGAGAGAGAGACTCCCCCCCCCGAGAGAGAGACTCCCCCCCCCGAGAGAGAGACTCCCCCCCGAGAGAGAGACTCCCCCCCCCCGAGAGAGAGACTCCCCCCCCGAGAGAGAGACTCCCCCCCCGAGAGAGAGACTCCCCCGCCGAGAGAGAGACTCCCCCCCGAGAGAGAGACTCCCCCCCCGAGAGAGAGACTCCCCCCCCCCGAGAGAGAGACTCCCCCCCCCGAGAGAGAGACTCCCCCCCCGAGAGAGAGACTCCCCCCCCGAGAGAGAGAGACTCCCCCCCCCCCGAGAGAGAGACTCCCCCCCCCCCGAGAGAGAGACTCCCCCCCGAGAGAGAGACTCCCCCCCCGAGAGAGAGACTCCCCCCCCCGAGAGAGAGACTCCCCCCCCGAGAGAGAGACTCCCCCCCCCGAGAGAGAGACTCCCCCCCCCGAGAGAGAGACTCCCCCCCCCGAGAGAGAGAGACTCCCCCCCCCGAGAGAGAGACTCCCCCCCCGAGAGAGCGAGACTCCCCCCCCCCCGAGAGAGCGAGACTCCCCCCCCGAGAGAGAGACTCCCCCCCCGAGAGAGAGACTCCCCCCCCCGAGAGAGAGACTCCCCCCCCCGAGAGAGAGACTCCCCCCCCCGAGAGAGAGACTCCCCCCCCCGAGAGAGAGACTCCCCCCCCCCGAGAGAGAGACTCCCGCCCCCCCCGAGAGAGAGACTCCCCCCCCGAGAGAGAGACTCCCCCCCGAGAGAGAGACTCCCCCCCCGAGAGAGAGACTCCCCCCCCGAGAGAGAGACTCCCCCCCGAGAGAGAGAGACTCCCCCCCCGAGAGAGAGACTCCCCCCCCGAGAGAGAGACTCCCCCCCCGAGAGAGAGACTCCCCCCCCGAGAGAGAGACTCCCCCCCCGAGAGAGAGACTCCCCCCCGAGAGAGAGACTCCCCCCCCCCCCGAGAGAGAGACTCCCCCCCCGAGAGAGAGACTCCCCCCCCCGAGAGAGAGACTCCCCCCCCGAGAGAGAGAGACTCCCCCCCCGAGAGAGAGACTCCCCCCCCGAGAGAGAGACTCCCCCCCGAGAGAGAGACTCCCCCCCGAGAGAGAGACTCCCCCCCCGAGAGAGAGACTCCCCCCCCCCGAGAGAGAGACTCCCCCCCCGAGAGAGAGACTCCCCCCCCCCCGAGAGAGAGACTCCCCCCCCCGAGAGAGAGACTCCCCCCCGAGAGAGAGAGACTCCCCCCCCCGAGAGAGAGACTCCCCCCCCCGAGAGAGAGACTCCCCCCCCCGAGAGAGAGACTCCCCCGCCGAGAGAGAGAGACTCCCCCCCGAGAGAGAGAGACTCCCCCCCCCGAGAGAGAGACTCCCCCCCCCGAGAGAGAGACTCCCCCCCCCGAGAGAGAGACTCCCCCCCCCGAGAGAGAGACTCCCCCCCCCGAGAGAGAGACTCCCCCCCCGAGAGAGAGAGACTCCCCCCCCCGAGAGAGAGACTCCCCCCCGAGAGAGAGACTCCCCCCCCCGAGAGAGAGACTCCCCCCCCGAGAGAGAGAGACTCCCCCCCCCCGAGAGAGAGACTCCCCCCCCCGAGAGAGAGACTCCCCCCCGAGAGAGAGACTCCCCCCCCGAGAGAGAGACTCCCCCCCCCGAGAGAGAGAGAGACTCCCCCCCCCGAGAGAGAGAGACTCCCCCCCCGAGAGAGAGACTCCCCCCCCGAGAGAGAGACTCCCCCCCCCCGAGAGAGAGACTCCCCCCCCCCGAGAGAGAGACTCCCCCCCGAGAGAGAGACTCCCCCCCCGAGAGAGAGACTCCCCCCCCCCGAGAGAGAGACTCCCCCCCCCCGAGAGAGAGAGAGACTCCCCCCCGAGAGAGAGACTCCCCCCCCCGAGAGAGAGAGAGACTCCCCCCCCGAGAGAGAGACTCCCCCCCCGAGAGAGAGAGACTCCCCCCCCGAGAGAGAGACTCCCCCCCCCCCAGAGAGAGACTCCCCCCCGAGAGAGAGACTCCCCCCCCCGAGAGAGAGAGACTCCCCCCCGAGAGAGAGACTCCCCCCCCCCCGAGAGAGAGAGACTCCCCCCCGAGAGAGAGACTCCCCCCCCGAGAGAGAGAGACTCCCCCCCCGAGAGAGAGACTCCCCCCCCGAGAGAGAGACTCCCCCCCCCCCCGAGAGAGAGACTCCCCCCCCCCCGAGAGAGAGACTCCCCCCCCCCGAGAGAGAGACTCCCCCCCCGAGAGAGAGACTCCCCCCCCCCCCGAGAGAGAGAGACTCCCCCCCCCGAGAGAGAGACTCCCCCCCCCGAGAGAGAGAGACTCCCCCCCCGAGAGAGAGAGACTCCCCCCCCCGAGAGAGAGACTCCCCCCCCCGAGAGAGAGACTCCCCCCCCCCGAGAGAGAGACTCCCCCCCCCGAGAGAGAGAGACTCCCCCCCCGAGAGAGAGACTCCCCCCCCGAGAGAGAGAGACTCCCCCCCCCGAGAGAGAGACTCCCCCCCCCCGAGAGAGAGAGACTCCCCCCCCCGAGAGAGAGACTCCCCCCCCCCGAGAGAGAGACTCCCCCCCGAGAGAGAGAGAGACTCCCCCCCGAGAGAGAGACTCCCCCCCGAGAGAGAGACTCCCCCCCGAGAGAGAGAGAGACTCCCCCCCCGAGAGAGAGACTCCCCCCCCGAGAGGGAGACTCCCCCCCGAGAGAGAGACTCCCCCCCGAGAGAGAGACTCCCCCCCGAGAGAGAGAGACTCCCCCCCCGAGAGAGAGAGACTCCCCCCCCCGAGAGAGAGACTCCCCCCCCGAGAGAGAGACTCCCCCCCGAGAGAGAGAGACTCCCCCCCCGAGAGAGAGACTCCCCCCCCGAGAGGGAGACTCCCCCCCGAGAGAGAGACTCCCCCCCCGAGAGAGAGAGACTCCCCCCCGAGAGAGAGAGACTCCCCCCCCGAGAGAGAGACTCCCCCCCCGAGAGGGAGACTCCCCCCCGAGAGAGAGACTCCCCCCCCCCGAGAGAGAGACTCCCCCCCCGAGAGAGAGACTCCCCCCCGAGAGAGAGACTCCCCCCCCCCGAGAGAGAGAGACTCCCCCCCCGAGAGAGAGAGACTCCCCCCCCCCGAGAGAGAGACTCCCCCCCCCGAGAGAGAGAGACTCCCCCCCGAGAGAGAGACTCCCCCCCCGAGAGAGAGACTCCCCCCCCCCGAGAGAGAGACTCCCCCCCCCCCCGAGAGAGAGACTCCCCCCCCGAGAGAGAGACTCCCCCCCCGAGAGAGAGACTCCCCCCTGAGAGAGAGACTCCCCCCCCCCCCGAGAGAGAGACTCCCCCCCGAGAGAGAGACTCCCCCCCCCGAGAGAGAGACTCCCCCCCCCGAGAGAGAGACTCCCCCCCCGAGAGAGAGACTCCCCCCCCGAGAGAGAGAGACTCCCCCCCGAGAGAGAGACTCCCCCCCCCGAGAGAGAGACTCCCCCCCGAGAGAGAGAGACTCCCCCCCCGAGAGAGAGACTCCCCCCCCCCGAGAGAGAGACTCCCCCCCCCGAGAGAGAGACTCCCCCCCCCGAGAGAGAGACTCCCCCCCCCGAGAGAGAGAGACTCCCCCCCCGAGAGAGAGAGACTCCCCCCCCCGAGAGAGAGACTCCCCCCCGAGAGAGAGACTCCCCCCCGAGAGAGAGACTCCCCCCCCCGAGAGAGAGACTCCCCCCCGAGAGAGAGACTCCCCCCCGAGAGAGAGAGACTCCCCCCCCGAGAGAGAGACTCCCCCCCGAGAGAGAGAGACTCCCCCCCCGAGAGAGAGAGACTCCCCCCCGAGAGAGAGACTCCCCCCCCGAGAGAGAGACTCCCCCCCGAGAGAGAGACTCCCCCCCGAGAGAGAGACTCCCCCCCCCCGAGAGAGAGAGACTCCCCCCCCGAGAGAGAGACTCCCCCCCCCGAGAGAGAGACTCCCCCCCCCCGAGAGAGAGAGACTCCCCCCCCGAGAGAGAGACTCCCCCCCCGAGAGAGAGACTCCCCCCCGAGAGAGAGAGAGACTCCCCCCCCGAGAGAGAGACTCCCCCCCGAGAGAGAGACTCCCCCCCCCCGAGAGAGAGAGACTCCCCCCCGAGAGAGAGACTCCCCCCCGAGAGAGAGACTCCCCCCCCCGAGAGAGAGAGACTCCCCCCCGAGAGAGAGACTCCCCCCCCGAGAGAGAGACTCCCCCCCCCCGAGAGAGAGAGAGACTCCCCCCCGAGAGAGAGACTCCCCCCCCGAGAGAGAGAGAGACTCCCCCCCCCCCCCCGAGAGAGAGAGAGACTCCCCCCCCCCCCCCCGAGAGAGAGAGAGACTCCCCCTCACTCACTCACTCGCTGGTTCAGTCTGGGTGGCTGACTTTGGTTCCCCTGTTGCCTGTGATTTATAAGATGGCTCCCTATCTGGTCGACACATTGAACTCTGCTCATGTGATTCGAGTTCTTCTGCTTCACGACAGTTGATCAGAATGAGTTATTCCAAGAATTCCTCAGTTCCCAATGATTAGTACAGTTGGATCACATTTAAACCTCAAAATCTTCAGTTTAATTTTTTCTATTCACAGTTCTGTTTTATCCTCAGGGAAACCCGTTCTTCTGGGTTTCCCAACCACTAAACTTCCCCCTCTCCCTCCCCGCATCCCCGTAAATATCGGGGCCATTCATTTCCAAAATTCAGCAAGAAAGTTTAAAATACCACCAACTCCTGGAGATGAATTGCCCTTGATAAAAATGAATAAAATCTGAAAGAGAAGTTGTATCAACTCCAGAAAGCCCTGGGGAACTCCCTAGTTCAAACAACCATTGAGATTCTTTCAGTTGTTAAAAAATTCATTCATGGGATGTGGGCGTTGCTGACAAGGCCGGCATTTATTGTCCATCTTTAATTGCCCTTGAGAAGGTGATGGTGAGCCGCCTTCTTGAACCGCTGCAGTCCGTGAATCATAGGATTGTTACAGCACAGAAGGAGGCCATTCGGCCCATCGAGCCCGTGCCAGCTCTCCGCAAGAGCACGTCAGCTTCAGGTACTTATCCAATTCCCTTTTGAAAGCCAGGTACTTATCCAATTCCCTTTTGAAAGCCACGCTTGAGTCTGCCTCCATCACCCTTTCAGGCAGTGCATTCCAGATCCTAACCACTCGCTGCGTAAAAAAGTTTTTCCTCATGTTGACTTTGGTTCTTTTGCCAATCACCTTGAATCTGTGTTCTCTGGTTCTCGACCCTTCTGCCAATGGGAGCAGTTTCTCTCGATCTACGCTGTCTAGACCCCTCATGATTTTGAACACCTCTATTAAATCTCTTCTCAACCTTCTCTGCTCTAAGGAGAACAACCCCAGCTTCTCTAGTCTATCCACGTAATTGAAGTCCCTCATCCCTGCAATCATTCTCGTAAATCTCCTCTGCACCCTCTCTAAGGCCTTCACATCCTTCCTAAAGTGTGGTGCCCAGAATGGGACACAATACTCCAGTTGAGGCTGAACCAGTGTTTTATAAAGGTTCATCATAACTTCCTTCCTTGTGAGGTGAAGATACTCCCACAGTGCTGTTCGGGAGGGAGTTCCAGGATTCTGACCCAGTGATGATGAAGGAACGACGATATATTTCCAAGTCAGGATGGTGTGTGACTTGTAGGGGAACTTGGAGGCGGTGGTGTTCCCATGCACCTGCAGCCCTTGTCCTTCTAGGTGGAAGAGATCACGGGTTTGGGAGGTGCTGTCGAAGAAGCCTTAGCGAGTTGCTGCAGTGCATCTTGTAGATGGTACACACTGCAGCCATGGTGCGCTGGTGGTGGAGGGAGTGAATGTTTAAGGTGGTGGATGGGGTGCCACTCAAGGGGGCTGCTTTGTCCTGGATGGTGTTGAGCTTCTTGACTGTTGTTGGAGCTGCACTCATCCAGGCAAGTGGAGAGTATTCCATCACACTCCTTACTTGTGCCTTGTAGATGGTGGAAAGGCTTTGGGGAGTCAGGAGGTGAGACACTCGCCACAGAATACCCAGCCTCTGACCTGCTCTTGTAGCCACAGTATTTATGTGGCTGATCCAGTTAAGTTTCTGGTCAGTGGTGACCCCCAGGATGTTGATGGTGGGGGATTCGGCGATGGTAATCCCATTGGATGTCAAGGGGCGGTGGCTGGACTCTCTCTTGTTGGAGATAGTCATTACCTGGCACTTGTGTGGCGCGAATGTTACCTGCCACTTATCAGCCCAAGCCTGAATGTTATCCAGGTCTTGATGCATGCGGGCATGGACTGCTTCATTATCTGAGGAGTTGCGAATGGAACTGAACACAGTGCAATCATCAGTGGACATCCCCTGTTCTGACCTTATGCTGGAGGGAGGGTCAATGATGAAGCAGCTGAAGATGGTTGGGCCTAGGACACTGGCCTGAGGAACTGCTGCAGTGATGTCCTGGGGCTGAGATGATTGGCCTCCAACAACCACAACCATCTTCCTTTGTGACTTGAACTTAATGTTCGGACTCTGACTCATCCTCCTTATCTGGTATAAAAACAGAAAATGCTGGAAATACTCAGCAGGTCAGGCAGCATCTGTGGAGAGAGAAACAGAGTTAACGTTTCAGGTCGATGACCCTTCGTCAGGACTGGAAAAAGCTGGAGATCGAACAGGTTTTTAAGCAAGTTCAGGGGCAGGGAAAGGGGGGGTGGGGAGGAAAGAACAAAAGGGGAGGTCTATATCGGGGCTGTTTCCTGCTCTCGCTCTGAACTAGAAAATTTCATTCACTTTGCTTCCAATTTCCACCCTTCCCTCACCTTCACATGGTCCATCTCCGACTCTTCCCTTCCCTTCCTCGACTTCTCTGTCTCCATCTCTGGGGATAGGCTATTGACAAACATTCACTACAAGCCCACTGACTCCCACAGCTACCTGGACTACACATCCTCCCACCCCGCCTCCTGTAAGGACTCTATTCCATTCTCCCAGTTTCTCCATCTCCACCGCAACTGCTCTGACGATGCCACCTTCCACACCAGTGCTTCCGACATGTCTTCCTTTTTTCTCCACCGAGGATCCCCATCTACTGTGGTTGACTCGGCCCTTGACCGTGTCCGTTCTATTTCCCACACTTCTGCTCTCACCCCTGCCCCTCCCTCCCGGAACCACATTAGAGTTCCCCTTGTCCTCACCTTTCACCCCACCAGTCTCCACATACAACGGATCATCCTCCGCCATTTCCGCCACCTCCAGCGTGATCCCACCACCAAACACATCTTCCCCTCACCTCCCCTTTCAGCATTCCGTAGGGACCGCTCCCTCCGAGACACCTTAGTCCACTCCACTATCACCCCCAACACCCCTTCCCCTTCGCTCGGCACCTTCCCGTGCAAGCGCAGGAGATGCAACACCTGCCCTTTTACCGCCTCCCTTCCCACTGTCCAGGGGCCCAAACACTCCTTCCAGGTGAAACAGTGATTTACTTGTACTTCTTGCAATTTACTGTATTCGCTGCTCACGATGTGGTCTCCTCTACATTGGGGAGACCAAACGCAGATTGGGTGACCGCTTTGCGGATCACCTCCGTTCAGTCCGTAAGGGGGACCCCGAGCTTCCGGTCGCCTGTCACTTTAATTCACCGCTCCACTCCCACTCAGACCTCGCCATCCTCGGCCCCTTGCATTGTTCCACTGAAGCTCAACGTAAGCTCGAGGAACAGCACCTCATCTTTCGATTAGGCACTTTACAGCCTTCTGGTCTCAACATAGAGTTCAACAATTTCAGACTCTGCCCCTGTCCTTTTTTTCCATTTATTTTACTTATTTATTTTTTCTCTCTCCCACATGGCAGCTGTCTTTCATTCTGCCATTTACACTTCATCTAGAGCCAGCCTTTGTTTCTTAACTTGTCCCATTACCATCTCCTCTTGCCTTGCACCATCTCTTAATGTCTCTTAATCTCTCCTGCATTCCGTCTTATCACAGACCTTTCCTTTTGTTCTTTCCTCCCCTCCCCCCTGCACTTGCTTAAAAATCTGTTCGATCTCCAGCTTTTTCCAGTTCTGATGAAGGGTCATCGACCTGAAACGTTAATTCTGTTTCTCTCTCCACAGATGCTGCCTGACCTGCTGAGTATTTCCAGCATTTTCTGTTTTTATTTCAGATTTCCAGCATCCGCTCCTTATCTGGTAGTCTGGAATAGTCCCTTATCAGGTAATTTTGCTAAATAAAATGCAACACACACATTTATCTCTGTGCCAACCAATACTTAAGCTTCGATATTGACGCAGGAATCCTGCAACTCCAGGTCCTGAGTGGTGCAGACGCTTCTCTGCCTTAGCACCGGTTTTTCAGTATTATGTGACTGGCAAAGCTCAAACTACGATACAAGGTGCTTTTTGCCGTCATATGAAGGCTAACAGTTTGCCATCAGGCGTCTGATCTGCTGCTTAGTGTGAGTCGCCTGCTCCATCTAGGCTTCCACTTAAGTGCAGTACTCAGCAAGTGCTGCATTGTCGGAGGTGCTGTGCTTCACAGGAGACACAGCCCAGGGAGTGGAGCTGACATGTAAATTTGACTTCCCAGTAACCAATGCGCCCCTGTCATTATCACTTTCTTTCTACTACATATTATTATCCTGTATTTTGATGATTTTCATGTATATTTCCCTGTATGCATACAAGACTTTTTATCTCTCTTCGTATCTACTTGCCTCTGTTTTTATTTTTCTGTTTCTCTCTCTCTCTCTCTCTTTGCGTTTCTTCCTATATTCTGAGCCTTTATGAAACCTGCCCTGGCTGTTATTCTCCACACATGGAAAAGGAACGGCTGTAGAGATTCTTGGAGAAAGTATGAGATAATCAGAGATCTTTGGCAATCAGTGAGGAGGAAATACAGCAGTCCAAAGCAGGGGGCAGTTCTCCTGCCTGCTGGAAGTGTGGCCATATGATTGTTTCCCCACTCCCCACTAAGTATGGGAAGAATATGATTTGATTGCGATTACGGAAACATGGCTCCAGGGTGGCCAAGGCTGGGAACTCAACATCCAGGGGTATTCAATATTCAGAAAAGATAGGCAAAAAGGAAAGGGAGGTGGGGTAGCATTGCTGGTTAAAGAAGGGATTAACACAATTGTAAGGAAGGATATTAGCTCTGATGATGTGGAATCTGTATGGGTAGAACTGAGAAATACCAAGGGGCAGAAAACATTAGTGGGAGTGGTATATAGACCTCCAAACAGTAATGTGGAGGTGGGGGATGGCATTAAAAGGGAAATTAGAGAAGTGTGCAATAAGGGCACAGCAGTCATCATGGGTGACTTTAATCTACATATAGATTGGGCTAACCAAATTAGTAACAATACTGTGGAGGAGGAATTCCTGGAGTGTTTACGGGATGGTTTCCTGGACCAATATGTCGAGGAACCAACCAGAGATCAGGCCATCTTAGACTGGGTATTATGTAACGAGAAAGGATTAATTAGCAATCTTGTTGTACGAGGCCCCTTGGGTCGGAGCGATCATAATATGATAGAATTCTTCATTAAGATGGAGAATGAAGTAGTTGACTCAGAGACTGGGGTCCTGAATTTAAATAAAGGAAACTACGATGCTCTGAGGCGCGAGTTGGGTAGGATTGATTGGGGAATGTCACTCAAAGGGTTGACGGTGGATAGGCAATGGCAAACATTCAAAGACCGCATGGATGAACTACAGAATTTGTTCATCCCAGTTTGGCATAAAAATAAAACAAAAAAGGTGACTCAACCGTGGCTAACAAGGGAAATTAGGGACAGCATAAGTTCCAAGGAGAGGACATATAAATTGGCCAGAAAAAGCAGTAAACCTGAAGATTGGGAGCAGTTTAGGATTCAACAAAGGAGGACAAAGGGATTCATTAAAAAGGGGAAAATAGAATATGAGAGTAAGCTTGCAGGGAACATAAAAACTGACTGTAAAAGCTTTTATAGATATGTGAAGAGAAAAAGATTGGTGAAGTCAAGCGTAGGTCCCTTGCAGTCAGAATCAGGGGAATTTATAATGCGGAACAAAGAAACGGCAGACCAATTTTTAAATACATATTTTGGTTCTGTCTTCACAAAGGAGGACACAAATAACCTCCCAGCGATGTCGGGGAACATAGGGTCTGATGAAAGGGAGGAACTGAAAGAAATCAGTATTTGTAGGGAAATGGTGTTGGGGAAATTGATGGGATTGAAGGCCGATAAATCCCCAGGGCCTGATAATCTACATCCTAGGGTACTTAAGGAAGTGGCCCTAGAAATAGTAGATGCATTGCTGATCATCTTCCAACATTCGATAGAATCTGGAACAGTACCCATGGATTGGAGGGTAGCTAATGTTACCCCACTATTCAAAAAAGGTGGTAGAGAGAAAACGGGGTATTACAGACCGGTAAGCCTGACATCGGTAGTGAGGAAAATGCTAGAGTCCATTATAAAAGATGTAATAGCAGAGCACTTGGAAAACAGTGACAGGATCGGACAAAACATAGAAATATAGAAGATAGGAGCAGGAGTAGGCCATTCAGCCCTTCGAGCCTGCTCCGCCATTCAGTGAGATCATGGCTGATCATCCAAATTCAGTACCCTGTCCCTGCCTTCTCCCCATATCCCTTGACCCCTTTAGCCTTAAGAAATATATCCAACTCTTTCTTGAATATATTTAATGAACTAGCCTCCACCGCCCTGTTTGGCAGAGAATTCCACAGGTTCACCACTCTCTGGGTGAAGAAATTCCTCCTCATTTCAGTCCTAAATGGCTTACCCCTTATCCTTAGACTATGACCCCTGGTTCTGGACTCCCCGGCCATCAGAAACATCCTTCCTGCATCTAGTCTGTCCAGGCCTGACAGAATTTTATAGGTTTCGATGAGATCCCCTCTCAATCTTCTAAACTCCAGTGAGTATAAGCCCAATCGACACAATCTCTCCTCATACGTCATTCCTGCCATCCCAGGTATCAGCCTGGTGAATCTTCGCTGCACTCCTTCCATGGCAAGAATGTCCTTCCTCAGGTAAGGCGACCAAAACTGCACACAATACTCAAGGTGCGGTCTCACCAAGGCCCTGTACAACTGTAGCAAGACATCCTTGTTCCTGTACTCGAACCCTCTCGCTACAAAGGCCAACATACCATTTGCCTTCTTAACCACCTGCTGCACCTGCATGCTTACCTTCAGCGACTGGTGCACAAGAACACCCAGGTCTCTTTGCACTTCCCCTTCTCCCAATCTATTGCCATTCAAATAATAATCTGCCTTCCTGTTTTTGCCACCAAAGTGGATAACCTCACATTTATCCACATTATAGTGCATTTGCCATGTTTCTGCCCAATCACCCAACCTGTCCAAATCGTACTGGAGTTTCACGACATCTTCCTCACAGCATACCCTCCCACCCAGCTTTGTGTCGTCTGCAAATTTGGAGATATTACATCCAATTCCCTCGTCCAGATCATTAATATATATTGTGATCAGCTGGGGTCCTAGGACCGATCCTTGCGGTACCCCACTAATCATTGCCTGCCACTCGGAAAACGACCCGTTTATTCCAACTCTTTGCTTTCTGTCCGCCAACCAGTTCTCTATCCAAGTCAATACCTTGCCCCCAATCCCATGTGCCTTAATTTTGCACGCTAATCTCTTATGTGGGACCTTATCAAAAGCCTTCTGAAAGTCCAAATACACCACATCCGCTGGTTCTCCCTTATCTATTTTACCAGTTACATCCTCAAAAAATTCCAGTAGATTAGTCAAGCATGATTTACCTTTTGTAAATCCATGTTGACTTTGTCCGATCCTGTCACTGCTTTCCAAGCGCTCTGCTATTACATCTTTTATAATGGACTCTAGCAATTTCCCCACTACCGATGTCAGGCTTACCGGTCTATAATTCCCCGCTTTTTCAATACCACCTTTTTTGAATAATGGGGAAACATTAGCTACCCTCCAATCCATGGGTACTGTTCCAGAGTCTATCGAGTTCTGGAAGATGACCAGCAATGCATCTACTATTTCTAGGGCCACTTCCTTAAGTACCCTGGGATGTAGATTATCAGGCCCTGGGGATTTATCGGCCTTCAGTCCCATCAATTTTCCTAACACCATTTCCCTACAAATACTAATTTCTTTCAGTTCCACCCTTTCATCAGACCCTATGTTCCCCGGCATCTCTGGGAGGTTATTTGTGTCCTCCTTTGTGAAGACAGAACCAAAATATGTATTTAGTTGGTCTGCCATTTCTTTGTTCCCCATTATAAATTCCCCTGATTCTGACTACGCTTCACTTCACCAATCTTTTTCTCTTCACATATCTATAAAAGCTTTTACAGTCAGTTTTTATGTTCCCTGCAAGCTTACTCTCATATTCTATTTTCCCTTTCTTAATTAATCCCTTTGTCCTCCTTTGTTGAATCCTAAACTGCTCCCAATCCTCAGGATTATTGCTTTTTCTGGCCAATTTATATGTCCTCTCTTTGGATCTTATGCTATCCCTAATTTCCCTTGTTAGCCACGGTTGGGTCACCTTTCTTGTTTTATTGTTATGCCAAACTGGGATGAACAATTTCTGTAGCTCATCCATTCGGTCTTTGAATGTTTGCCATTGCCTATCCATCGTCAACCCTTTGAGTGCCATTCCCCAATCAATCCTACCCAACTCGCTCCTCAGACCATCGTAGTTTCCTTTATTTAAATTGAGGACCCTAGTCTCTGAGTCAACTACTTCATTCTCCATCTTAATGAAGAATTCGATCATATTATGATCGCTCCGACCCAAGGGGCCTCGTACAACAAGATTGCTAATTAATCCTTTCTCGTTACATAATACCCAGTCTAAGATGGCCTGATCTCTGGTTGGTTCCTCGACTTATTGGTCCAGGAAACCATCCCGTAAACACTCCAGGAATTCCTCCTCCACAGTATTGTTACTAATTTGGCTAGCCCAATCTATATGTAGGTTAAAGTCACCCATGATGACTGCTGTGCTCTTATTGCACGCTTCTTTAATTTCCCTTTTAATACCATCCCCAACCTCCGCCTTACTGTTTGGAGGTCTATATACCACTCCCACTAACGTTTTTTTCCCCTTAGTATTTCTCAATTCTACCCATACAGATTCCACCTCATTAGAGCTAATATCCATCATTACAATTGTGTTAATCCCTTCTTTAACCAGTAATGCTACCCCACCTCCCTTTCCTTTTTGCCTATCTTTCCTGAATATCGAATACCCCTGAATGTTGAGTTCTCAGTCTTGGCCATCCTTGAGCCACGTTTCCGTAATCCGAATTAAATCATATTCATTTACCTCTATTTGCGCAGCCAATTCATCCACCTTTTTACAAATGCTCCTCGCATTAAGACACAAAGCCTTCAGGCTTGTTTTTTTAACGCTCTTAGACCTATTAGAATTATTATTTACTGTGGCCATGTTTGATTTAAACTGTTGATTTCTCTGACTGCCACTTTTGTTTTTCTCCTTCCTGTCTTTTGCTTTTATCCTTATTTCCCTTTCCTCTGTCTCCCTGCTCAGGTTCCCAACCCCCTGCCATTTTAGTTTAAACCCTCCCCCACAGCACTAGCAAACACTCCCCCTAGGACATCGGTTCCAGCCCTGCCCAGGTGCAAACCGTCCGGTTTGAACTGGTCCCATCTCCCCCAGAACCGGTTCCAATGTCACAGGAACTTGAATCCCTCCCCCTGGCACCATTCCTCTAGCCACGTATTCATCTGAAGTATCCTTCTATTTCTACTCTGACTAGCACGTGGCACTGGTAGCAATCCTGAGATTACTACCTTTTGAGGTCCTGTTTTTTAATTTATCTCCTAACTCCCTATATTCCGCTTTTAGGACCTCATCCCGCTTTTTACCTATATCGTTGGTGCCTATATGCACCACGACAACTGGCTGTTCACCCTCCCCTTCCAAGATGTTCTGCAGCCGCTCGGAGACATCCTTGACCCTTGCACCAGGGAGGCAACACACCATCCTGGAGTCTCGTTTGCGGCCACAGAAACGCCTATCTATTCCCCTTACAATTGAATCCCCTATTACTATAGCTCTACCCATCTTTTTCCTCCCATTCTGTGCAGCAGAGCCACCCCTGGTGCCAGGAAGTTGGCTGCTGCTGCCTTCCTCTGATAAGCCATCCTCCCCAACAGTACTCAAAATGGTGTATCTGTTGGAGAGGGGGATGGCCACAGGGGAACCCTGCACTACCTGCCTGCGCCTAGTACTCTGCCTGTTGGTCACCCGTTCCCTTTCTTCCTGTCCAACCTCTACCTGCGGTGTGTCCAACTCCGTAAATGTGCTATTCACGATGTCCTGGGCATCGTGAACGCTCCAGTATGCATCCAATCAACAAAGTCAACATGGATTTACAAAAGGTAAATCATGCTTGACTAATTTACTGGAATTTTTTGAGGATGTTACTAGTAAAATAGATAAGGGAGAACCAGTGGATGTGATGTATCTGGACTTTCAGAAGGCTTTCGATAAGGTCCCGCATAAGAGATTAGCGTGTAAACTTAAGGCACATGGGATTGGGGGTAAGGTATTGACTTGGCTAGAGAACTGGTTGGCAGACAGAAAGCAAAGAGTTAGAATAAACGGGACTTTTTCCGAATGGCAGGCAGTGACTAGTGGGGTACCGCAGGGATCGGTCCTTGGACCCCAGCTATTCACAATATATATTAATGATCTAGACAAGGGAACTAGATGTAATATCTCCAAATTTGCAGACGACACAAAGCTGGGTGGGCGTGTGTGCTGTGAGGAGGATGCCGAGAAACTACAGGATGATTTGGACAGGTTGGGTGATTGGGCAGAAGCATGGCAGATGCAATATAACGTGGATAAATGTGAGGTTATCCACTTTGGTGGCAAAAACAGGAAGGCAGATTATTATCTGAATGGCAATAGATTAGGAGAAGGGGAAGTGCAGCGAGACCTGGGTGTCCTTGTGCACCAGTTGCTGAAGGTAAGCATGCAGGTGCAGCAGGCGGTTAAGAAGGCAAATGGTATGTTGGCCTTCGTAGCGAGAGGGTTTGAGTACAGGAACAAGTATGTCTTGCTGCAGTTGTACAGGGCCTTGGTGAGACCACATCTTGAGTATTGTGTGCAGTTTTGGTCGCCTTATCTGAGGAAGGATGTTCTTGCCATGGAAGGAGTTCAGCGAAGATTCACCAGACTGATACCTGGGATGGCAGGAATGACGTATGAGGAGAGATTGGGACGATTGGGCTTGTACTCGCTGGAGTTTAGAAGAATGAGAGGGGATCTCATTGAAACTTATACAATTCTGACAGGACTGGACAGACTAGATGCAGGAGGAATCTTCCCGATGGTCGGGGAGTCCAGAACCAGGGGTTACAGTCTAAAGATAAGGGATAAGCCATTTAGGACAGAAATGAAGAGGAATTTCTTCACCCAGAGTGTGGTGAACCTGTGGAATTCTCTACCACAGAAGGCAGTGGAGGCCAATTCATTAAATATATTCAAGAAGGAGTTAGATATATTTCTTAAGGCTAAAGGGATCAAGGGATATGGGGAGAAAGCAGGGACAGGGTACTGAATTTGGATGATCAGCCATGATCGCATTGAATGGCGGAGCAGGCTCGAGGGGCCGAATGGCCTACTCCTGCTACTATCTTCTATGTTTCTATGTTTCTAATACTCTTCAGTCTTGAGCAGCTGATCAGATGTGCTCAAACTTTCCTATATATCTTCCTGTCAAGAATTTGTACTATCCAATTCAAAAATAAATCTGTCAACATCTAGTCACCGCTGCCTACCAGCATTGGGTGGACCATCCTTAACAGAAGATGTAGCGGTGTGATTCTCCATCAGTCTCAACCATAATGGTTCACTTGCTACTGCATTTGTCTTGTCTCATATAGACAGTCTGGGCCAGATGTTCTCTGCCCCATCTCACCGCAGGAGTTGGCTGAAAGAGTGGTTACTTGGAGTCGAAGTCCATTTACGTGGTGTAAGAACATGAGAATTAGGAGCAGGAGTCGGCCATATGGCCCCTCGAGCCTGCTCCGCGATTCAATAAGATCACGGCTGATCTTCGACCTCAACTTTCCCGCCTGGTCACCCTTGATCCCTTGATTCCCCTAGAGTCCAAAAATCTATCTCTCAGCCTTGAATATACTCAACAATTCAGCATCCACAGCCCTCTGGGGCAGAGAATTCCAAAGATTCACAACCCTCTGAGTGAAGAAATTCCTCCTCACCTCAGTCTTAAATGGCCAACCCCTTATCCTGAGACTCTGCCCCCTAGTTCTAGACACTCCAGCCAGGGGGAAACAAGCTCTCAGCATCTACCCTGTCGATCCCCCTCAGAATCTTGTATGTTTCAATGAGATCACCTCTCATTCTTCTAAACTCCAGAGAGTATCGGTCCAATCTACTCAATCTCTCCTCATAGGACAACCTTTTCATCTCAAGAATCAATCTAGTGAACCTTCGTTGCACCGCCTCCAAGGCAAGTATATCCTTCCTCAGATAAGGAGACCAAAACTGTGCCCAGTACTCCAGGTGTGGTCTCACCAAGGCCCTGTACAATTGGAGCAAGACATCCTTACTCTTATACTCCAACCCCCTTGCAATAAAGGCCAACATGCCATTTGCCTTCCTTATTGCTTGCTGTGCCTGCATGCTAGCTTTCTGTGTTTCCTGTACGAGGACACCCAAATCTCGCTGAACACCAACATTTGAAAGTTTCTCACCATTTAAAAAATATTCTGTTTTTCTATTTTTCCTACCAAAGTGAATAACCTCACATTTCCCCACATTATACTCCATCTGCCACCTTACTGCCCACTCACTCAGTCTATCGATATCCCTTTGCAGACTCTGTGGCCTAGAAATTGGGTTTTGGCGCAGCAACGGCTTTAGCGCCGGAAGTTAGTGCCGGAGCTAAGTCGCGCTGGTCGGGCCAAAAATTCACTACTTCTGCGCCCAAACGGCTGCCGGCGCTGCTGAAAGCTGTTAGCGCCTGAAAACTGGCGCTATGCGCTGAATTTCGGCGCTATTCCGGCGCTGCGGCGCCTGCTGCGGTGCGGCAGGTTCGGGAAGTGCAGGCCTCCTCCTTCTCTTAAGGAGGACCTGCCTGCACCCGGCCGCGGCCCGCGATAATCTTATTAAAAATGAGCCCGGCACCTCGGACAAGTGCCGGGCTTGCTTCTGTTCCGGGGGGGGGGAAGTCCGGGGAGGGAGCTGCGGCCAGGCGGGCGGCGGGAAAGCGGCCGGCCGCCGCGGGGCCTTTAATGCGCCGGCGCAAACTTGTGCAAGGCACCTCTGCCAGAACGTTGCTTGCGGCTGCCACGGGCGAGGCGGCCGCAAGTCAATTTCCCAGTTCGGGCGGGTTACCATGGCAACCGGGACGCTGCGCACACCGATGACGTCATCGGTGCCGGCGCAGCGCTACCGGTCTACCGCGGCGGAAGGGCCCCAGGCAATTTAGGCGCCGGCGCCAATTGCAGCGCTAGGCCCTCTAGCTCCGCAAAATCGGCGCTAAGGGCACTGAATTTCTAGGCCATAGTGTCCTTCGCACAGCTTACTGTCCCACCTAGCTTTGTATCATCAGCAAACTTGGATACATTACACTCGGTCCCTCCATCTAAGTCATTAATATATATTGTAAATAGTTGAGGCTCAAGCACTGATCCTTGTGGCACCCCACTAGTTACAGCCCACCAACCTGAAAATGACCAGTTTATCTTTACTATCTGTTTTCTGTCCATTAGCCAATCCTCTACCCACGCTAATATATTACCCCAAACCTGAAGAACCCATATCTTGCGTAACAACCTTATCGAATGCCTTTTGGAAATCCAAATATACTTCATCCACTGGTTCCCCTTTATCTACCCTGCTAGTTACATCCTCAAAAAACACTAACAAATTTGTTAAAAACGATTTCCCTTTCATCGAACCATGTTGACTCTGCCTAATCATATTAGGATTTTTTAATTCCCTGTTACCTCTTCATTAACAATGGATTCCAACATTTTCCCGATGACTGATGTGAGGCTAACTGGCCTGTAGTTCCCGGTTTTCTCTCTCCCTCCTTTCTTGAATAGTAGTTATAATTTAGAACTGCAAGTTATCATAGCTACTGCAATAGCTCAGTGAGTCTGCCCAGTGAGATGTCGAGCTGTATAAATCAGAGAGGTCTCACATTTGATCGGCACTCTGTGATGTCTTCACTGATCTCAACGGGGTGACAGTAGAGATGCCATAGACATCTTCCATGCCCCACGTTACCAAGGGGAAGGGCCCCACTGTTGATTGCTGTGTGTGTGTGTCGGGGAAGCATAAGATCCAGCTTGTTGTGATGTTCCCTCCCCACCTAACCCCCAACAATTCTCATATGGACAATGGCCAATTGGACAAGGTGCTCCAGCAACGAGTGAATACGTTCAGGAGAGGAGGTGGTGAGAAAATTGATTAGGGTGGGGAGGAGGGAAGAATTGGTAATTGTTGCACTTATTTAGCATGTTAACCATATTTCAGCCCGGTGAACGTATCATCACAGTTCTCTTCCTATGCAGCTAGTTGGAAGTTGAGTGTGTGTTTATGTGTGCGCGTCTGACGGAAAAGATATGGCTGCTTGCAGCAGGTAATGGAAGAGACAAAATAAATACATCAAGAAATAATATGTAAGAAAGACTTGCATTTATGTTGTGCCTTTTTATTGAGGGATAAATATGGGCTGCTGATAACTCCCCCGCCCTTGTTCGAAAAGTGCCATGGGATCTTTTGCATTCACCCAAGAGGGCAGCAGGGGTCCTCAGTTTAACGTCTCATTCAAAAGACGGCACCTACAACAGCGCAGCACTCCCTCAGTACTGCACTGAAGTGTCAGCCTAGATTTTATGCTGAAGTCTCTGGCGTGGGACAATAATGCAGGAATAAAAACAGCAAATGGGTGTTTTAACAGTTCTTGTCTGCAGTTGTTAATATTCTGATTGGCTGTTGTTGCATCTGGAATATTTAGAGATTTTATTGGTACAGCCAACTTTCAATTTGTAAAGGTTTATAGTTGTCTCCATTTAATTCCAAGTTGCTTAATTCAAATGATCTGATAATCCATTTTTAGCACTGAATTCCCACTTTGCTACATTATTTATTTAGGTTGCTTAATTCTAATTATTAAACATTCTTTTTAGTGCAACAAAAGCTGAATTATCAACAGTGGACTATAAAGCATTCCCAGTCAGTAAAGAACAACATTCGTAATGTGAAACTGAATTACTCTGTTTACGTTTTAGTGTAAAAATCCTTTCAGATCGAAATTCCGTTCAATGATGTGTGTTAATTCTTCTGAATGCACTTTGAGAACATCAGGCATTTATTTTATGAAACAGCGCAGAAAGAAAAATGTTTTTTTAATTCATCCTACATGCCCACCGAGTAATTCTCTTGCGTATCTTGTTTCTACCTAGTCCCGCTCTCAGCTTTCCTTACCCTGCCACGCCAGTCGCCATCCAACAAATGCACCACCAGATAATGAGCCGGCAGCAGACTCTGGGCTCTGCCTTCGGCCACAGTCCTCCTCTCATCCATCCGGCTCCAACGTTTGCTCCTCAGCGTCATGTGCCTGGCCTGTCCACTGTACTGACCTCTGCACAGATCACCTCTTGTCCGTCTGAATCGGCACAGGTAAGAGATCACAAGAGGAAAGTAAAAATCACAGTTAGAAGGATGATTATAGAATGTAAAGGAATTGCTTCAACTGCTAGGCTATTGATATGCAGTTATGATTGTATAATACAATGACTCAAGCACCAGATTCTGTTATCATTTTAATAAGTAATCATTTGTGTCAATGTCGTTATTCAATATATTATGGACCTTATAACCTTACTTGTTGCGTTTCATTCAATCATGCTTTAAAATAAGTTTTTTTTCCATCTTTTAGAGTAAGCCCACGAGTGAGTCTGCAGTGAGCAGCACAGGTGACCCAATGCAAAATAAACGCTCAAGGATTAAACCCGACGAAGAACTACCGAGCCCGGGTGGCGGGAGTGAGCAGGTATGGCAGCGAGTTCAATTAACCAGCCCCCCCGTCTATCCTTCGGAGCAGACACATTCTGTAATACACAGCACTGCCACCAGAGTGCTGAGGGACCAATTACAGAGACTGTTTTGGCCTTCATATTGTTTGCTTTCCCTTTAATATGAAGGTGATTAAATATGGTGTTTAAATTTGCAGTGCAGCTCGAAGCAGTGTCTTGGGCGGTGCGTGGGGATGTGTTGTGATACCACGTTCAGTCTGAAAGCCGTCTTTGCTTTGAATCAGATGTGGATTTGCAGAGCGAGTCTAGCTTTGTTCTGTCAACATAGTAAAAAAAATAGAACAACAGTCTCTCGTGCAAATCTTTAAGTCACTGCAGTAAGGTTAGTGCTTTGGATTCTCCAACCACTGTTCCTGGGAAAATTTCAGTGTATTTTGATGGTCAGGTCAGTGATCTGACACCCAAGAGCAGCGAAGCCGGTTGGTGTGGGACCATCTCTGGCAGGGAGGCTCACGTTCCCCGCACCTCCCCCCCCCCACTCCTTTGGGCTTCACATCTGGTGCATTTTACCTCCAGTCATGTTTAAAAGTGCCCCACCACGGGTCCGTCGCATCTGCCGTGAACTACTTAATCCTAATGTAGAATATCCTTAATGCAATGAGAGGGCTGATGCTCCCATTTACTCTCTTATAAGATTAAAATGAACCAGCAGAGGAACAGGGCTGAGTGAGGCACTGGACCTGCAGGTTGTACATCATGCCC